>NC_046641.1:21431423-21799548 GCF_900324485.2 Mastacembelus armatus
CCAAACATCAACACTAATCTGCAAAGAGATGTTTGCTGCTGAAATGTTATCTACACTGTGCTGGAGTGGCAGCAGAAATCTCACAAATATCTGGGCAAAAATGAAGACTGTTTGCATGGTATCATCACTAACAGGGTAAGTAACTCAGTGGGTTTTTTTAACTCCAGTGAATTGACACTTCATGTATAATAATGGTGAAATTATTTTATAAGTTATTACACAAAAAGTCTTGTTACCAACTAGTATTGTAAGCGTCTTTGCAAACCTCACATTTATTCCTTGTCAACAGCAGATAACACTTTTTCCTAAAAAGACTATTAAGGCTGTGCATGCTACTAAATATGTCCCGACTGATCAGAGCAGCTGATGTTAGTATTGGTGTAATGATGATTTTGAACAATGCCACTGTGCAGCCATATTCTAATTTCACATACATGATTGTGCTTATAAGCCAAGACAGGCAGAATGCTTTCAACTTTTATGACAAAGTTGTGCCAAGAGTGTTGTTCCCCACTGCTTCTCTCTGTGGGGATTTCAAAGGGGAAAGCAACACATGCTGTCCTTCAGTGCCCTGCCATTCAGATGGACCATTACGCTCATATCAGATTGGCGCTTTTGATGTGCCGAGTGACAGAAAAAACAAATAGTGAGCACAAGGCTGTGAAAGATTTGCAATGCAGTGCGTTAATTAATGAAGGGCTACACCAATTAAGCGCCCATGATTGGTGTGTGAATATCAGCGCAGTCACGCAGTTTGGGACTCAGTGCAGAGTAATACCACTGTTTACTGAACACAAAGACCATAAACAAGTGCACTGCCAAGTGTGAATAGGGCATTTCAAAGAATTTCTGCCTTTTCCAAAGATGCACGCTTTAGCATTTTATGGGCTTTTTGAGAAATGTAGTTTTTAAGCAAAGACTGAGTCATTTTTGCAACCATTAGTTGCAGTTCTAGTATTATGTGAATTATTGCTTGTAAGTTTAAAACTTCCAGTGCTCCTAGATTTAAAAAGTACCAACAAATATCAAATCATGTTGTAGCTCTCCCTAAAACCATAATGTAGTTTTACATTTTAAGATAGTACTTATAAATGAAAAGGTTACCTCACTGCACACATGTTGTAGTTGATAAAAAATAAATGGTTCCAAGTTCCTATTTAAATTCCAGTTGTGCAGTTTCGCAAACACTGAAACAATTCAGGTAACAGAATGGAAACAAACACTCACACAGGAAAAATGTCATTGGTTTTGGCCTACAGATATATTTATCCCTGTGTTTAAACAGGTTCTAATTGTAAAATGATGTTCCCCTTTGTTTTGCTGTTGCTCAGCATGACTAAGAAGAAACACTTCATTAATCAAGTGAACTACGTCAGGTAGTCAGTAATGAGATGAATGAAGAATAAAGGCGATAATGACCCAAATGTTTGGTTTACACATATATAATTATGTTTTTATTGACAAGAATGTTACAGCTCTGCTATGGGACAAACTGAGGTCAAACCAACTAACACGTGTGTCTTCAGTTTACTTTGCAGACCTCCTGGTCCGCTTGTTCCAGGAGAAGTTTGCTCCGTAGGATTTCACCCGGGGCTTTGAGGTCCTCTTCTCCGTTACATCATAGCTCCAACCTGAAGCACAAACAGCATCAAAGCATGTGATGGGGGATTTATATTTACTTTGGATGTCTTCCAAATACAATGAAGCGTTGTGTAGACATCAACAGGCTGTGTGTAGTCAGAACTGCACTAATCGCTTTTAAGGGGCAATAAACAGAAAAGGTCAGTTTCCTCAGCTTAGTTTCAACAAATCTTCCCAGGTGGTTCAGTTCTGTGAACTGTGAGTCAAAGAAAAAGAAAACTACATTGACCGTGTTTCACTTCAATTAACACAGGACTGTTTTGACTTGTCTATTGATCCTGTTAACCCATCAAAAGTATTCTCCTAAACTTGATTTCATATGAGACCCACTCACACTCCTCAGGTGGTTCTTGTGGGAAAAAGAGGTGCTGTTTTACTACTGTCACCTGATGACAGCCCTGGTCTGGTTTTATAAGCTGTGAACATTTGGAAAAAATAATACTGTCAATATCAAATAAGAGTCCGATTGTCTCTGTTATACTAGAAAGAGTTTTCATCTTCAAGAATCTGTTGATTGAAAGGATAAATTGCAGCTTTTCACATGCAGAGTTAAAAAGGTAAAAGAATGTGTTACCCAGCTGCACAGAGCTGGTTTCCAAATGTGTTTTCTTTATATATTCAGTTACAGAACGTTTATCCATTGATATGTACATTTTAAGCCTCAAAATAAATTCTGTATATAATGCTTTATATTGAAATCCTACTGTTGTGGAAAAAAAAATAAAACTTAACCGTTCAGGATGATTAAGTGCTTCCATGATACTTCACATTATGTGATGCAGTGAGTGACCCTATTTCTGATATGGATCAATGTGCACACTGATCCAAATGAAATCTAGTTACTCGTGTACTGAAAAAAATCGTTCTCTGATGCACCAACACAGTAAAACAGACAACTACCTTGGTAGGTGTAAGCATCACAATCCAACTAATGAGAGAAACTCACCGCTGATCCTAATAGTACAAATAATAACAAATATATTTAAATGAACATAGTGTTCCTTTAAAATACTACCTATTGTCTAGCAGTCTGTTCATTCATTCAGAACAATGGGTGAGGGGGTTATAGCAGGCGCTCTATGTGTGCAAGAGCAACTTGTAACATTGGTGGTTGTCAAGTCCAACCTGTGTTGTAGATCTCCCCCATTTCCTGACTCCCTCTCTGCAGTCGACTGATAATAAAGGTTAACACCCCCCTCCCCGGTCATTTTCAGTGATGAATGAACAGACTGGCCAGGACTAGAGAGGAAACAATGCATTCATTTTTACATTTTTATACAAAAAGACTTGCATTCATTGTTCAGGTTGATGGTCCACCTAAAATTCTGAAGTATTCTTAGTTCTTACCATTTTTTTCAGCAAAAGCGATGGCATCTTCCTTGGAGGTGAAGCTAAGCAACATGTTGGATAAGGGATCTGCCCTGAAAGGCAGAAAGACTTGTTAGTCACCCAGTCATCACATCATAGGACACAAATATTGGAAACCTTTTATGATGCTAAATGCTAAAACCTCATACTGAAGTTCTAAGGTGTTGTGTTGTACAGACTAGTACAATCATGATTGTAAGTAAAAACAAACATACCACTTTTTCATGTCAAGAGTTTTGAATGGAAATACAGTAAATATGAAATTTATAATACAATAATAGGCTATTTTATTCAAACAGTCTTTACTGCTGCCCTTTTTTTGAGATTAATGCATGGTTTTGAGCTACATAAATTACTTTCTAAAGTAAAGCCAAGCATCAAGCCCTTATTAATATAATTATGGTAAAAGTATTGACAAAGCAGAGGAAAATAATCTTATTTTGGTGCTTTGAAAATAGGAACATAGAGGTGGGAGGTTCTTACGTTGAGGCCCAGCCCATGAGTGGGTTCTCCCATCGCTCTCTGGTATCGAATTCCATCTTCCACTTTTTGGTGCTGTTGATTCCCGACTGCATGGCTGTTTTGGCAGACACAAAGATGTGAACCTTGCGGGTTTTGATGTGCTCCTCTGGGACCCCTGTTATGGTGGTGATGTCCTAAAAAACAAACAGAAACAAAAGCCATCTTCCTGTAAATAGCAATAAATATGAATTACAGACATCAGGAATTAAATGGTTACTGACTTAGAAACATGACAGAAAAAAAACTAATACATTGGCCAGTAAAGATCTTTAAGTCTGCAATGAAAGTAAATTCTTTTAAAAAGTAAGTAAAAAGTAGATTATTTTTGGAGAATAAATCAGTGCAATTTCTGACATGGGAGTTGAAACAAAAAGCAAAAGCTGTCAAAGCTTCCATTTATGCTACCATGTGTCTGAAAATAGCAAATTGATGTTTTGTTTTTTTTTGTTTTTTTGTTTTTTTTGACATTGTTGTTTGCAGACCAGCTGGCAGTCTTCCACAACCACTGACTTTCATTTGGCTTAGCTACTGATGTATTTCTCTTTCCTTGCACAGAATCAGAGTTCAGACAAAGATTTGTTTGAGGTTTGTTGCAAAAGGTGATCAGAAAAATGAGCTTGCAGGTGTTGGGGAAAAAAAAAAACAAAAAAAAACATACAACTTTAAGCTCTGACATGTTCTTAATAACAGAAACTGACGTAGACAAACAAAAGTAATCCACTAATTATATTTTTGGATTTCATTCTAGACAGTTATTTCTACATTTAAATATCGCAGGTCAGAAAAGGCTCAAATACATCTTCAATTTCAGAAAAACCATAAAACATGAGGAATCCAAAGAGCGAATACTTTTTATAGATCCTGTATAATAAAATAAATGTTTGGATTGTGTTTTTATTGTTTCTGTGATCTGAAGTTCACTTGTATTTCTCTCTGCCAGCATAACTGTAACAACTACACATAAAAAATTTCCACTGCTTTAACCTGTCACAATTTTGCTGTGATTTTTTTTTTTTTTTGATGAATACTTCTCATGCACAGTTTAATTATTTACATTTCTGTTTTTTAAACTGAATAACAGCATTATTTAAAGACAAACGAGCAGAGACCATGTAAAAAGGCCAATACTAGATTCAAAGGACAAAACTGAGTAAGAAGAAATTTTGCTGTTATTCATCCTTTTGCAATGAGATGGCTGAAATTAATTCCTAATACTGAAGGTGAATTTATTCCAGACCATTAGAAAGTAGGCCAGCACGACAAGAGGAAGGGGGGGGGGGGCTTTGGGTGTACTAAATGCATATTCCTGAGCAACTGGAGCCCCTTCAAGCTCCTATCAAGGATCTGGTCCAATTCTTCAGGGAATTAGCAAACAAGCAATGGGAAGTCGGCGACAAAACACAGACGAACCTCCCAGCACGCAGGCAGCAGCCACCCAAGACTGGGGGCTTTCCAGGGTGCTCTCCTTTCAATACAAGAATTTTACACATTTCAATGGCCATTACAACTTCAAAGAATCAAATTTTCATCATTGTCTGTCATCTGCCAGTTGATTTGTAGAAAAGGGGTCGTTTTGCATGAACTCCACACAAAAGGCTGCCTTTCCTTTGGAAAAGAAGCTTCCAATGGTATTTAAGCCTAGTAAATTACTGGTCCAACTGCTAAACTACTGCCTGTTTCAGTGAAAGATATTTTGCCATGCTAAGACTCAGTGTAATCATAAACAAGAGCACATTGAAATGATTGTTAAAAATCAAAGGAAAAGACAAACAAAAAAAGGGGGGGAAAAAAAACTTCACAAGTGCTTGGTAATTATTTCCGGCTGCCCTATCTACTTAACCTTAACAATTCCTTCTTGTCACAGAGAGAAGGAAAACATGTTCTCGTCAACCAAATGGGGGAATGGTGGACAGTTCGTGAGACGACAACACACCAGACAGCGTGAGCACGTAATGTTACAAAATATTGCTTTCTTCAAGTTGTAAGTTTTTATTTTCACTGGACCATGTTCAAAAGACCTGTACCCCAAAAGCACAAGGTTAGAAAAACTGAGGGCTTTGGAGAAAAGACAAGAACCATTAAAATACTTGGTACAAAATGAACCATAACGCATTTTGTTACGAATTGGGGAAGGGGGGGAACAAGTACAAAAAGTACTTTTGAGTTAAGGTAAATCAAATTTGCAGGCAGAAACATTTAGCAGTTCCATGGTCTGCTCTGGGGGATAGATGCATGAAAATCCCTCAGATAAGCATTAGAAATGAAACCCTCAAGAGGAACAGACCAGAATATGTACATAAACCATAACTGACATATTAGGCTTATGTATGGTAAACTGGTGCAATAAATAGTCCAGATGTAGCAGACCTTAAATCATATCTTAGGCATGGATGGACACAAAAGGCTTTTCATGAACAAGGGAGGATGTTTCAAAACAAAAGCTCTGCCAAATGACTGAAAACACACTGCTCATTATCTGGCACTGTGTGCAAAACTACGGGTCTAGACTTCTATGACACTTGCATACTTTACACTGAAAGCTAGGAGGGTTATCAGCATAACAGACTCACCCACAATACCCAGAATTACAAAGGGAATGATTGTAGCTGGAATGCGGTGTGTTCCCAGGAAGACTAGAGAGGTCCATCACAAAAGGAAAACCCACACGGTGGGCACTTTTTCTTCTGCTATGTACAGGAAGTAAAGTGAGAACTATCAAGTTTGACACTATTCACAGGGCCTTCACGGGGCCCTACAATACCTGGCTGGGCAGACAGAATGCTGAGCTTAAGAAAGGAGAGAAAAAGGCTGGCAAAGTCTCCGTCACGTGAAAGCGTGTCTATATTTCTGACACCTCCAGGCTGCTTGCCAAATAAAAAGCATAGGGGCTTGTTGCTGTGGGGCCACTGGGTGCACCAGAATACTGAAAGCTGGTGCCCTTAATGCTCCAGCAGAGATCTGGGAAGGGAGATTTCTGTGTAAACAAGGACAAAAATCTCAATGTGCTTCAATGGGAAAAGCAAAAAACAAGACACCAAAAACAAAGTCTAAAGAATATTGTTTTCTTAAGGGGAAGACGTGACGTGTAAAATAAATCATATCTTTTCTATCTTTGTGTTTGCCTCCATTCCTTTGACAAGATGTGATGTCCATCACGTCATCCTTCAATCCAACATTGTTTCATGTCAGTAGACATTCAGATTGAAAACAGCCACATGTCAAAAAAAAATGAAAGAGACTGCACTGGTGGAGCCATGTTGCTTCAGGTACTAACAAAACTGAAAAATACATTTCTGACTAACAGATCAATGAGTCTGAAGGTTCATCAACAGGGTAAACAGCAGAAATCCGATGTTCAGGTTACAAAGTTATAGACCAGGAACCATTTATTTGAACCTTATTCAAATAAATGAGGATGCTGAATTTTTCACAGCGCTACTCTCTGGCGAAGGCTTTTCTGTTTAAGACGGGACATTATTTTTGGCATGATCAATAAGCAGTGGCAGATATATTTGTCTACTCGCATCGATAAAAGTTTTTATTTCTGCGACTCGGTTTACAACAGCCTCTAGAGCTATGTCTTATGGCCATTTTTCTGTTGCTGTTTCTCTGGCTCTGGACACAGGAAGGGGGCATCCTTATTCTTAATCCCACCTACAAAACCCTAATTGGCTCTTTTTTTCCTACGGAAACAGCCATCGATGAACAAACCAACTGATCTATTTGAACTAAAAAAAAGTTGAAATGTGGGCAGTACTTTAGAGGTCTGGAACCAAGCTAAACGAAAGCTTCTCCATCTATTTCTGTATCCTACCCTGAACTAACTCTGTCTGCAGCCACTGCTGTCCACATATCGTTTAGCACATCTTGTCATTTCCAGATGATTTGCAGGTGAATGTCCACATTTCCTGCAGTTCATTTCCCACAGTTTACACACTGGAATATTAAAACCATCTTTGCCTGCTCAGTGATATAAAATATGGTCTCCATGTTCTTTCCGATATCATTTGCAGATCCTGGTCCAAGTGAAAGAAAAGTTTAAGGATTTTGTGGTGTGTCATGGATTTCTAAGTAGGGAATTATCTGTGCCAATGGAATTTACCCTAAAACATGGTTTGCATTTAATAAAATATCTTAGAAAAAAATTAAAATCAGACATCACCTGTATCCGTCTATAAGAGAAGAAGCATTACAAATCATTTTTAAGCACAATGAGCTTTAGATAGTGGAGGACGGAGCTTCACGCAGTTTGGCAAAATGTAGATGAGGACTTAAAAGCGGTGTGTATAACGACCTTGTCTTCTGAGCATGTTGCTGTTCATTCACTTAGTGAAGTGAATGGCCCTGTCTTTCTCACTCAATCACTTGATACTCCCTTTGTGCCTATTGAAACAAAGAGGACTATATTAAAGCTAAAATAAACCATAAAATAGAAATTCACATCTGGTCTTTCCATGATCCTGGACGGCTCAATTAACACAGAGAGTGAAGACCATTAATAAAAATAACAGAAAAATAAACACCACCAATTTTAATACATGATCAGTGTTTATTTTCTTTATTAACAACTTCAGCATAACTTCAAAAATAAACTAACGAATGTTTCAGCTCTGTAATATTTGTTGTTAAAGTCAATGTTTGTAATACTTGTTAAAAAAAAAATCTTCATATTCTGTGATTCTGGCTCTAATTAGATTGTCGAGTTTTGTACTGAACATCTGATGATTTTCTCATTTTTCACTGTTTTCTGATATTCTATAATAAAACCAAACAATCAATCAAAAACAATCAGATTAATCAATAATGGAAATAATCATTATTTGCAGGCATACATCTAATCTAATCCTACATTTGGGGGTCATTGGTGCTCGTGTCCTATTTAAGACTTGTTAAGATTTACAAATCTAAACTGAGATACACAGTGTATTTTCCTGTTAGTACAGTAACCAAACAGAAAAATAAATAAACATAGGAAAGATGTCTGTGCATGACTGGCTCAGACAAAACTCTTCTGGCCTAACTAACACATTGTCACTGGTAATGGTGGACACCCGTGACAGCCATGACACAAGTATGGTCCAGTTTATCATAGCACGTACATCCATATGCCAAAACTGCAGCTCGGCAGGCAGGAGGGGTCAAGAGATCAGCCGAGCTGAATCATGTTGAGTCAGCATGTGATGAAAGCCCAAACACATCACCCTTAACCCCCCACTGTCCAGCCCACTCCCAGGCCAAGAGCCTCACTCATCAGCCTCCACCAGTTCCCACCTTCAGACATCTTTGAAGTGGAAAAAACATTCCAATTACTGATTGGACATAGGGGTGTCTCTAATAGAAGCAAATATTATGTTGCTTGTTCATGTGTGGGAGTGGTTCAGCGCTGGAGAACGAGCAGCAGCTGGCGTGAGGGTCATCTCAAATCTCACATTACACATACCAGGGAGGATCGGAAAAAGAGGGTATAGGGGGGAGTCCTTTATGAATGTGCTGGATGCACAGACGTTTGTTTGTTTGTGTGTTGTATGCCACATCTCAAACACACAAGTGTAATTGTCATTTTACAAGTAAACACTACAACAATTTATTAAGCAATTCAGGTTTCAGCCTGTCAAATCACAGGATATGCTTCTTTTCAGTTTTATATTACTGTAAACTGTATATCTTTGAGTCATTATAAGTTTAATAAACTCTGTGAACTTATGATGGGCTTTTGTCACTATTTGTTGACATTTTATAACCAAATGATTAATAATAAAAAGTAGTCTATATTCAAATGGAAAAAGTCATTAGTTGAAGCTCTAAACAGTGCAGCAATACTACACAATATTTAGCTGTGCACAATAAGGATGTAACTAATAATTTACGTCCATTCTTCTACCAAATATTTTCTTAATTTATTTGCTTTGTACAATGTCAGCAAATAGGAATACAGCCATTACAGGTTCTCAGAGGTTATAAAATGTCTTCTTTTGTCTTTGTCTTTTGTATCAGTATCACAGATGACAGACGATAAAAGAAATTTTTAAAAAATATCGCTTAACTTATTAAAGTTGCTGATTAATTTTCTGACTAACTTCAACTAGTTATCTCAGCTATACTTCACGTTATGAAGTATAAGAAATTTAAAAATGCAGCACAAATGATGCTGGAAATGATGTTAGCTTTCTGGTGTTATGATAACCCACAGCCAACAGACTGTAGAGATGACATCATTAGAAACCAGACGTGTGACAATGAAAGTAAACTAGTTTTTAAAATTAGACAAGCTGCGATCGTACAACTGCTGAATAAATGCAAGTGCAGGCAAACAGAAGAAGCAAACCTTTATTTTATCCACTCTGCAAACACAACACTTTGCAGCTAGACACTTCCTAAAACTACCCAATGCTTACAGGGCTGAGGACTCTTGTTAAGAGGCTTAGTCTCTATGGAAGAGAGTGTTAATGAATGAAATACTATTTAGTGGATGATACATAATAAAGCCTCTTGTCTGGCACTCTTCAAAGACCAACATCCTCTGACCCACTACTCCAAACTTGAGCTGAGAGATTTTTTGCATAAGCACACCGTATGAGAGGGCAACCAGACAAAACAGACACTTAAGTTGTATGTGTGAAGGAGGGAGGAAGGGTGGGAGAGGAGGATGAGAGGGAAGGAAGGGGGGGGGGGTGAATGTGGTCTGCTCCACTGTAGGTCACTCTGTGTCTGAGGCTAGCCAGGCTTAGAGAATATACTTCCCTGTACTGCAGACTTAAACTGCTTGTGCTAAATATGTCCTCAGCTGGGATGGCTGGATTGTGTGTATTCATTCCTACATGGGGAAGCAAAACACTTTTTTTGAGGCTGGAGAGGATGAAGGTACTTTTCCCAGTTACTGTCAAAGCACGTCATTCTGGGAAAACTCTTCTCAAATGACAAACTAGTGTGTCTAATTGCATATAGTGCTAATGGTGCACTGAGATGTTCATGCCTTAACTTGCTTGCTTTCAGTGACTTTTGCATCAGAGAATTTTCTGAAATCTTTGCATGATAAATCCTGACTGACAGACTCAGATCATTTAATCTGATTTCAATTTAAGACTTTAAAAACAACCAAAAACCTGCCCCCAGGCTCAACTACTTTACCGCAATCAAACCCCACATCTTTTGTCCAGATGTGATGTTACTTGCCAAGCAACCGTTGGGCTCTAAATTTGCAAAAAACCAAAGATTTCACATTAGGAAACTTAACATGCCAAGCATCAACTGGGTCTACCAATTTAATACTCTCTTCCTCTCCCCATCTTCTTTCCTCCTTCAGCCTTAATTCCCAGCACTTTAATAAATGTCCTCCTCGGTCTCATAAAACTCTAGTGCCTTTAGAGAACTCTATAACAAGGCTTCACAAGCGCTTTAAGATTATAGTGTTGTCTTTATGTGGAGAGAGGGTGCGGACTTGGCCATTGCTGAAGCAGGAGTAGACGCTCAGACATTCAGACATTCAGGCATAAGTGGGACAGATTGTATTATCACATTTTGAAGCAGCTGCAAAGGTTATAACCACAGTTGTTTCTGTAAGGGGCCAAAGAGTAAAGCCAAAGGCCAGACTCTAATCGAGAGAGGTCGCAGACATTATGTATAAAGCCGTGTATCAGTGGCCAGCCAGCCGGACACTGAGGGCTGCTCAGCATGCTTAATCAAACAGTAATTACAAACAAAAGCGGGTCAGCATGGGCACTCAGGGGAACAGCTTTGGACACAGGAGCTCTATCACGCAGGTCTTTTATTTGGCATCATTTTTGAAATTCAGACAATGCCATTAAAAATCTGCTGAGAAAAACTGCACAGATTAGACAGCTTTTCATTTTGCGAGCTTTCAAATTTAAAGGACGAAATTAAAACATTCAAGTTTTGCAGCCGTTCTGCAACACAAAACTGTTCTTAGTTATTTAATTTGCCTAACACAATCTTGATAATCAGTGCATTTTTGGAGAAAACTTAAAAACAATAATCATCACACACATCAGTGTCATTAAAGCCAGTCCAAACCCCGAAACATTCAATTTACTATCACATATGATAAACTGAAACAGCAAATCCTTTCACTGTAGAAATAGAAACTAAGGACTGTTTGAAATTTTTGCTTTAATATGAACTTATAAGTGATTTTCCTCTCCACTGCTGTTTTTAAACAGTTTTGTTTTTGCTGAGAAGTACTTCCTTCCTCTGCTGAAAATGACATTAATGAAAGTTGAGAGAGTGAACCAAAACAGTAAAGTTGCAGACCAGAAAACCAAATGATGAATGATGATTGAAACCAATGAACTGAAAGCCACTATAAAGCTCAACAATGCAGAGTTGGGTGATAATTCTGTGGATTTATCAATATGACCAACCACTGTCACATTAAACAGTAGCCCATTATATTTCTGTCTGCAGCCTGCAGTAAAATTTTTCACAAATGCCATTAAAAATCCTTTTCACTGGTAGGTAGTTCATATTTTTGTCCTGCAAGAATTTCTTGCCCTTGATAGACTAAATTCGTCTGTAATGGAGATGGAAAAACAAACTGCAGGGATGCAAGTTCCTGTAAGGTTTGCATTTTTTGGACAGACGAGAACCAAGGACAAGATAATGAGTGTCACACAAATATTGAGACAGAGATTTTGGAATGAACTGAAAATATCATTTACCCAGGCCAAAATGCAACCTCATCTAAATGGGGTTATTCAGAAACGTTCACTACAGAGCAAGCGGCATGCCACTTTCTCCTCGGGCTGCTCGAGAGCGACAGCGTGCGAACCCAGCATAACCTCTCAGCAGATCAAGGCCTTTGTTTGATTGGTCTAACCAGAAAGCAATTCACTTATTGACAGCCTGATGAATGACTAGCGTGCTGACATATGCTGAATGCCCAAAAGGGAGAGTGCTCTCATTGCCCTCTTCCATGTGAGACGGAGACCACTGTACTGTAAACAGCTGAGGGCCTCTCTTTTTGGCCTGTCTGCATTAGAGTCCTTCCCGCCGTCGCCAGCAACAGCATGCCACAAAGGAACCTCTGTGGCCAACAACACTGAAGTGGCCACTGTCTTTTTCGTGAGTCTCAGGGTGTCTCACAAACTTTTTTCCATGCAAGCTTCTTTTCTTTCACCCCCTCCTCATTTTTTGAGGCCCTTTTTTTCTCTCTTCTGCTGTTCCTCTCAGTGGCCCCTACTGAGAGGACAGAGACAGACACTCCGCCCAGCCAAAGGTTTGTCTGCCAGTATGGTCAGCTTTGGTCTGGGACAAAAGCACACTGATGCTGCCCACACACAGCACCCCCCTCCCAAACCAGTTCACAACAGACTCCCACATTCTCCCCAAACTCCTCTTTCTCCGTTATCTTCTATCTCCTCCGTCTTTTAATGACGAAGCTTTCACTTCAAAGATCCTTCTTTGTTTTGTACAGTGGGTACATTGCTAACCTTGACCACTACAAATGCATGCTTATCACTGTTTAGACTGTGCTTTAGGAGTTAATAAAAGGACCCACCATGTAAAGCTATTTACAGTTGTACCTCATAAGTTACAAAAATCTAATTCTGAATAATATTTCATAGTCACCTGTTGACTGTAAACTAGCATTGATCACACTTTAACTTAAACCTGCTCTTCAAGTGCTTTTGGAGTTACGCTGTGTGCCCAAGCCACACCGGCTGACAAGTGGAGTGCCTGCTCAAACAAAGTCATCAAAGAAAACCACAAACATAGTCTCCAACTGGAAATGGAAAAAATAAAGCACTTTAAACTTTATAGAGTTTCATCATTCTGTCCTCTTACATGCACTTAAATGATCAGGTTACAGCTGGCTTTCTGCAGTGATTTTCTTAAACATTTCTATGAGAAACTAAGAAACCCTGTTTCTGTAATCAGCATAGTGGATCGCAGACAATTATTTCTGCCATTCTATTTTCCTAGTTATTTGCACTGCAAGTTACACTCCATCTAACAATAATGTTCATCATTGAGTATTATGAATTATTCTTTTAATGTACAATGTGTCATAAAATATGAAAAAAAAATCAATCCCATCACACTTTCTCAAAATGTCTTCAAATGAATTTGTCTGGAGTAAAACCAAGATATTCTGTTTTGTTTGTTTGCTATGTGTGCAAAAGTCCTTTAGAAGCTTACAAAACCAAAACTACCTCTACAGAAATGTAGACTCCTGGTGTTCACAAGTCATTGTTGACAAGTCATAATTTACTCAATTCATTTATTAATCCTCATTATAAAGACTTCAGACAAAGAGTGTATTGCTATAGCAGCACAGGGGGAGAACCAAAGTCAAACAACATAACCTCTGCATGTCTAAAATAAACTGGTTCTCACAACTGCACATGATTATTTCTCTGAGCAAAACGACAGCAGGCACGTGACTATAGTGCAAGTAAACACATCACCGACTGGTAAAAAATGTGAATTATCACATTCATTGATACATTATCATTTTGTGGCACCTACAGGTATACATCAATGGGCAAAATCATTAAACTAGTAGTAGGTTACCAAGCAAACTACATAATGAGAATGCCCACTGTAAGATTAAGCTAACAAATGTAAGCTGTTTCAGGGGTGGACACATAATGAATAGTCATAATTTGGAAATAAAAATAGAGCTGGAAAAGACCTATACAGTATGCAAGCCAGCTCATGTCAATAGAGGTGATGCAAATCAACCTGAGAATGATCACTGAAAACTCTAGCGTTACAATACACACATACATCCATGCATACTTGTTAAACTACCCAACATCAATACCCTTACTTTTAAGATTCTATGTGAATATTAATAATTATGCTGTTGTTACAACGTGTAAATCAAAAATGACATTCAAAATCCATAAAAGCAATTCTATAATACACTCAGTGCACACTAAAACCAAATAAACTTAATTCTTGATGTGCTTAGATATCTGTCCTTTGCTAATGGTCACTCTCTCCTGTATACAGTTTGTAGATATAACTTATCAAGCTGGAAATTGGAAATGTGTAAGAGATTTCAACTGATTTATTATTGTTGTTGTTGCTATAAAGTAACAGTACTGAAAACACCAATGATCAAAAAGCTTTTTATATTGTCCCAAATCATGTTGATTGAGGAATCTCAATTAAAATTAATCTATCTTATTTTCATACTGTAGTATTGAACTACAGTAAGCTATTCTGTATTTGCAGTAACTCCTAATAACTTGCAAGGTGCAAAGAGAGGATGGGAGCTGTGAGCACACACAGAACTACCAATGATAACATTTGCCATTACCGTCCTATTGTTACAAAAGCCTACTGTCTCATACAAGCTCATTTTGGCAGCAGGTTAGAGAAGCTTTTAACACATTTCCCAGGAAAGTGAGTGGCAGACAGCAGACCAGACAAACACCAATTTGTGCGTCACGTTGAACAGGGAATTATCCTTACCAGTTTCTCATCAACTGTAATAAGTTGCGTGTCTTGTCCTGGTTTCTCTGCCAGCCGTGATATTGATGTGCTTGTAGACCTGAAAAGCATAAGATAAGACATTACAATAACCAAAGGCAGTCGAGTAGAAGAAGTAAATGATGCAGACAAGCTACACTATGCAAAAACTGACTATCTTGGAGGAAACACTGGAGGACACAGCTAAAAGGAAGAGACAAAGAGGGAATCCCCCTGCCACCTATTAGTTCTGTCTAGTGAATCTCTAGCAGACTCTCACTCTCATCCTAATAACAAGACACGCTTGATGTTGGCTGTGGTCAACTGTCAGGCGAGGACTGTGTAGCTCTTTGTGAATGTGCAGCCGTGTCGTGTCACCAAACAGTAACGTGCCATCATAGCTGAGCCAGGAAAAAGCAGCTCTAGATAAGCAGAGTGTTACACTGCGTTTAAATGTAGGACTTTCACACCAAAGTTTCCCTATAGTTTTGTATTTCAATTAAACACCACAGTGCCCAACTTAATTATGGTTTCATCAGTAAAGGTTCTACATAAAAACAATTTCTTTTCCTGAAGTCTTTGCTTATATGACTCCCTACCGGCAGTCCTCACTCACAGAAAAACACACTCTAGATAAAACAATATCTGATGAAGACTGCATGAGCAAAACATTGGACAATTAATTCTTAATCTAGTGCAGAAATGACTGATTCCTTAAAAATTCAACTAGTGGAAAAAGAACAAATAGGCTGACTCTCTTTCGGTTACTACCGCACTATAATGTGAAATGTGGCATCATGATTGTTTTGGATGTCTGTTTTTTTCCTTTTAAGTATTCTTAAAAGATAATGTGGACTGCAAATAAAACCATTAGCAATGATAATATGTTGGTCACGCAAGCTGGCAATAACTGATTTCATCCAGCTTGGCAGTCAAATGAATAACACAACATGAATATGTCAAATTATTAAAATGCCAAACAGTATCTACTGTCATATCATAGAACCACATACTATAGAGTATATCTTCCAGTTTTATGCCAAAAAAGTAACTTGTTCCTGCTTCTTCGGTGCAAGGGGTTTCTGTTGTTCTTTTTATACGTTTTAGTTTATAAATTCAATTTTGGTGAAAAGTTGACCACAGCCAACATCAAGCGTGTCTTGTTATTAGGATGAGTTTTGGACTGTGAAACAAAAAAAGAATATTTGAAGACTTTACTGTGGGGGCCAGAAAAACAAACAACATATAATACACCAAGAAGAACTGGCATCATCATCGACAGATTAATTGTTAATGAAAATAATCAAAACTGGTCAAGAGGGCCAGCTCTCTACTCTGAAGTCCCCTAAACCCAGTGCAGGTGGTGGGAGATAGGAGGATATGGGCCAAGCTAACATCCCGGCTAGAGAACAACTCTCACCCAACGCATGAGACTCTGGCAGCACTATGCCGCTCTGTCAGAGACAAGACTGCTCCATCCCAAATGTGTGACGGAGAACTACCACAGATCCTTCCTTCCTGTCAGAATGTACAACTAGCACTGCTTCTTGTAGACTCCCCAGCTGACCTCATCACCTATCCATCTATCCATTATCTATATCTGCTTATTCCTAACCAGGGTCACAGGGATCTGCTGGAGCCTACCCCAGCTCTCTTTGGGTGAAAGGCAGGGGTACACCCTGGACAGGTCACCAGTCCATCACAGGGCCACACAGAGACAAACAACCTCACACACTCACACTCACTCCTATGGGCAATTTAGATTCACCAATCAACCTGACATACATGTTTTTGGACTGTGGGAGGAAACCAGAGTACCTGGAGAAAACCCACACAAGCACAGGGAGAACATGCAAACTCCACACAGAAAGGCCCCTGATGAGTTTCAAACCAGGAACCGTCTTGTTGTGAGGAACCACTGCTTACCACTAATCCCCTGTGCTGCCCGACTCACCTAAAGATTGTAAATATTTGTAAATATACAAAATATGCTCCTATTTTTTTTCTTGTGCCTTACTTTCTGCTGTAACAATGTGATTTCCCCGCTGTTCATTGTAGGATTCATTTGGCTTTTGGGGAGTCAATCAGTGATATTGGCCTTTGCAGTGAAACCAATCACTATCAGTAATGGATTGAAGCACATGTTGTGTTGAAAAGTGAACAACCTTTAACCACAGCAGCTCCTAAATACATTTATATCATTAAACATTAGCTAGACAAAGCATTAGCAATTAGCTGGCTAGCCAACTGCGGTAAGGACACTGGATTAACACCTTCATTATATAAAGTTAAAGACTAAATATGATAGCGAGGACACGGTAAAGTGTGTAAACTTGCATACCGTGTCCAATACAAAGCGAAAACTCTCATGATTTTATTTCAGTGCTTTGTGTTTTAGCGCTCGTTAGCTTACAGGTACAGCTCACTAGCCTGTGACACGGCGTACGACCCCTCGCTGTTTTTAATCGTCTGGAGGTGAAATATATCAGACAAAGCGACTCCTGGTAACACGCATGTACATAAAAGTAATAAGGAGTAAATGTGTAAATACCTGATAGGATTTAGGAACATTTTAGAAGCTGCATTAATTAGAGATAAACGCCCCAAGCCGAGAAGTGACATTGAGGACGCCATGATTGTTGTCAACTCTGACGTACGGCGGCCGCGAAGGAACAAACAGTACGAGCGGGTGTTAGGAGACAGCTGGTAGAAACATGGAGGACTGAATGCCAGCAGCTAAAATTACATACAGGGATGTGTCACATACAGACAGACATGTCCAGACATATCTATCGTCTATTTACACCACCGATATTTCTTTCATATCAGAAATAACGATGAGGGTGGTGTTAATGATAAGACACCCAACACATCCGGAGGAATTTGCATTTGCTTTGTGTGCTTAGTTTTTACTCATAGTCCTAAAATATTCCCCTTATTTTATTTCTTCAGTTTTATCCATACAGTGTTTTATGTAGCCATCGAATTCAAGCTTGGCAAAACTGTGACTGGTTAACTTTAAACAATGGACTTTACCTCATTATGTCTGTTCAGTTGTTGCTTATTGATGAATTTAAATGATCAGTCATCTAATGTTGCTGCACCTAGTTTATGAAATTGCATTATTCACAGTTATAAAGTCATTATAGGGTTAAACGCCATATTTTACAGTACATTATGCAATTATTTGTACCCTATATTCAATCAGTGCTTCATTCAAACGTACTGCATTGAAGGTGAGCGATGTAGGTATATCTTTTATTAAGGCATATATAATTTTCTGTGACAGCACTGATATTCTAAAGTAAAAAGTCCAAATTAAATCAGAAACTAACTAAGCTAAAAGGAATGTATGTTTATACATTATCGCATTGATGCTAAAATCATTTAGATATCAAGACATCCTACCACACCAGATGTGAAAGGATTAATTCCACAGTATAAATTAATTTTTGATAATAATTAAGAGTATTTCATCTCATAGGCTATACTGTCATATTGCCCAATAGGTCTAAGCTTTGATTTAGGTCCCACTTCTACTTTCTGTTAAATGTAGTTCAATGTGCATATAAAGTTGATGTTAAAAATCAATCATCAGACCCAGATAAAGTATAAGGAAAAAAAAACTTTTATTGTTTCACTCTGCATATCTGTACAAATACCATCAAACTTTGTATGTACATATGACATTTACATAAAAAATACAAAACTATATATTCATAACAGAATTTTGTATTTGTCTTGTGATGTCTGAAAATAAAAATGCGTTCTGAGGAAAAAAAAACAAAAAGAAACAAAGTGAATAAGTCTGATATAGTGTTGAGTACTGCAGTATGTTAGTCCTATCTTTGCCAGAACAATATGGAGCACATTGGCAAGAAGACAGCAGACAAATGTTAATGGCACATTGTTTCCAAAATGATCAAGTATTGTCCAAAACTTACCTCAGTTCTAATACGGTAAGAGAAAATAAATGCTAATTTCTAAAGTTGTGTCTCCATGTGGAAACAAATCTAAAGGGCTAAAACTGAAGATGAGCAAAAAACAAGAAAAGAAAAATAAATGGCTCTTTTTTTTCTCTTCCATTTCATCACTTCTGTGTTGCACCTTTTACAATGCTCTTTTGCAAAACCATTGAGAGAATCCCTTTGGTCAGTTATTATGAATTGTAAACAAACCAGAAACACTTTCTGTACATAAAATGATTGATATATTTCCAATAAATAAACACACAGTCTAAACATGCATTTACTTATGTGTGACATAAACATCTGTGATAGAGATTTGACAGAAACAAGCAGATTTTTACAGCTCGGGGAATGCAATTTACAGCTTGTTGAGGACTTATACTTACATGGTAACATGACAAATAAATAACACTGCTTCTCTTTGGACAAATATATTTCTTCATGATAAAAAAAGAAAGCAAAAGGGACAACAACAAAAAAGGGGAAATGAGTGGTAACACAATATATTGTGGTAGATAGTAAGCCTGACATAGTAAATGTATAAATTATAAAACACAAGTATAAATAAACATCTAGCAAACTGAACTATATGTATACTTCCTTTTCCTTTAAAAAATAAATAAGCATACACATAATGTACAGTGTGGGCATGATTACTTGCCCTAGACTACTCCTATAGTGATGGGAGCCTATCCATCCAGTATAGAAGATAAATGGACATAGGCCATGTAGTCTGAGTCCTCATCTTCCTCATCCTCCTCCTGGTCTTCTGTAATGGCTATATGGGAGAATATATGGTAGCTGTTGTATGAATATGGACCACAACAGCAGAGAATATCACTGAATGTTTTTTTTTAAACAAAAAAGCTCACAGCAAAGCCACTGGCACACAGCCTCCCTTTTGTTTTGTGTGTGTGTGTGCGTGTGTGTTTGTGTGTGCGTGCATGTGTGTGTGTAAGTGAGGAAGGGTCTGTGTGATTTGGCATCAACAATTACTGTGGCATCCCCAGTTATGTAAGTTCCATTTACATAATCTAGTAAGTCAGGGCTGCAACAAGAGGATATAGTGGGATGATGGAAAGAAGGGATGGGTAGGAGGTTGGGAGGGGGGGGGGGCTCACAAAGTGGGTTATGGGGAAGGCTGGGTGGTGGGTACTGGGGCACTGGGGCTGATGGTTCCAGTGGCTCGGGTCTCTTTTGGGCAGAATCCTGAAAGCAGACACACATAACACAGAAAAGTGCTCTTGTGTTCTTGGAATTGCTAGTTTCGTTGCTCTAATTTTTTTTTTTTTTTTTTAAATTCTGGCTCAAACAAACAGGGAGGGAGGACTCTGTGTCACAGCCTGGCCTTAGCAAGCAGGTCAGAGATCATCAACACAATTTTGAGGTATTTTCTTTTTACAGAAGAGATTTACATTGGACACGTAACAAACAGCACACAAGCTAGAGCAAGAGGGACAGTACAAAAAAAAAAAAAAAGAAAGGCAGTCCCTCATCAATCCATATGGATTTGTAATGTCTGATAGATATTCTTGTAGTTAACACATTCACGGGAAACAAACAACAAAAGTTAGTTGATAATTGTTAACTTTTTTGTACTAATGATGAGATGAGAAGAGAGCATAGTTCTACATCTACATTTTTTTTTTTACGTATCCTGCACACTGCAAAATATCACATTTATATTTAGTTCATGAGGTGATCATAAAGTTGGTCCCTTGGATTCCAGTGCTGCAGCACATAACATGAATGTGGTCAGTTGGGAGAAAGCACTAACAAGGAGAGAGTCTTCTATATAGAGACTTGGAATGTAAATTTGATATCTCTGTGAGACTGTTGTTCAATTTAGTGGTCCACCCTCAGATTTGTGAACACATGAATGGCTCACTCTGCTCTACAGGTAGGTGGCCCACATGAATATCAATGTTAAAATCCACTGTCATTACGACTAACATGGCACCAATGTTACAATCACCTTATGCACATCATAGTATATTTTGTTCTTATTGACATGTTGGCAGTGTGGTGTATGTTACAAGAGGCAGTGCTTTTTGAGTTGATTGATTACAGCCAAATGCAACAGAAAGGAAACTAACACAAAAACACAAATACATTATTACTGTGAAATTAGCAATGTGACCATGAAATTTACAAGTTGCAAATAATAAAAATAAACAATTATTGATTAAAAAAGCTGCATGTTATTTAAGGCAACCTGCCCCTGCAGGTCACTAGCATGACCATAAACAGATCTAAACTTTTAAATATCATGATTGCTCCCCTATGAGCAAAATTTGCGTCCTTTATTATTTGAATTAGTTTAATGAAATTAGCTTTTCACTGCTGATAGAGAATTTTTTTGTTTCATACACCTTTCTGTTATTTTGTTTTGCAGAAGAATCATAAAAATAAAAATAAAAAAACACAATACGGCACACACAAAAACAAGAGCCAGCAACAAAGACAATTTCATGCAAGTTTTTTCCATCCCCAAGTCTTTTCTGCTTGCTTAAGCTGTGCTTGGTGGTGTGGCTGGGGTGAGGGTTTCGGGAAAGCTGGGATGAGGGGCATTTTCAGGGGAGGTTTTGTTGGAAAAGCAACATGAAATATTGTCTTCTGCAGGAAAGGGTTGTTTTGTTTTTTTATATATATTTTGCTTTTTGTTGTTTACTTACAGTTGCAAGATCCTGAATGCTTGACTTCCAGCAGCACCCCCATAGAACAAGCAGCTTGCTTCATGGCACATTCACTGGGATATGTGGTGTTGTCACTGGCACACACAGCCTCATCCGTCCTGCTCTCCGGACAGGTCTCCTCACACAGCGAACAGCGGCCCCGGCTCATCCGAGCATCCCAAAGACACTTTTTCCCTGCACTGCACTGAATGTCCTCACATGACTTGGCCTCTGGAAGGAGAGAGGAAGAAATCAGCACAGGGGAAATCTTTGATTAGATGGATTATCATGAATGCTTTTCAAGCAGGATCAGATGACCGCTAAGTTTTTGGAGAACTAAACCAGGTATAAAAACTAAATCCTGTTTTATAGGGTTAAGTCTGGCGGCAGGGAACAAAAGGTCATGTTTTAATTACCATTTAAACTACAAGACTGCTTTCTGGATAAGAATCAATCTGACTCAAATATTAACTTGAAGCATTTCTTCGTGGCCCCCAACACTCCCCTGTTTTGCTCTCTTCCTCCCACCCTCTCTTGTTCCCTCTCTCCCATATGGGATAGTGCTGCCAACATCAGGAAATAATAAGATGTCTATCATTTCTTGAGCAAACACAAGCAACTACTAAACACACAAGCTCTCTGAGACCCCCTCTTCAGTGGAATGTTGGCAAAAATGAACAGTGAATAATTGCAGAGCTGGCTAGGAAGAAAATGCACTCAAACAATATTCAAAGTCAGTGGCTGGAGGTGCTCTCAGAGAGGGAAGTCTCACGCTCTCCCTTCTTTGCAGACTTACTGATGCATTTTCCCTCATATGCCACTCCAATAGATCTGCCGAGGAGACAGGTAGCTCTTCTCAGGTGACACGCGCTGGCATAGACAAGCCCGTCGTTTCCACACAGGTACTGCTCAGCCGACGTCACCTCGGGGCAAATCCGATTACACGTCACACAGTATGCGTTATTTGTCTGGTCCACGACGCACGTGGAGCTGCCGGGGCACAAGACGTCACGGCACGTTTCTGCCAAGACAAAGAAAAGCAGGACTTACAAACAATGCAAACTAACCGATGTGTTCTCGGCACAGGCTGGCTCGAGAAACGTGGAACCTCATGTTCATGTTAAAAATAATCATTTACTTACTCTTGCACTTTCCCTGGTACTGTACATCCAGGTCGGGCTGGCCTTTACATTTAGCCTTCAGCAGTGCGCATTCGTCTTTGTATGTCTTCCCATCTGAGCCGCAGACCGGTCCTTTCCAAGTGATGTTGGAGCAGTCTGGTGCGCACACGCAGCGCGGCTTACTTCTTCTATTCATTTTGCACCTCTTTCCAGGCCCACAGTCAACGTTGTCGCAGGTTTCTATAACAAAACGACTGTGTTATGTGATGCTGGTGAGGATTTTGGCCTTGTGTGTAAAATTACTCCGGCGCACTAAGTACGCACTTTGGAACGTGTCAATCTGATAACCACATATGATTTATTACACGAAATTACTGACGGTGTGTTTTATGAGAAAACAAATGGAAATGAGTGCACCTCCACCTTTGCAAGGTATGCAATTTGGGGCTCCGCCGTTGAAGATCATCCACCTAAAGAGCGTGCTGTTGGGGACGTCCTCCTCGGTCCAGGACGTCCCCAGTCTTCCACTACGGCAGCACTCCTCTCTGCTCATCCCGGGCATGTAGAGCACCTGGCACCTCCCGTTCTTCCCCTGCTGCAACCAGCAGTTTCCAGCTGGAAAGAGAAAAACAACAAAAAAACTCGAATGTCGCATGTCGAACATCTGAAACCGCTGACCCAGACGCACTAGACACACACGTAGCCTGTATTATCCGAGACGCTCCCTCCCTCCCCTTTCGCCCTCCAGTATTTTGTCTGATTTCTTGCGAGACTGTTAACACTTGCCTATCCCATCTGTGACTGACAGCCTTTACAATGCAGCCACAAACCAAAAAAAAAAAAAAAGTAAGAGGAATCTTTGGAGGCGGGGGTGTCCTTTATTCCCGCAGACTCCTTGTTATCACTGGACAGAAAGTGGAACGTCTAGACAGTGTGAAATAGCAGCCAATCTCCTTCAGAAAACCACGGTCTGTGGGTAACAGGGCTAAACACACCACCGTCTACACTGCCTCAGAACAAAATCCCACACGTGTACCCACCAGACATTAATTTATCTAAGAAAAAAATCAACGTAAAGTTTGTTTTAAACATATAAATACAATTTCTAAAAACAAACTCGTTCTCCTAGTTCCATGGCAGAAAATATGCTTTGATCCAGACAACAGCAGGATGCCTACACCGACACAGGCATGCATGACATTAAGTGCTCATGAACTGGGGTGTTTCTTAAATTAAAGACAGATTTCTATCTATTTAATGTGTAACAAAAGATAGTTTCAAAAGTCTCCAGTTTTATCCATTTTGCGTCATAACTAAAGATGGAAAATGCACATTTTGCACACAACTCTAAATTGTGTGCGCTCTGGAAATACATAAATATCACGCCTATAAACTCACACTGGATATTCTGAAGTAAGTGCTCATACAAATATATCCCAGTATGCGCAGGTATTATGGAAAACTGAGGCTGCAACCAACACGGCTTGGCGGATTAAGTGTGTGCGCCTGGCGTGGACCGCAAAACTTGCAATACAATCTCACTTTGAAGTGTCCCATATGGCACCTGCTTTATGGACGCTTTACGCACGCACTGTCTGATGTGGAGAGTTTTATCAGCGGGGAAAAATGAAACTCACTCTAAAAAGTTTCTCGGTTGCACCAAGTATGCTATCCAACATTCGTGCGCGTTTTGTGGCTGACGAAGTTTTTCGAAAACGGAAAGAATAAAAGAAAATTGAGGGAAAGATCTTACCTTGAACTTTTTGATGTTCCATGAGGTGACAAAGCCATATGAACATGAGAAAACTGCGCGGGTGAAGGTAGTGTTTCAGCATCCTAAACATGATGGAGAGGCAAAGTGAACCACGTATTTGACACAGGCAGCGCAAAAGTAATCTTCTTAAGGTGGCAGTGTTGAATAAATGTCAGTCTGAGAATGCAGCCTCTCTTTTTAAATCTATAAGGGGTCTCGGGTTGACTGTCTCTGGTGGGCGGTCTCCTGTTCTGTGGGGGTGGGGAGATTTTTTTTTTTCTTACCAAAGTTCTTTCAATCCCAATCAGGTGACATCGCTACAAGCAACTTTCTCTTTCTGCAACAATAAGAAAATATGAAAATATCTAATATATAAAACACCACACGAAATGATGCGGCTTTCAAGTTCAACAAAAACACACAGATCAGACAAAATCTGCCACTTCATATGAATATGGGTTTGATGCGACATACTGTTAATAATAGATTTCATTTAAATCATTTAAATCTTTATCTCGTCACATAAGTGTGAGGCAGACATTTCAGGCTGAATGCCTATAAAACTATACGTTCATAATAATAATAATAATAATAGAAATAATAGAAATAATAATAATTATTATTATTACCAACAATAATAATAACAATAACAACAATAGTAATAATGTTCACTGATGCTTATATATCCAGACCTTTATTACTGTATAAACAGGCCCACAGCCAACACACCTATGCGGACATACCGTCAGCCCTTTAAATGAAAGAGTACTCTTTAGTGTAAGTGATATTTTTTCTGCCAACTGCAGACAAAAGTGTAGATCTTTTGATGAGAGTTGCCTTTTGGAGCACATTCGAGCCTAGACTATAATAGAATTCATAGTAGTCCGCAGCCGCACTGCTAATATTAGAACAGACAGTTGTTTGGGTTTCTCTCCCGGGTCAAGCTTTTAAATATAATCAAACCTGTTTCCGAAGAAGCTTCAGACAGAGAACCGAGGTGTTGCGTTTCATTGATTGAAACACACACACACACACACACACACACACACACGCTGACGCACAGGCTGAACTCCTTCAGAAGTCCTTGTGCGACCTCTTCAGCGGAACTCTGGTTACAGCTCTCAAGAGCAAAGAGCAAAGTGTCTGCTGTGCGAATCAGACACCAGGGAGTTCATTACCTGCCGGCCAGATGGAAGACAGTGTAATCTCTCTTAAGCCCAGTGTACATTTCTAGGTATCGTTTATCTTTCAAATATGGCAATGCATGGAATCAAAGTACTCAGCGTATTACTCTGTAACAACACTACCATTACCATTAAAACTGCTTTCTTTCTCATTTATAAGGTTTTTTTGTGTCTACCTAATGTTTACTGTTATCATTAATGAATTGATGGCAGCACTATGTAATAATTTTGGCTGTATTTTTGATGTTATTCTAACCTTTTTTTTACACCAACCATTAGAAGCCATAGCAGAAATGTTCATCTTATTTATGGTGTGGTCTTAATCCAGTGATCCTCATAGATGGACCAGCTGTAGTGAAGAAGAAGCAGAAGATAGAGAAGTTCTGTTTGCTCCTCAACATACAGGACCTGCTTTCAAAATGTAAGATTGCAGATTTCACATTACCTTCTTTAAATTACAATCAGAAAGTAATTACTTAGAAAACTCAAAACTCATTGTTGCAATTAAATGTAATCAATAAAAGTTTGCCCAAAATACCTGGAACAGGGACCTGAAAGACTGATCAGATATTTTTGATTGTCTGAAGGCTTCTCCTTTTGGCTTTTTAGTCTAGTTTTTCATAACAACAAGCAGTAAACCATAAATGGCTCTTCCAAACATTTCTGTGGACAGATTATCCTACTGCAAAAAGGATTTGTGAGAAACATGTAGAGATAATGTAATGCAGCATCATGCGGAAAATTTCAGTCATTGTTTTTAAAGAAATAAACATCGCTAGGTTTTCCTTAATGTAATGAAAACCAAACCAGGTGTCTGTAATCAATACCATGAAAAGAAGCTGAGGGGCACATTTATATCACCCAGACTTAAGTATCACACTTCAGGAGACTCTTGTTATCTGATAAAATGTTGTACCAAAGTAAACCATTTGGACATGCATCGCTCGCAGTGAATCATGAATCTGACTAATTTCACAAACACTGAATGTCAAACTAGTGAACAATACCACTTTGGCTATTTTATTTTTAAATAAACCAACTCAAGGTTGTAAGTAAGCTATAAGTAGTCACTTTTATGTAACCTGCTCAGGAAATATCAGCAGCTGTTGCAAAATCAGCAAGTCATTATTTGTGACAGTTAAGTCTTTTTTCAATGATGTTATGTTTGGCAAATCTGCTGTGTGTGATTTGTGAGATTGATGTAGTTGAAGAGTTGAAACTTCCAGAGTACTTCCTTACGTGCAAGTAGATTTCTGTCCTGCTGTATCAACTTTACAGTGTTGACTGTTGTTCTAAAGCCATTGATGGCATCAGCAGAGGACTATGAATCACTGTTGTTGCTACAGCAAGGATTGGTTGCACATACCCCTGATGCAATGGCAGATAACATTTTTTTTGCTTTAATTTAATAAACAATATTGGCATTAGAAAGCTAAAAGCTTAGGCTGTGTAATATTGTGTAACTTTACACTTCCTGCAAATGAACATGACAAAATATTCAAGTTTTTATTATCAATTGAAATTTCAGTATAAACTCAGCACCTGGCCTCACCATGCATTTAGTGACATCCTATTTACATTGTATTTTAAGTGCAAAAAAGGCAAACATTTGCTAAATGATTTACTATGACATCATTTTTGTTATTATCGTTCACATGAATCAAAAGAGCATTGCAGAAATTTGTGAGCAATCTCCCCTTTGCGGCATCGGTCACTTGTTTGGCTGCAGCTGCCAATCATCTGCAGGAAACCCCAGAGGGATGGATTTACAAAGGTGTTCAAACGCTTCCACTGTATCGCATTTCATCAACTATTTCCACACTGCTCCCTGCACACATGCACATAGACTCCAAAGGCTATTTCACAACACTGTAGTGTATGAGTAATTGTGAAACGGAACAGTTTATCAAATTCTATATATCCCCTCCAACAAGGAAGGCTTGAGCCCAGGATTCCCAAAACTATGCTACTTAGTACAGTCAAATGGCATATTTCATCGGGCCAGTTCCAAAATGAATGCTAAAGACTCTGCTGGGCGCTGGAGTTGGCCCATTCCAAAGGAAAACATTCAGATACACATTTCAAAACAGTCCAGGGACCGACTAACCTAACAGTGGGAGAACATGAATGCCAAAAATGTGAGAGGAAATTAATTGAGTTTTCAGGGGATACTTCAACTGTAGTGATGTTTGGAAGGAAGCAGTCCAAGGAGGGTTCCTATAGGGTCAGGTTTTCTACAGGTGTTCCAGTGAGAGGAGGGGAAACAAGAGGAGACAACACAAGAGAGGCCAAAAGAAAGTCCATCCAAAGTAGGTCATAAATTGGGATGAAGTAATTGAAAATGGTATGGAGTGTTCAAGTCATCGAAAGTGCAGGGAGGAAAAAAAAAAAGTGAGACCACTATGTCAGCTATCTCATGCTGCCATCTTGTGGCAAAGCTGTGCCAGTACATATCTAAAACATTCCTCCAAAATCCAGTGAGTAAGTAAGAAGTTATTGACCTGCTTGATGCTCTTTAGGGACAAAACACACAGGTTTAAAATATCACTTTGGAACCTCCAGTATTTACAAACCTAGACAACAGGCTATATTAAAAATGTTTCTAAGGTTCCAAACAGGTTATGCCACTAAAAAACTAAAATATGCTCAATATCAAAAATATAACATTTACACGTGTCGCAAAGACACACCAAACCATGCACTTTCATTCGGACCAAGGCCATGAAGTTGCTTTTGCGTTATCCAATTTCCTGTTTCAAAATGGACTTGGACTTGAATGGAAAGTACACAGATTCTACACTATGGACACATGTTGCCTCTAAACTGTTGATACAGAAAATGAAACTTGAAAGATCATAATTTTATGTATATACATAGAACATAAAGCATGAAGTGACATATCCTTCCAGGATAGGCACATGTGACAATAGCTTAATGCAGTTTACACGACAGACTGATTGCCTAAAGAGCCCATAAGTTATTTTCTGGTTGAAAGTGTTGTTGGTTCTCATTTTAATGCAACAAATTTCTAATGCATCAGTGAGATAGATGCCTATGAAGATAACATTTGTATCCAAATTGATAATATGGCATAAATTAATACTGTATGTGGTTCTGTCATGTTGGGGAAAATATAATTTTTACCGGTACTTAAAGTCAGTGTATAGCAGCAAATAGTTAATGTACAGTCAACAAAGGAAAAGAAAATAAAATAAAATAAACTAACAGTAAGCCTCTATTAAAGGCCAAGGATCAAACCTATT
This sequence comes from Mastacembelus armatus, assembly GCF_900324485.2. Lineage (NCBI taxonomy): Eukaryota > Metazoa > Chordata > Actinopteri > Synbranchiformes > Mastacembelidae > Mastacembelus > Mastacembelus armatus. The sequence continues at coordinate 21,460,355 of NC_046641.1, forward strand.
TATCCACAAACTGAACAGCCTCTTTTTATCTTAAAATGCCCAATTTCCAGAGACTGAGCTTTAGTCCATTTGCACTTTTTCAGTGAAAAGTACCTGTATCAACACTGGAAACAGTCCAGCGGAGAGAGAAGGCTGCAAGTTGTCTTTTTCAGTTCATAGTACTTGCGTCTCGCTCTGCCCATCCTCAGCTGCCTCTTTCTGAAGCTGCTGGTACTTTCTTTTGAAAAACCCGAACTAGAAAGTAAATAGATTACACTGAGATACAGTTCTATCACCTTTTCATACAAAAAACTAAATCAATAATATTTACATGAATTTCCAGCATATACTGTTTAAAAATATACCCATAATGCTCTAGTTTTTCTTATATCTAGACATATATGGTAAACATGGTGCATTTTGTTGCCTAGTAGATTAGTTAAAAATCTAATTAAGTTTTTTTTATGCATCTTTAAACACAGATCAGGTTAATTCTCCTTTTTTGCACCATGAGATTCTCATAGATGTGAAATACTCCTGGGAGATCCCTAAGTTATATAAATAATTTACTGAGGTTCCACTTTATGTTGAAATGACTTTCACAAAAGTGTAGACAGACACTTTACCTTCCACAACAATCCAACAGCCAGAGCCAGCAGCAGCAGTCCAGCAAAGATGCTGCCAACTGTCACTCCTACAGGAACATCACCTTTCTCTCCAGGTTTACTGATTGTCACCACTACCTGGATGGCAGGAGGACAGGAGAGGTCTTTACCAGGTCAAATTAAGTTGACATTCAAAATGCTCTAACTTACAAATAATACATGTTAAATATAATAAGTTCCTTCTTTCTTTGATTTATTTATGTGAGGACCCAAACCAGAATATAAAGTGATCTTACTGGCAGCTGTTTGAGGCCAATAGTGAGCAGATCAGGGTTGTAGGTCTCAACATCAACAGTGGAGGTCACCTCAATGGTCTGATAGGTGGCCTACCATGTAAAAAAAAAAAAATACAAATGAAAACACAAATTTATTCATTTCAAAATAAGAAAATGAATGGCTAATAAAAGCAGACACATCAACAAGCATCAAATTCATTATTGACTATATTTACCAATAGAAATGTGCCACTCCAGATCCTTGTTTTAACTTTTACAAAGTAGTCACTGTTAACTCTAGTATCTTTGAGGTTGCATCTTATATGCTCACATTTTGCACTTTTACAATCCTGTAAGTAAAAAAAAAACATAACAAAAAGAAATCAGTACATAACTCAAAATACTGTGCACCCACAATTTCAAATCACAGACTACTACATCCATATAAGAAGAAAAGCATGCAGAGAAGTAAGTGCCTCACCAGTTTCTCCATGCCTCTGAGGCTCTCTTCAGAGAAGGACACTTTGTGGCTCGTCAGACCGATCTTCAGAGGATCAACCAAGCTGCTGGAGTCACAGCTGACAGACCCACCCTGTAGGTGCAGAAGCCTTATTGTATGTCATCTATTCAACAGATACCAGACTCCAAATAACCGTTGGTGTCAACTAGGGCAAGTAAAAATATTTTTCAATTCTTTATAAAGTGGCTGGTATGTGGTAACAGTACTCACTGCTTGTGTGTCCACACTGGTAACATAAAGGATCTGATTTCCACCTTTAGTGGTCTTTGGTAGAGCAATGGTCAAATACAAGAGGCTGACAGGGAAGCTACCTGTTGAAACCTTTAAAAACACTTTGTTTTAATAAATAAAATGAGACATGAACTTGTGCTATTTAAATAGACTGATTTATCACCTTCACTGTAAAATTAAACTCTGGGCCGATGTCATCTAGAGTTTTCACTGTTGTTACTACTGGAATCGTAGAATCTGCCACATAGTAGTTGATATTTGACTGCCTAGGACAAAGAAACCATAAAATGCAGCACTTTTAATGCACTTGCTATCATCTACTGTCAATCTTACACTGCAGAACTAAAAGTAGAAAAAACAGTAGCAGTTAATGACAAGACAAGTCACCTGGATAAAACAATCCCTGTATCATACTGAACAGGAATGGATATGTCCACAAAGTTGTCTGCAGGGCTTTCTTCTTTGCTATCACTGTGAAAGAAAAAAAGTAAAGGATGTTATTAAATGTCAATAACTTTATTTAGGAGTCAAGATTTTTCCTTTAATTTCTTATTAATTCAATGTACCTATTGGCCTTAAATGTCACCTCAGCTCGGTTTTGCAACTGATCAAGGTTGTATTCAAAGCTGATCGTAAATTTCACCTGTAACGAAATAACATGATGTTTAATATTACGCACTGGAACAAGTCAGACAAAGAAATGAGTAAAACCAGTAGAAAATATTCACAAGTTACCTCTTCGTCTTTTTTTAACACTGGATATCCTACTTGGCAAGTGACAATTTGTGCTTGTGCTGAGGTGCATTTGACACCCTCCTTCTGTAAATGTATCAGTCAGAATAGTAAATAACAGCTACAGTGACTTTATGTTACCAAAACACTGAAAACATTCAAACGTTATTCAAACATAAACTTTCACTTAGTGTTTTTCACTCACAGAGGGAAAGACGGAGGAGTAGTAGAGGTTGCTGGAGTATGTAACCAAGATCTGAGTGTTATATGCGTTCTCCTTTTTGTTCTTCACAACCACTTCAAATTTCAGTTCTCGGTGATTAGCGCTGACCAGAACCGGACCGGAGCTGCAACACAAGAGCTCAGTTTACGGTACTCTGCATTTATTTTTTCTTTATGTTACAGATTAGAGGAGCATTGCACTGTATGGGTTACTGACCAGAGGGATGGGAATAAGAAGCAATGGTTAAAGTAAATTTAAAATGAATCTGCTATGATCCATCCATCCATCATCTATACTCGCTTATTCCTATTAAGGATCACAGGGATCTGCTGGAGTCTATCCCATACAGAAAGGCTCCTGCTGGGTTAACAAACCAGGAAGCTTCTTGCTGTGAGGCAACAATGCTAACCACTCATCCACCGTGCTGCCCAATAGAGTATTTAAAGGATTAATTAAAAGGATTTAATTGCTGGCCTTCCATTGGACCAAGAGGCACAGACGAGGCATGAAAATTAAAACCAATATCAGCTGCAAAGCCACGTGTGATCTAATGGGTATGAATGTTGGAAAGTACTTTGAAAAGTATTGTATGGTCACCCTAAAGTCCTTCATCTTCTTTCCTCCAAGTTAATTCACCAAACACAAAGCTTTTTCCAAGTTAAAAGTCTGCACCAACCATTTTGTGGGCTGTGAAGTTGCTGTATAAACTGGAAAACTTTCATTTAACAGACAGACTCATAAAACAAAGAAAATAGAAGATGGTGTTGTTGGGAGTTACCAGGGAATAAAGTTAAAGAGAGAATAACCCATTCTGCCAAGAGTAGCCTATTGGTTTTTCTCTTTGAACCAGAGAGACATCAAAACTGTCTCATACTTGTCATGATGATGTTTAGTCCTGCTAGATAAATACAGAGCTTTGAGGGTGGTACTGTAATATCAGCTGCACACTGGGTCAGATGATTGAGACAGTTGGTTTTCATACAGTATTTTTTTTTTCTTTGCTTTTAACTCAAAGTGAACAAAAACTGAATTCTTTGTCATATGAAGTGAAATGATGAAAGACAGCATATTGTTACTGCTGACACTGTCTACAGGTCAGTGATTCTCACCTGGGCACATTTTTGTCAGGTTTCACACTCAGCTCCAGATCACTGATGCACACCTCATCAGAGCCACAGTCTTTTGTGAAAGGGATCTGAAACAATAAAAGCCAATAACAATAAAAGGCTAGTATGTAGTTTTTAGCGAATATTGGCCATCCCCGAATAACCTCTGCAGAACTGGAAAAACATGACTTCAATCTTGCTGGGAAAACTTGCGTGACTTACTGCACACTGATTTTAAAAGATCGTTATCATCACACACCGATACACACATGATGTCATTTTAAATGAGGTACGAACACCTCTGCATCCATCTGTAAAGATGGATTTCCTGTAGGTATTTGTATACAAAAGACTAAACAAGAAATCAACACATTCACATCCTGTGTTAGTCACTTACAAAGAACTCTGAGGCAGTAGGAGAAAATATATTGAGAACAGGATTCACATCTGCACTCTGCTGCTCAATTTCAACTTTGAGACTGATGGAATTAACAAAGTCTGGTGTTTCCTGTTGACAAAACCACATATGGACAAATCAGGAGATCATTTTCAAAAGAGTCTATACATATATCACTAATCTAAAAACAAATATGAAGCAATATATCTACAAAACACTCATCATTAATGGCACAGATTGAATCATAAAGAAGCAAAACAACTGATTCTTAGGCGTTACCTGAACATAAACCTGGTAGTCTCGACACAGGGGTGTAGATGATATTTTTGCCTTTTCTGTGAGGAAACGTTCATTGTTTTTTATAAACATTCCTCTTGATGTCACTCGTGAAGCTTGCAGGTCAGCATCCAGAGTTAAGGTGTAGGATATATCTGAAACAAATCCAGAATGGCTCTCACACTCTGACATCTCAGTTCAATGCATTTATCCAATAAACTGCAACTTGACGTATTTATACTGAGCTTTCGAGGTGCTGGCAGAGCCAGGCTTTCCATTTCCACTTACTTTCCAGTGCTTGTGATAACATAAGCTTATTTAGCATACAAGCCTGAGTAAGATACTTGTCAGATTCTCAAGAAACATTACTGATCATCAGATTTACCAATGGGCCCAACAGGATTCGTGGGCCTGAATGCAGCACTGAAACAGAGGTTGGTGTTGAAACACGAATGCTTGCGCCCGTTAACATCACAGTCCTTGTTGAAAATGTTAATTTTATCAGGGTTGAAAGATGCTTTGGTTGTGACAGACGCTACGCCTCGGGACCTGAAAGACAAGGACAAAACATGATCAGCCTTGTCATACATATAATAATGATTGATTGACTAAACATAATAAAATTAATGTAAGTAAATCATTGTATTATTTTCTTAGTTTTAAAAGATTTACAGTTAATTATAGGGTACCATGTATTTATTCCCACATACTGAGCTGCGTTAACTTACCAGAGTTGCACCACCTTGCCATATGCACCAATTGAGATATCAGGAACCGTATCACCATTCAGATCATTGTAGCTATCTAGAGATCTTCCAAAATACTGCAACTGAGGACTCAGCTTGGAGCCAAGGATTCTCTACATAAGACAAAAAGTCATCATGACGTACAGTATTTGTCATATGTTTGTTTAGCCCAGAAAAGCACTGGTCCTTCTGAACTATCCTGTGTCCCTTTGTCAAATTCCACATAAACATAACAATTTGTCTTCATACTTGTGAGAAGTCTTTCTTTAATGTCTTCTTCTCTCCGTTGTAGATGTAGATGACACCTTTTTTGTTGTCTTCTATTGGTGCACCAACTACAACATCGCTGTAACCGTCAAGGTCCAGGTCAGGAACAGCGGAGATCGCCATCCCAAAACGTGCGTTATCATTGGGAGGTGGTCCGTTGAGGAATCCCTGCTCATTCAGTATACCCTTCAAATGAGAAGACAGAAAATATATGGAGAGTAGAGCTAAATGAGTGGAACAAAACAAGACATGAAATCCATGTTTTTAAACAGGAGCTGGACAGGCCAATTTACAATGAATGCACTGAGGGCTTTTCTGGTTTGACCTGATATGCAGGCAAACCTACTTTTCATATGATAAGTTCTTACACTTTGTAAAACATGAAATAAAATATATAAATGCAGAGCATTTTTATCTCAGTGTGCGAAGAGTGATAATAATCTTCTTCACACTTACTCAGGCACTTCAGATCACAGAATGGCACCATAAACAGTGACCTTCTTATTTTTACCTTGGTGACGGAGAAGAGGTAGACCCTGCCTTCTTCTTTTTTCAGCTCACCCATGAACATGGGTGCACCAACCAGTAGGAGGTCTGTCACCCCGTCTTTGTCCACATCCAGGGAGCACAGGACGCTTCCGAAGTATGACCCAATCTAGGAGAACAATTACTGACGATAAGTTAAATGTTTGTATCATGTTAGATATCACATCTGTAGAGATGGAAAATGTGAACACCATACCCTCTAAAGTTCGTACCTGCTTTCCTCTTGATGAATCAATGACAGTAGATTGTTTCTGAACGTTGACTGTGTAGACAATAACTTGTCCAGAGTGGTTGGAACGAGGTGCGCCAGCCACAAAATACAGTGTAGATCCATCATTTAGTGTAGTGACAGAGTAGCCTGGAAATTCCCATAAGTAAAACATTTACTAGTTAACATACAAACTTAGGACATCTTTTTTAAAAAGTGGTGGGATTTTTTTATTCCATTTTTGAAAAAGGGCAGCATGGTGGTTGAGTGGTTAGTACCACTGCCTCACAGCAAGAAGGTTCTGGGTTTGCAACCTGGCCTTTCTATGTGGAGTTTGCATGTTCCCCCTGTGCTTGTGTGGGTTTTCTCCAGGTACTCTGGTTTCCTCCCACAGTCCAAAAACATGTATGTCAGGTTGATTGGTGACTCTAAATTGCCCATAGGAGTGAGTGTGAGTGTGTGAGGTTGTTTGTCTCTATGTGGTCCTGTGATGGACTGGTGACCTGTCCAGGGTGGACCCCTGCCTTTCACCCAAAGAGAGCTGGGATAGGCTCCAGCTGATCCCTGGGACCCTGGTTAGGACTAAGCTGGTACAGATGATGGATGGATGGATGATTGAAAGCTATAGTTACTAGTCATTTTGCTAACGAAGGCTTTGCAGACCTACACAACTGTTTTTAGTTAGTCTGGCTGACAAAACTTGTAGTCAGACATAAATTATGCAGCACTATATATAAAGTAGTTTCACTAAACTCTGTGTGCTAATAAGAATGATGAACAAGGTAGATTGTCATGTCTCAACAGGTACAGCAAAACAAAAAAAATGTGAGGTAGCTGTAAATCAAGAACAGTTTGTACATGTCGACACGGTCGCCAGGAGAATTTCTATTATTCATTCAAGTGTAGAGGAGCTTTAAGATTTCTTCTGAAAATACAATTTATTATCACTTCATAAAATGTAGCACTAGTGATTACACAACCAAACTGATAAGTAATAAAAGTAGAATTCACTCTACCAGTGCAAGCAAAATGTGTCTAAAGGCCATCTTTTAAATCAGCTTTAAGGTCTGCATTCAATAACCACAGGTACAACCTTGGATGTTCCACAGTGATAAGGGAAATGGTTTCCTAAGGAATCAACAATTTCACTGGTAAGTAAGTGAGTGAGACAGTGAATTTTTTATTTATCTTTATTGTTTCATGCAAGGCTTTAAAGTAACTCAATCAAAACACACAAACAGTTCGTCAAATAAATGCAGCTATAAAAGCTTACCCAGTAACGAGCTGTGCTGTCTGTCTTGAAGTATTTCTTCAAAAGCTGAGAAAGGGAGGATGTGTACTTTTGATCCCGTTTGATGAACGACAGTACCAGCCCAAGTGTAGGCTCCCACTGCTCCCAGCATCAGCACATCCTTAAACAGTACAGGGCAAAGGTCAGTTAACAGATACCATAAATACTACAGCAGGCCTTAACATTTATATTTTTGATCTGGGCTACATATTTATCGGTGTTGGTTCCTTAAGTTTCTGTAGTGAGGTTCCCAACATAAAGAAAGCAAATGACATGAAATTAACTGTGGCCATGTGTGACATGATAGTGCCACAGAATCACTCTGTGATGTGTAACAGATTCCAGAGTAACAACAGAACACAAATTCTGCTAATCTCTTTATTATCGCTCATGTGATAACTTTCTGGATTTGTTGTAGTTCTCTCTCAAACAAGTACAGACCCCTGTGCAAATGGCATGACATCAGAAAACTGGAAGGTGGAAGGCAGGGGTCCACCCTGGACAGGTCCCCAGTCCATCACAGGGCCACATAGAGACAAACAACCTCACACACTCACACTCACTCCTATGGGCAATTCAGAGTCACCAATCAACCTGACATACATGTTTTTGGACTGTGGGAGGAAACCAGAGTACCTGGAGAAAACCCACACAAGCACAGGGAGAGCATGCGAACTCTCAGCCACCATGCTGCCCCACATCAGAAAACCACTGACACCACACTTCCTTTATGACATTTCACATATCAGCAGCAATGTATAATTGCTTCTCTTTTTACTAAAGTATTTTCAGAAGTTTGAATGTCAAAATAAACCACAGCTCAGCTTAGTTTTGTTGTAACTGATTCAAGGGTTTTAGAGGTGTACTAAGTATCAGTTTGTACACTACCTGCTGGCTGGAGTAGTGAGCACTGAATCCAACCTGGGACATTTCCATCTTGAAGCTGTCGCCCCCTTTTCCAGTGCCTTATTGGAACAGAGCATTGTGCAAACACCAGAATCAAGAGATTAGAAGAACATTAAGAGCAGATCAAGAATTGTACAACATGAAACAGGTATTTCTTTTAATCTCTCTTAGGATTTAAAACTATGAGAGATATGCTGTGACATAAATGGATGAGGGTCTTTGAAAAGAAGTTCCAAGTAAATTATACATGAAGCTCACAAAACATAAACAGAAATGAAAGGACAGTATATGCACCTTCTATGCTGAAGATGCGGTCACCCAGTGTCCCAGCGATGGTGGAGAGGGCAGCTTCTTCAGACACATTGAAGAAGTACTTCTCTGTTGGTAAGCTGGCAATGGATTTGATTTCTTGTATTAGCTTCTCTGTGTTTATATTGTTTCTAATATAATAACCAAGGACCTGGGACAGAGGAAAATACACCAATCAAACCAATAAACTACAACTACATTATTTTTATAATATATCAGAAATGTATGCAAACAGACAAGATAAAAACAAAACTCTTAACACAACTGCTGACAGATGGACACCATCCAAGATTATAACTACACTTATATTACTAGATGCATTACTTATTTAGTTTAGTTAAGTAGAAGAGGTAGTGATTGATAATCAGCAACATGCAACTTTAAAAGCCAACTCACTTTGCTCAAACCCAGAGAGAAATGCAAAGTGTGGTAGCTGTCACACTGCTCAAATATGGAAACGGAAAAAGGAAGTGGGGTTGAATGCCAAAATTATAGCAGTTATTATTAGCAGTTGGAAAGTTTTCCATACAACATAACGAAAAGTACTGCCACTACGACTTCTGAATACAGGGTATGATGAGAGTTAATGAGTATCTCCAATGGCAGGTCTTCACTTACAGCGATACCAAAGCGGGTGATGCTTTGTCGCTCACACTCTGCAATGACTTGATCTCTGGCATGACTGTCATGGGACTCTCCATCCGTGACCACCACCATCAGCTTGGCAGCACCCAGTCGGGCACCGTTAGTTTGATGGAAACCCCACTGACTACAGAGAGCAGACACATTTTCTTTTTTACTTTTCGGTTGTACAGTGTCACCTCTACTAAACAAGTAATACAAAGACGATATGCCATTGCAATTTTTTCTAAAATCTAGTTTTGTAGCAAAATATTTTAAAAAATCACCTAGACCTAGGTAGGTAATAATAATACAGACGAACAGAAAAACAATCAAATATGTAAATACATCCAATAAAACACAAAGATATTCACAAATATATACATGTATACAATGCGTAAAATGTAGTATTGTTGCAACACCAACCTGGCATACTGGATTGCACTGAAGGTATTTGTTAAGTCACCATACATTTGTGTAATTCTGGATGCTGCAGCAGCCATCTCCTCTTTGGTTTTATACTCATTCAGCTTGAATTCAACTTTGGATCCAACAGCATACTGAATGACACTGACCTGACACCACAGATGATGTGAAAAAGCACAGGATATTGTCAGTAATGACCAAAGAACAACATGGTAACTAATTGAATGAAATCATTACCATTAAATCATTATGCCCTGCTTCATCTCTGCTTAAATGTTCAGGTCTGGCTGATGTAACATTATTGAAACATTATGATGTGCATTACCTGTGTGTTTTTGGGCCCAATGTCAAGTGCAGTTATTAGTTTCTGTAGGAAATTAGTCATTGGACCCCATGGATAAATGCTGTTGGACCCATCCAAAACAATCACAATGTCCATAGGCCCTCCACATGCTAGAAATGTCAAAACAGGGGACACGATACATTTAAGCTGCTGTAATGAATTAAATATACTGAATTAGCATAGGGCAGCGTGGTGGTTGAGTGGTTAGCACTATTGCCTCACAATAGGAAGGGCTCGGGTTTGAAACCCAACAGGGGCCTTTCTGTGTGGAGTTTGCATGTTCTCCCTGTGCTTGTGTGGGTTTTCTCCAGGTACTCTGGTTTCCTCCCACAGTCCAAAAACATGTATGTCAGGTTGATTGGTGACTCTAAATTGCCCATAGGAGTGAGTGTGAGTGTGTGAGGTTGTCTGTCTCTGTGTGGCCCTGTGATGGACTGGGGACCTGTCCAGGGTGGACCCCTGCCTTTCAGATCCCTGTGACCCTGATTAGGAATAAGTAGGTATAGATAATGGATGGATGGATGAATTAGCATCCTGTATGTTCTTAATTCTACTTTCCATTTAGCCAGTGGTTTAAGTTAAGGCTCAATTCAATATGAAAACACAAAATAACAATAGATCTAATTATATAAAATGTCTTACTCTGGATTGCAGGAGAGAAGGCAGGCTGAGGCTGAAAGAGCGGGCTGAGCTTTGCACATATTCCTGGGTAGAAATACTGAGAGCCACACTGCTGTCCCCAGAGAGGACCACACGTCTGTATCAGACGACCACAAAATAAAAGAGGTCAGAACAGTCTTTAAAAGCTCCCACTAAGGTTTTATGTCTGAACTGTTATAAGTTTGACAGAACTCATATTAAAATATTTTCTATGGGAAATAATAAAATTAAAGCAAACACCATTCAGTTGTTTGCCCTTATTTTAAAATGCAAAAGCATTGCATTACTTCCCAAAACAAGAAGTAGTTTATACTGTACATAAACTGCTGACATATTTCCGTCAACCCAAAGCATCATGTACGTTTCAAGCACTGTTTTGAATTCCTGTTTGTGGTCTGGAGGATTTAGCATCTAAGCGTTGTATTCTTGTATTTTAAATATTACTGACAGTAAATGAAAGCTATTTTAAGTTTACATTAAATGACAAATCTTACATCAACACAGACACACACAAACATACATACATACCATCAAACCACTGACTGCAGGCATTCGAGTAAGAGTCAAACCCAGGGACATGTTGTTGTTGAGGTTTTTAACATTTGGAATACTGACAGAACCTGCAAATACAGTGAAAAAGACATTACACTAAAGTTCAGATTACAGTTATTAAACATGCGATCTACAATTATCATAAACTCAGGGTCTATATAACATACATGTTTTGCTGTAATGCAATTTTTATTTTTAATTTTCAAACACAAAAACAAATGTTGGGAACATCCTTGATATTTTAAGATGATGTGTCTTCATGTCGTGTTTAGGCATCTTTAAGGACATAGCCAAGGTCAGAGGTTAAGCAACAAAACACCAAACCTTACCTTGAAGATTTAGTTTGTCACAGGTGTTTTTGGACCCTGAGACTGGACACTTGTAAACATCCCCCTTCCTGTTTTGACTGTAACCACTCCAAGGAGCACCAACCAGGAGCCTACAGAAGACAACCATATTCATCTCTACTTCACTCTCATAAACACCCAGCTCATGAGACACTCCTGAATGTTGAACACTGGATGACCTGTTTATATATTACTTTATGTGAAACTAATATGAAAAAAAAAAAACAACTTTAACTCATCACTTTTCAGTCAGTTGTACAATAACATGAGAGCAATATAAAATACACATGAAGGTCGGTCTGTTCCATCTTATCATGTCATTTTAAAACACTGTGATTTTGTTCTGAGCAAGTGGCAACGAGTCTCTCACATCATTACTCTAGCTCCCCAAAAAACAACAAACAAGATTCTACAAGTTCATGCAGAAAATATCCATATTCAGACTACTACTTCTACATTGTCTCCACACCATAACGTCTAGATGCTGCTTGCTGTTGTTGAGACGAAGCTGTTTTAGATTTGCACATTTCGTAGCAATAAGTAAGTCAGAGAAATGCTGTTAATTAGGCACATAGACTGTATAAAAAAAAAAATGTATGTATGCACAACCAAAACTCTACTCAACTACACAACAACGTCATTTTCCACTTTGACAAACAAAACAAATAAAGTAAAACACAGTATTCTTCTTTATTAGTTAGAGGACAGGAAACAGGATGTATTACTGCTGTTTTCTCAGGAATCCCACTGTGGTATGGTCAGAGACCACTATCAGACACTTTAGACTTCCTCCTGTCACACAAATGAAATGCTCCTCCAGACAGTGAGTTACTTTATGACTCTTTATTTCAGACTGTGACTCAGAGTGAGGAGTTCAGTTACTGTTTAACTAAATGTTACAAATTGATAAGGTGCAATCTAAGATATAGCAGGATTTCCATTCCATTTGTCAGTCTGTCTGGGCTAAAGGGGCGGAGAGACAGACTGACATTTGATTGTGAAATACTGTCGGTGCCATTAAATTTCACAGTCTTGAGATCACAACCTGATAAAGCATCTTGAAGATTAGACGCATGGGTTTTTGTCAAGCACACAACTGTTTAAACTGTAAAAGTGTAAGGCAACAAGACTGATCCATTTAAAGACTGGCAGGCCCTGTGTTGAAGCTGGAATCCATCCTGTTCTGGTGAACACGCTTGCACTGTTGAGGCATGTCTGCAAAAGTGGCCCATTGAACGTGCACAGTATCTGCACTTTGTTTTTTCTGCAGTCAACTGTGCTCTGTGTATTTGTACACACTGGGGATCTTTCTCATCTTTATTGCTGTTTTAAAGAACACAACAACTAACTAGACACCACTTCATAGCTAAAGCAATTGACCAAGACAGAGTTTGTGATAGAAAAGTTGATAAAAGCAAAATGTACATTACTTAGCATTACAGATAAGATGTCACACCAGAATAAATACTGGCCAACAACACTCCTCTCCTCTCACTGAACAAAACCTTTAGGTGATTTCTTAAATGCATACCATTTGCCATCATGGTTTGTTGCTTGTAGGACTGTGTAGCCAAATTCTTCTGCTGCTGGGCCACTAAAAATCTTGGCCCCTGCGGTGCCGACGTTGAAGGGCTGTGCTTGCCAGACTCTGTCAGCTGGTGGAGGAGAAAGATAAGATCGTATGACACCAATTTTACAACATGGGAGAAATATGTTTACTGGGAATAATGAGCCTCTCAAAGCAGCTGTACCTGCTACGCCTATTATAAACATTATTGGTTATTATTTTGTACTGTTGCATTTATGCACTTACAGTTCGAAACTATTTTTAATAATGACCCTGCTCATGGGAGAAAGAGGTGTGATATTTGGTCTTCAGCAGCAGTTTCATACATACATCACTGTGTGTAGTGCTGCCTTATGTGATTGTGTCTGTACATTTCAGACAGTTGGCTGAGGGGAGTCTGGCATCGCACTTAAAAGCTTTGCAACAAGCAAATGTGAAGCATTTTAAGAAGTGCTGTGTAAAGATTGTGTTCCTCGAGTTAACAGTGTGAATTTCTCCATAGACGTAACCAGCCCTCTGAACCCCCTCAGGACATGGAATTTGCTTGTCTGCCAGTGAGTCCTCTTTCAAACCCACAAGTCAATACAGGCAGAGCTCAGCGGTCAGATCCGGGTAATACAGAAGAATGTGGATGGGTGCATGGAGCAGAGCCTTCTGCCACGCCTGTTACCTGCGGCACAGATTAGCACCTTGCTCCCCCTCGGGTCTCTGAGACACCATAACGTATTGATATTTCAGAAATGGGGAATGTGCATTGGCTATAAGAGGATAATTAAATGCCTCTGTCCGTCTGTCTGCTGCTTAAATGCTTCCGGATTGTAGGACTGACAGCGTGCAACACAAATGATGTGACTTTTCTCTACGATGAGCGTCTGACGCACAGCAACATAGCAAATGGGTTTATTTAATCCAGCTGGCTCGGCTACGGTGGATCGTGCATTTAACAGCAGATGGAGAAAAGCTGCAGGATGATCATTCAAAACAAAAGCACCACCAGGTAGTTTCATTCAGTCATCTCATACTGAGCCTACACTCCTCTGGTGCTTTTAAAGTACGAAAACACTGAGAAATCCCATTCAGAGCCATAGCAACACACCAATAAAGCATGGTGGTTCAGAACCTCGATCCTCAGCGAGAACATCTGAATGTTTTGATGTTTTAGGTGAGAGCACGACGAGCACAAAGGGAAATTACAGGTTTAAAGTAATAAAAGCAAGTTCAGAACTTACCAATGATTATTAGAGTGAAGATGATATTCCCACAGAAGAAATCCATCGTGGTCTTTAGTCCTTTTGGATGAGGTGATTAAATGAGAGCGCACTTGTCAAAGTTGGAGTCCACAGAAGAGTCAGCGATGACGCACCGGACGGACTTTCTAAATAAGGGCTTGGGTTTTATCCGCTGCCAAGGCACGTAAAAGGGTGAGTCTAATGAAGTCTGAATGAGGAGTCAGCTGGAACACGTACTGTGGTTTTACAAATCCAATTATGGGCAGGTAGAAGAGCTAAAAAAAGGAAATCTAGTTTTAATTTAAATCTCTCGAATCACCATTTCAGATCAACATGTCAAATACAAGCGCACACCAGGTAACAACTGGATATCTCCTCTCTATCGATACTCAACCCTGTAACGTCTGTATTTACTACTCACTGTGGAGCAGACAGGAGTGGCTGAGAGAAGAATGGAGAATATCAAAAACGTATAAACCAAAGTCAAAACAATCTAAAGTCTATTGTGAGATATGTTGTAATATGTCGCCTTTTCCTCTACTGGAAAACAATGATGTAAGAGCTTTAGTTGGAACATGTAAAGAAAATGAGAAGGGTGGTGAAAGAGTTGAAAGACATTTAATTTTCACTGAGTGGTTTCATTCTTAAATGCTGTTTTGGAAAGAAGGGTAGTTAGTGCTTGTTGCCCAATACCCAGATGGATAATTATGCCCTCTGACCTCATGTCGTTTAGTGAGAAAGTAACTCAATTTGTCCTGTAAATGATGCTTTTCTGTCATTTGTCATTAAAGCAACACTCATTTATTTTAAACATAAAGATCTGTTTAGTAGTCTCTGGAGGTTTTACTCAACCTCTGAAAACTATTGTGTTGCCCAATGTCTTCTGGGGGTCTGGAGGAAGTCTGAGAAGATTACCCTGATGACATCATCTCAGCTAAAGTTTTTTAACAGAAAGGCTGCATTGTGGACTGGGGTTGTGGAATTCGAAAGATGTGGGCATTTTGGAAAACAGGGTCAAACAGAAAAGCTCCTTTTTTGTTGCATTATGGTAAATGTAGTAGTCCAGATATTTTAGCCCCCGCTGCAATAATTCTGACATTTTCTTATTAGCTGTAAGCTTTATCTACTTCACTGGGAATCAAACTGTCTTCCACAGGAATGCCCTACTCAAACTTGCACATCTGGAAGTAGCCAAGTACAACCCCAGCCTGGGCAATTTGTCTTTTACTTTCTGCCTCAACTTTATGAAGTTGCACTCCTTTAACTGCTTTCACCTCCATGCTCACAATAATTTTACCTGACAATACTAGTGAGTATAATTAGTAATGTTAATGTTAATATAGTTAATGGCAACAGTGTGCTACTGCTTTAAAAGGCTGCCACTGGCCTGATATGTCAACACTTACTAATCAGACCCTTTATTTTGACACTGAGCACTAAAAACACAGCTCAGCTCTTAGTTCTGCAGTGTCCAACTGTAGAGAAATTAATTACATGATTTTTTTAAAGTTAAAGTTAATCCAGATAAAGTAATATTATTGCCCATTACATTGTTACCTCTCTCAGGTAACGGTACATTATCTCTGTCCTTCTCTGTGGCCAGTTTAGCTGAAGCCAAGTGTCCTGAAGGTTAATAACAAAAAGAGTCCTCACCCTTTCAGTGTAAGTCATGTAAAATCACTTTATGAACTATAGTATAAGTAGCCGAACTTTAGCATTTCACAGTACTGACCACGTGTAAACCTTGTTCGGATAGTTAACAATAGAGTTTGCTTTGCTAAAGCAACTGAAACTCAATTCATTTACCTATTGGCTGATATTATCAGTCAGTTTGAAGGAGAAAATACACTGAAGCAGGAAATGACCTATTTTAAATGCAATTTTAAATAAGTGTACAGATACATTGTGGGAGGCAGGTAGGCCACAGACTCATGACCCTCAGCTATGTGAGTCATTTATGTCAGTTCTTCAGTTACTGGGCAGCCTGGCTAAAACTCTGCATAGCCTTATTCAGCAGCTGAACCTCTAGGACAGCTCTTCTGTTTGTATAGTCATGATTGGTGTGTAAATCATCTGGTGAGCTGGAACACCTTAAGAATATAAAATGAGTAAGTTCAGTCATTTGTGTGGTAGTGACAGGGCAGTTCCTGGAAAAAGCTTTTGTTTTTTTTTTGTTTTTTTGGTATCTGTGTTGAAGACTTGCTTTGAGAACCATTCACTCTTTATGGGAATAAAAAAAGTTGTGAATGAATGAATGTCAATGCTGATGTTTCATATACAAACCAAACTACATTACATTTCTCCCCCTTTAACAGGATACTGCATTCCTCTATTTGTATACATTGTTTCACTAACCACCGTGCCTCAGAACACCCAGCGGTTTTAGGCAACTTATTCAGGAAAATTATGTTTAACAATATAAGGAAGGATCTTGAAACAGCAGAGCCAGTGGTCTAGTTTCCTGTCAGGCCCCTACATAATGGAGCAGTGTGGGCACGTCATTAAAAATTCCCACTGAGGAGGAACATGAATCATTTCAAGTTAGTCTGGATGTTTGGAAAATCATTTATAATCTAAGAACAAGCCTATTTATAGTAAACAATTGTTTCACCCATATTATATAAAGGTATTTTCTTATTACATTAAAAGTGATATATAACAGTAGGGATTCAGAGTCACAGATTTTCTTTCCCAGAAAGAAACACATTGCTGTTTCAATGCTTTTGTTACTGACGAGAAAGTCTGAAAACAAACTATATAGTTCAATGCAGAAACATGAATACAGATACAGAAATACACATACAATTCTGGTTGAGTGGATCACAACACACAGCTAATCCCTCTTTCACACCCATCTGCTGACCAATGGGAATATAAGGCCTGGTTAGTCCTGTTGCATTGTGAGCCAGACAGTCACACCTAGCAAGCTCAGAGGGTCTCACAAGTCCATGTCTGCACAGACATGGTGGTAATGTGACTAGAGGTTAAAACTAATATCCAGTAAAGTGACCAATGGCTTCACTTCAACCTGTAAAGAGGCTCTGTTGGATTTGCACAGGTGCATTTTCTAACATGAGACCAAGAAATCCTAAACAGGAGCAAAAAAAGGGAAAACATGCAGCTCTTTCTAAACGTGAGAAATCTTTTGCACATCATGAGCTGGCAAGCTTAATTAAGATACCAGCTAGGTGCAATGTACTTCTTCAGCATGACGAAGCATATGCACACACACAAAGCCACAACCACACACACACACACACACACACTTCACATGAAAATGTATAGTTTCAGTTTTGCCATAATGAAACAATGAAAAACCAAATGTGCAGATATATAATGTTTATGACAGAACTGTTCGCCTTGAGAATCCTGTGGCCTAGATAAGTGCCACAACTGCTTGTTGCCCATAAACTGGATTCTGCCCTTTGGAAGAGGTTTCCATTTTGGCACAGTAGAAAAAAAAAAACAGAAGTCTTTTGTCTACAGTAGTAACAAGTGACAGATGTTAACAATTTACATAAAGTTCATGACAAGACTGACTTCTGAAATACAATGCAACACTAAAAACAAGATATCTCACATTAAAATTCGATGGTATGGGACCTTTCTTCAAGTGATGTTCTATGACAGACTTATTTTTCACAAACATTGGGAGAGGGCGGTCACATATAAAAATATATATCACATATATAAACAAAGCTCACATTAGGACTGTTGCCATTGTTTGCCATGCGTCTTATATTGCTCTTGCCCATGGAGGACTCACTACAGTGTTCTTGGCACACATGAAAGAAACACAGACCGTGTCATGGTGAAAGATGCCATGTTTTATATGTAATCTAAGCTTTAAGTCTTTACAATTTCAACAGAGATCTTCACGAAGAAGCTATTGCACTGCAGCAAGAGAAATAGTTGTGGAGTGTCATTGAGGTTCAGTGATTGTCATGGTATGGCCGTTTGCAGTTTTGCACTGAACTCAGGCAACCACTAAGAATTTTCAAGGCCATTTCGAACACCCAAATATCTGACATGGTAACAGAGAGGCCGCTTATCTTTTGTTTATATGGAAAACATGGCTGTTTGAACCAACGAAAGGGTAGCAGCTTGTGTTCTCTTGTACAATTTGAACAAATTAAATCGTGTGATGGTTAAAATATGAGAATGTTAAAAGCAAGAACTGAGTCTCGGTGGTTAACCACTCTGTTTTCTGTTGACTCAATCCACAATTGGTTCATCAGAATTACATAATGTGAGGTGTACAGAATGGGGTTCCTCTAGTACTGTTTGCAACACTTCTTTCACACTAACCTAAACCAGTAGCATAGAAATAAATTAAACCTTGATAAATTAGTGATATCATGATGGAATAACCCTTAGTTCTTAGTTCATTTTTTACTAAAACTAAAGACAAACTGTCATTACGTCACTTAAGTGTCAAAAGACCGAAGTTAAATCATTGATGCAGTTTCTTCTCAATAAATGATTGCTGACTTTCACAAAATTACTGAACTTAGTCACTAGGTGGCAGCAAAAGCTAATAATAAAATCGACATTTTTAACAGGCTGCAATACAGATACTGCATTGGTTTTTTTAAACAACATACATTTCTGAACTTTGTTATAGTGCTGTCCCAGTGACACCAGGTGACTCTGCAAAGTATGGGTCTAATCAAACAAAAGATGTGCACTAATTTGTAAAGAGCCTGCTGTGCAGACACTTAAGTTACCAGGTGATGGCAGTTTGTATAGAAACTATTTCTAGTCAGGAAACACACTAATCATGTGCTCATTAGGAGCAGATATGGACAGGTTTCTTTTGAAATAAATTCAGCTCTGATTAAGCTCTAAGGCAATTACAGGTAACAAGTAAACAGGATGGACAGAATAACATTTTCAATCCTAAAAAATAATTGTTCTATTTTTATTAAGCTGTTCCAGTGCACCATAAGCTGGTGACTCAGCGTGTAGTAGTGTCTGAGCTCACAGTCACCATAGTAAAGTCACTTAATGTCAAATTATTTTCACTATACAAGAATGTACAGAATGTAGCTCACTTGTATACCCTTTAACTCAAAAAGGCTCACAAATCAGCAACATCTGACATTATAAAGAATTTATTGCAGGCAAACAATACTATAAATAGTATTTACAAACTATAAAACAACATTCTTTTTTATGGATACCACAGATTGCTGGTAAACAGTCGATCAGTCTTGGGATAACAAAAAATCCTTTTTGCATGTTAATTAGATCACACAGACTCCTGCAAACTACAAGATGTGTACAGCAGATAAAGCTACATTCGGAAAATATGTCTGGTTTTGGATACTCTGCATTCTCAGGATTTTGAGTAACGTACGTAAGACTTGCATTTTATTACAATGCTGACTCAGGAATTTTTAAAAAGTTGTTTTGTGTATATTAATTTTCAAGTGTTGGCCTGTGCCTTATGCATGAGGCATGAATTAGTATTTAACAACTTATACACACATCTGATTAACTTTTAAAAAAAAAAAAACTAAAACTCCACAGCACACCTTTTCCTTCTTGGTAGTTAGTTTAGGCATAAAGGAAAAAAGTTTCTGAAACAATTCAAAACAACAAAAAATGAATGCAATGTCCAAAAATTATAATAATATAGCAATACCTAACCATTTCACACAATTACTCCATTGATTGTCCCCATTTTCTAATCAACACTGACTGAAAAAAAAGTGCAACTATAAACAGGATTCATGTTAAAATGTGTATTTGCGGTATAATAAAAATCTGAACTTCTCTTCTGTTAGTTTCCTTTCTCCTCGAGAAAGCTGAGTGGGAAAATGCAGTATGTACCTCATGAGATTTTCATTCTCACGTCAATGTTGCCGTTTCCTCTCCGATTCTAAACAGAAATTCTCAAAATCTTCTTCCATCTCAGGCTCCATTTCGTCTTCAAAGTCATATCTGTGAATACAACAGAATTACCAACTTACAGGCAACAGACCTTTAAGACAAATCTGGTCATAGATGTATGAATGATTTGCATATCCATTAATAGCCTAGGCATACCAACAAGGAGAAGAGCAATAACTTGTTATATATATACACAGTATATGTGTGTGTGTGTGTGTGTGTGTGTATGATATGTGAAACTCAACACAATTCTAAGAGAGGGCACAGGAGCAAGTTAAGCCCTCTTTCTCAAACAAATGCTGACTAAACTGAACCTGATCCATAGTTGACCCTTTTGCATTGTGGGCCAACCACATTGACCAAGCTTAGGGCCCCACAGGTCAGTAGTGGTCATATGAAGCTGCTGTGTGGTTGCATGGCTTTTAGATTTAAAGAAATGTCACAAAGAAGCTATATACATGTATTTGAAATATTTTGATTGTTCAATTTACAGGATTAAGCTAGGACCATTATATCTTTGAATGGCATCCATAGCCATGAGCATCAAAAGGTCCCCCAGTAAAGTAGGTGACTGTGAGCTAACAGTGTATGACTCATTCCTACAATTTGTACTTACAAGTCATCTCCATTCTCTCCATAAATATCATGAAAATAGTCCTGCCGGTCCAAGATCTCTTGATATTTCTCAGCATATTCTATAGAAGCAAAAAGAGGAAAATTCAGGCACACGAGGGGCTGAATCACAAATACACAATATACTTCCATTTAAAGTAGGAGCAGACGGCTTTTTCTGAGGTATTAGGAGCTGTGAGGTTGAGTGAAGTTAAGATGCCTATTTATAACAATTATTTATTACTAGTATTTTAAAACAACCTTGTTAAACTGCACATGTAATTGATAATAACTATGAACTTGAATCCCTTGCCTTGAAACATAAGAAGGAACACCCTTTAGTACCACTGATAAAGCAGATCATTTGAGTTACAAAGCCTTCATTTTATTTAAAAAAAAAAAGTTCATCCTTCTTGATTTTTTAGTCTTCAAGCTTTTTATGTGTTTGCAGAAACTCTGAGGAAACAAGACATTTCTGGTGGTGCTCTTTTTGTTTTGTCAAAACCCATAAATGATCTTGCATGTCAGTGCCTGTGACTGGCTGAATGCAGCTGATTACACTGGCTCACCTGGGTCTGCTGCTGTAAAAGGTTTGCCATCTTCTGTGTAGAATGTAGGTTCATTCTTACAGGAAAAAAGTACACAAATATGACAAACAGATAGATAATGTAAAATAGAGAATAAAAATGAAAGAAAAATTGGGAGTATGGTGAAGTTAACATTTACCATGAAATAATTTGGGTCATTGTCCGGCGTAGCATCACTGGCTGCAGCGGCAGCACGAACTCTGCCCCAGTCACTGGATCTCAGCTCAACTAGTTTTAGAAGCATCTGTCCGACATCCCTGAGGAGAAAGATACTCATATTAGAAGGTTCTTGAATTTGTTCTTCTTTGAATTATGGTACTGTACATGCTTCTGATACTGATTGTGTATTACAAATGCTACAATTTGCTCTGAAACTGGAAGCATATACTTTTTTGTAAAAAAATATCTATTCTTCTGAAGCTTTTTGATGATGAAAATCATTAGCACTCTGCACATTTGCAGCATCTCAAGTATAAAAGCATCTTATAAATCTTTGTAAAGTTTTTTTAAACATACACTTTGAGCAACAGTACAAAAAAAAGACCACACTGATATACAAACCTGCTGCAGGTGGCATCCAGTACAACATTTTTTATTATTTTAATCAAATTTTCCATGTGTGACTGTCCCTTCTCTTTCCACGCATCATCCAGCACAGAGCCTGTTAGCTGTAAATTCAACACAAATTCTCATTATATTCCTGAACAACAGACTGACCTGGATGGCATAGTGCAAATCTGTAAATGCATTTAATTGAGCCTTGAAACCTTAAGCAGTTTGACAGCACAGATGAGGTTTCCATCTGTAGGACTGGAGAACAGACTCTTCATCAGCTCATTCAGGCCATCAAGGAGAACGTGTGCTCTTTCTGGACGTCCTTTACTGCCCTTTACCTAAAACAAAGAAAGTCAGACTGACATAAATGACAACAAATGACTGAATAACACAATACCAATCTGCAAATCTACAACATATACATATATGGCTCATAAACTGCAGAAGTGAAGACAACACAACAAAGCACACCAGTATCAGCAACACCAGACATTATAAACATCTGACAGCAAAACAACCATAACTGACAAGGTGATCCTAGCCATAAATAAAACGTCTTTATTTTGATTTGTTTTTACACATTGGTCTGCAAAATGTGCAAGAGCACTTTGCCAAGTCCACTGAAATATTTTCCTCAGTGTCCTTAGGGGACGCTGTAAATTTACTAAAATGATTGCATAAATGCATACAGGACTAAAGGAATGATAATATAATGTCTGAAACAAACCATTATATTATCATTCCTACAGCAGAAGGTCAGAAATAATGGGTAGAATTTCTTACCTCCAGGTTAAGATAGAGCTCTCCCAGAAAGAGCACAAAAGAGTGGAATTTCTTCTGCGTTTCCTGATCTCCCCGAACAGCTACATCCCTCTCTTCATACTCTATTCGACATCTAGATGACACAATATTCTGCCTTTTTATGACAATTTGACTGAACAATGAGAGTTCATGCTGCTTTTCATGCTGGCCTTATTACAGTATGGCTCACTGAATAACTAGTTACTTTCTAGCACAGACTATTTGTATTATTGCCCTTGTGAGACTGACATTTTCTGCTTCTGCATCATCCATTAAAAAACAGTCATGCTATTGCAACACTCCAGTTGATGTTTGTCATAAGATTTTGTCTATGTCTGATGTAACCAAACATAAAAATCACCTTTTCAGGAGCCGCTGACGAAAGTTGCCACTTGGTGGGCTGATGGTGAGGTGATGGGACAGGTAGTTACAGAGCCTGGCACCCGTGTAAGAAAAGTTTGGAATGGCAGTAGACTGCAATGAAAAAGAAAATTTAACAGTGAGTGGGGTATGTTACATAATAGGGTGCTTTGCCAGAAACATGCATACATATATAGATTCAACATGGAGGCTGTGTTGAGAGACGTTTAATGTCGCATATTTTTATAAAGAACAAAATGATGTTTATATCCAAACCTGTGTGAAGATCAGCTCCACCAGCTCCTCCAGCAACTCTTCAGTATTAACCCAATAATTAAGCGTGTCAGTAATGGATCCAATATCCGAGTCAAAGGACCCTGGTGAGGAGCTCAGGTGTCCTAGGAAGTCTGTGACCATATCAGCCAAGGTTGGTTCAACGTAATAATTTACGGTGTCATCACCACAAGAGGGGTCCTTCACAGAAATCACAATAAAAACAGAGGATTTTGTCATGCTAATGCAAAAACCACCAATTTATTATATAACACTGATGTGATATTATACTGGGACTCCAGCTGTGTCAGCTGAGGGTCATACTAATCTGCAAGAATCCTTGGATTCAGCAGTAGCACATAGTAATGTTAGTAATATTTATGCTGCAGCAGTGGTACATGATCATTTATGATCTGCCTACTCTTAATATTTTTTACCAGTAGGTGTCACTAGGAAACACTGTGTGAAATGAGCTTTTCACCCTTGAATCTTTTGGCGATACAATGGGCTGCAAAGTGTCAATGGTTCAGGAAAGGACTTGTTTTTCTATTGCTCTTATATTTACAAATCTGAATTTATATGATATTCTGATATGTACAAAAATAATGACAGACACATCATTTACTGATCCTTAGTTAGAGGCAAACAGTGGAAACTAAGTGAACCATTATCATATAATGCTGTTTGAAAACAACAAATAAGAGGAAGAATATCAGGATCAGTGTTGGTGTAAAATTTCTTCTTACTTCATATGGGATGAATCCAGAGGGGACAAATTCTGGAGCATTGGCTGAAAGCTTTGATGACTTGACCAAGGAATCCACATCATCACATGCACTGGAGGCAGACGTGCTGTTGGCTTGTGCACTTTGATGGGGTTTGTTTTCTCTTTTAAAATCTGAGAAAGAAATATGTTCTCAGGCTTCACTTTAAGAGACAGTACTTGAACAACATTACAGATGACAAGAGTTTGTATTTTATTTTATTGGCAACTAAACATTCCAACCAAAATAATCTTTAAAAACAGACAGACGATAAAAATCTTTTCTAAAAAGTAATTTTCCTAAGAGGCAGGGCTCAGTGGTTTTGTTGCTTAAACAGGCATCAATAACGCATTTCTTGGGGACTATTTTCAGCCACAGATCTAGTGCACTATTGAGTATTTACAGCAGCAGGATGATGTACACTACATCACTGCCCTGTTTTGTTCTAACATCAACATGTGTGAATGTAAGTAATACGAAAACCAAACGCTTTTCCATCCATCCATCATCTATACCCTCTTATTCCTATTTAGGGTTCCAGGGATCTGCTGGAGCCTATCCCAGCTCTCTTTGGGTGAAAGGCAGGGGTACACCCTGGACAGGTCCCCAGTCCATCACAGGGCCACATAGAGACAAACAACCTCACACACTCACACTCACTCCTATGGGCAATTTAGAGTCACCAATCAACCTGACATACATGTTTTTGGACTGTGGGAGGAAACCAGAGTACCTGGAGAAAACCCACACAAGCACAGGGAGAACATGCAGACTACACACAGAAAGGCCCCTGATGGGTTTCAAACCAGGAACCTTCTTGTTGTGAGGCAACAGTGTTAACCACAAATGCTTTTATTTTACAAATGAAATTGTAGTAACAAAAACATATCCCGAAGTGACTAGCTAATTATTAATGCACTGAATAAACAATCATGGCAGAACATGAGCTGCTCTACACAAGTCCAACATAAAGAAGTAAGTTACAGATGCTGATATTTCGGATCCTAAACGCAGTGAACTTGCTCATCATCCTCTTTCCTCGCCACAACCTGCTCAGAAGTGA
Source organism: Mastacembelus armatus (assembly GCF_900324485.2). NCBI lineage: Eukaryota > Metazoa > Chordata > Actinopteri > Synbranchiformes > Mastacembelidae > Mastacembelus > Mastacembelus armatus. Next base: position 21,485,627 of record NC_046641.1, read on the forward strand.
AACTGGTTCTTCCAGTCTGCTGTGCGTGGCTAACGTCACGTTAGCTCTGACGACCGTGAGCTTTACAAACTCAGGTTTACAAACTCACAGCCCAAACTGCGGCAGCTATTTAAACTTTGTGACATCCGAGTGGCTGCTTTATTTAGACGCTGCCTCACATGAACAATCCAACAGGTGCATGTGTCGACGCCAAATGCTAAAGTTAACATTAATGGCATTTAGCACGCAGCTAGCTAACTTAGCTAATAACAACCGAGGGGGCACTAAATCTGTGGCTGTTATTAAATCCAGGCTATCCCACTTTTGGCCTTTAGTGAGTGTATCATACATCGACATTTGAGCTTCATCCATGTGTAACTAGCGACCTTATCCCAGTTATCTTTGTTGACTTCCTACCTCGATCGACCACGGCCGCGCCAGTGTTGTTCTCGGCAAAAGGAGGGCATGTTCGCGGTTGTCTCAACGGTTCCCTTCGGTCGAAGAGGCTGGTTGTCCTGTCTCCATCCCCGGCTGCACCGACGACCCCATGTTCGGCTGGAAAATTACGTGTCCTCCCTGCTCCAGGAGCTCGGTCGAAATTCTCGTTCATGACTGTCTCGTTTCTCAAAGCAGCATCTGAAAATACCGCAGAAATGCTGCCCACCGACCCAAACGCTGTCTTCTCCTTAGCCTCGTGGATTAACACAGCAAATCACGCCCTATCTCTCTTTCATAGTGGAGTTTTCTCGATCCGTTAGTATCACTGTATATACACACCTTTTTTTTGGACACTTCCTTTAACAACAAACTCGCTGTCGCCGATTAGCAATGACAGCATTTCATCTAAACAATGAACTGTTTCCCTCTAGTGGCCTGGAGCTGAAACGCAGCCATAAAATACGAGGCTACAGCACGTGATCGTCAGTGATGGCAGGAGGATTCAACTTATTTACATCCATCCATCATCTATACCCTCTTATTCCTTTACCAGGGTCCCAGGGATCTGCTGGAGCCTGTCCCAGCTCTCTTTGGGTGAAAGGCAGGGGTCCACCCTGGACAGGTCACCAGTCCATCACAGGGCCACATAGAGACAAACAACCTCACACACTCACACTCACTCCTATGGGCAATTTAGAGTCACCAATCAACCTGACATACATGTTTTTGGACTGTGGGAGGAAACCAGAGTACCTGGAGAAAACCCACACAAGCACAGGGAGAACATGCAAACTCCACACAGAAAGGTCCCTGATGGGTTTCAAACCAGGAACCTTCTTGATGTGAGGCAATTGTGCCTACCACCCAACCACCATGATGCCCTAATTTTTTTACATGAATAAACTAATAAAGACCACAGTTTCATAATTTTGCTGTAGGGGCTGTATTGAGATATGTTTTTTTCTTTCCTTCCAGATTCATCCCTCTCTTTTGAGCTTATTACTTAAGAAAATATAGAGAAAATATTAAATCCATGAAGGAGTTTCTTTTTCTCAAAGTGAAGCAGCCTATACGAACTAATCAAAACCTAAAAGAAGGCTACATCAAACCTTATAAAAGAGACCCCTATATGTGTTTTATTATTATTCATTGTATTATTGGATTCTTAATGCTGATCTTTTCATGTGCTACTGCCCCATAAGCTAGTGTTCATTTTAATGTTTGCTGGACAGTTTCTTTAAACTTTTTGTAAAATGCCGAAGAGGAAAATGGATTTATATATAATATTACCTCCCTCAAATTTAATAGAAGTACAAAATAGCAAGAAATGGGAATGCTCAAGTATTTGGGGATTTTTCATTTATTAATAGTTCATACCTTTGATCTCATACATGATCTATCTGAGTGCTGTTTCAAATCATTTTCTGTGCGGACAGGAGAAATACTAAATCTCTTGATTTTTATTTTAGAGTAACTTGTTTTGCCTACACACAAAAAATAGCTTTAAAAACCAAAAACTTATTTTGTGCTTAGACTGTATAAATAGTAATAGTAAGCATACGGCCTCAGTGCAGTGGATAATTATGTCTAAGTGATATATCAGCTAAATATCCATCCATCCCAGGGAAGATTCTGGACCTGTACAAGAAGAGCCTTCCTCCTGGAGCGTACTCGGTAGCTGCCCACTTACAAACATGTGTTGCACCAGACCTCTCAGTGTAAGTATTCATTAGTTGTTTTGGCCTCCAGTCTTTTTCCACTTGTTTCCCAAAGCTGGATCACATTATGCCACAGAGAATTCCTGCGTAAGAACAGTGGAGACCCACTTTGATAAAAGATTACTGCCCCTATTTTCTGTTATTGCTGTTTTTCTCTCCATCCCAGTGTCTTGGAGGGAGTTCAAACATTTACAAATCTCAGGAATGCACAGGATGACAAATGACTAGGATTGGTGTTGAGAAGGGGATCACTACATGTTTTGAAAGCTAAAAAGCATAGATTCATGGCCACCAACCAGGTTACTACTAATCTTATGCTAAGTGGTACGCATGATTTATGCTGTATCTTTAAGGCATAAATACAGTGTTACTGCTTGCAGTGCTCTTTCCGCCACTGACAAATTTCTTCTTCCTCTGAAATGTCTTTTTAATCCTAATTAGAATAGCATTAAGACCAGCTAAAAATAAAAACCATTTTAAAATGTTTTAAAAGCTTGGGATTTAGTCCAAAATAAAACATTTAAATTTACTTAACTCAGCTGGAAATCACAAGACGCCCTCAGCTGAACTCTTACTTTTGAGTTCTGTCAGTGTGGCTTCAGGGGAGCAGTAGCCACAACACACTGTACAATCACTTCAGGTGCAGGCATTATCCTGAAATAGTTCTCCATCTGTTGCCATTGGCCCTGACTGTCATGGTGTATTGCACTGCCAGTCCACTATCTACTAAAAGGATCATTTACCGTAACTTTTCAACAGTTTAGATCACCTTTATTGTTTTCTCTCCCCCAATCTAGAGTCACGGACCAACTCGGAAGAATATAGAAATAAAGCAAACGACTCGTGGTCCTTCTCACACCTTTCCAGTTTCCTCGTCTTTGCTAATTTGTCACGTCTGTCCTGAAATAAATGTTCAGAGAGGCAACATGTGAGAACATGTGGCCCAGAAGCCTGTGGCGGCAACATTGTCCCTTTGGTCTAGAGATCTGGCATTGAGGCAGCTGTCATTGATTAGTGTGTTTGTAGATGATTACTCAAGGAAGTGGGTGGTCAGATACAGTTCAGATCTCTCTTTCGCTCTCGTTCACATTTGTTCTCTTTCACACACATTTAGATGCAATTCCAAGGCCCTCCAGAAACCCACAGGCAATAGTCACTCAGACCAACAGCAAAAAGCTGTTTACATAGTTTTTTGCTGATATTATTAGCAGGTGCTTTAGCAGCTATCTTTAAAATGTAAAGCCTCCTGTAATCGGGGAATGTTGCAGCTCCACAGCAATGGGCTAACATTAGGAAATGATGTCACTATCTACAGGCCATACCAGGGAAGTTATCTCCCTCCCATTTTTGTTGTGGTTGGTCTTGTATGTTTCCCGTTTGTTTGGGAACTAATCATTAGTGCAATGGTTGCCACATGGAATATCTGGCTTGCCTGACTTTTGGCCGCCTCCCACCTCAGAGAGCCAGATAAGAATAGGCTTACCATGACCTGAACGTTCACCAGGGTTTCTGGCTACTTATGCAAAAATGTGCCACTTTCCTGCCAATTCCCTGCCAGCACAGTCAGTCTTTGACATACGGAGCAAGAAAGATCATAATGTTGCAGTGGAGAAAATGGTCATTTTATTTTCACATAATAGTCCCTATAAAAAGTGAAGAATGTGAAGGAATGCTTGACTTGTAAGTGTTCCCCTCTAGTTAAATATCTCACAAAATAAATAAATCATTACAATACAGTCAAAACAAAGTGGTTAAGTATCAGCATTTGCTTTAAATGTGTGGTATCTTCAATTATGTCATGATAAACTGATGGATCATTTCCCTCGTCTTACGGTAGTCATTTACTATCTCTCCCCTATATGTCTCACAGGACAATATGGATTATAAATAATATGTTGAGATATATCTGCATCTACAGTTCATTAGCTGGGACAATATATTCTGTGTTTTCCACATTATACACATTCCCCAGGTGCAGACTTTGGCACGGAAAAACGGATAAACATTTCGTCCCATGCCACAAAACAGATTTCACCCTTTCCCACCAAATGAAGAACATGATCTCAATCAAAGTCGGGAGCAGAGACCATATTTTGTGTTAACAGTGTTAGTGCCTTGTTTCAAAGTGAGAGATTTCTTAGTGAATGTCTTTAGTTTACAACTTTTCAGTATTGAAAACCTCTCTGTCCAGTGCATATTCTCCCTCTCTTCAGTGGGCTTCTCCAGTTCACACCATAATTGGAAGGAAGTGGGTGGCCGTGTTCTTCCTGCGGGTTTTCTTCCCTCTCAGTGGCTTCCCATGGACATTTAGACCCACGAACATCTGCCGCTTCTTGTTCCTCCACTTGGCTGATGCATACGTGTTGTACCCATTCTCCTCGATCCGCTCCTTCAGGGTGCAGTCAACGCCAAACTCTCTCTGGAAAAACAGTAGGTATCATCTTAATCTACAGTGAATGTTTTGTTATAGATGAAACTACTGCACACTGGATGCGTTCACTACTTTTAACTTGTTGATTTAGAGGTGACCCAGCAGCTAAGTAAAGATAAGGCCTCCTTTGATAAGAACAGAAGAATCTCTCTCTGGATCATCCAAATTGACCTCTGACTTAGCTACTAACCGCTCCATACAGCTCTCCCTTCCTGCTGATAGCCAGATAGTAGTTGCTGTTCAGCCCTTTGATGGCCACCACCCCAACGTCCACCGATGTGATTTCCAGAATACCTAGAATCCAGCAAAAAAAAAGGTTACAGAACATCACTCGTGTCAACAATCTAAATGACCATCCTGTGTCATTTTTGCACATAGAAGGATTTAATAAGTATATGACTCCGACCAATTTGAGCTAAACTGACATAGAAAAAACAACTTTTCCTCAGTTTACAAAGGCAAAACTCAAAACTCAATAGATAGAGGAAGTAAATGTGATACAATTGCTCTCTGACTCATAGTTGTCTTAGATAAGAGTACAGAACAGTTAACACTCAGGCAGCAGTCACAGGCCAACCACTTACACATCTAGAGAGACCATAATAAATCCATGAATTTTTACAGACGTGTGAGAGTAGAATGAATAAAAACATATGGCATTCTCTTTTCATGCATTTACATGGTGGAAAATACTGAGGGAAGGTCACGGTCACGATTATTGTTTGAGCACAGTTGTCTTTATCTTCACATTTTTTTCTTACAACCTACACCTGTGTAACCGATTCCAGCTGTGCAGAACATTTAGTCTGAAAATTAATAGGTGGATACCGCAGAGATTTGCAGGTTGTTTATGTTCTGTTTGGTATGGTTTCTAACGCTCTACAAATAATTCAGGTTTCTCACAGGCTATTAGAGGGGCTAATTTATACCTCAGTTAACAGGGGCATGCTTTTGCTTCAGACAGCTGTGGTCATTTGTGTGGTCTCAGTATCAGAAGCCAGAGAGATATAGCTTCCTAATGTGTCCTTTGACCACAGAGCCCACTTGTCTCGTCCTCTGCTGCTGTGTGTGCATGTGTGTGAGTGAACCTCCCCATTTCCCATGGCATGTTTGATTTCATGCCTCCCTCCCTGACTTCCTTTCCCCACTTCCTGTGAGCTGTCATTATTTCATCCCGATAAGCACACATATGTGTATCCACACATGCACACCCAGACACACTTCACTGTGGGGGTGTGAACTCCACAGAGTGGATGACATCCTTTGATCAGATCAGCAGCCCCTCCTCTGTCTGATGACTGTTTATGTGGCAGCCTTCTCTACTGTCAGACCCACTCTCTGGTGACTGGGGGGCCTCTGAAGCTGCCAGACTCATGCATGAGTGGACAGTGGAGGATGCAGGTGTGCCCCCAAGAACAATCCCTCTCTCTAAAATACAGCAGTTTTTCTCCTCATCTGTGAGGTCCTGACTGTATCAGTTTCTAGTTCAAACAGTGGCACCTCGGGGCAGTGAGGTCTGAAGCGGCAAGGCGGTGCTGAGGACTGTGACACAACGACCATTGAAGATTTGAGAGGAACTGGTTTCTGTACGGGATCGGGTGTCGGGTATGGAGTGAGGATGTAAGACAATCTATGGCAGTCTCTGGCTGCTCTGTAAACATGGGAGGGATGAAAGGAAGGAGAACAGAGGAGGACAGAGGAGCCATGACAGTGAGACTGGGGGTGGAGTGAGGATTAGAAAGGCTGTAATGATCACTGATCAAAGTCAGCCACCGGAGGCAGGGGCGAGACAGGTTGTATACACACATGCACACACGCGCGCACACATGCACTAATACACTCATATACAAATATACACACATTTAATTAATGCTGTAGCAGGTGAATGTGCACAAAATGGGCAAACTCTACCTGGCTGTGAAACTTTATAATCTCCAGTCACTGTTCTCTGCTGAATGATCAGCTTTTTCTAGAAGCAGAGAATAAGCTTGTAGTATGGGAAGTATGGGAAAATGGTATAATAGAAACTTTGCTCTTCAGGTTACAACAATAGTCTTTAAATGGGAAAACAATGGTTTGTATGGGACAATTTCTACAAACCACATATGTAAAATGTTGCCTGAATTGAGCCAGCCAGGTCCAGCTGAGGAGACAGGAGATTTTCTTTCGCATGCTGGTTGCTTTTTCCTAATGTGTGGCTTATTTGAGTTGTTCTGTTTGGAGTTACAACAGTAAATGGTGCGTTGTTTGGCACACAATACCATCGTGAATTAAAGGTGGTTTTTCCACAGTGGGATGCCAAAAAGCACTTGCTTTACTTGTATTGTTATTCTTTCTCTTTTATTTTTTGTTTTTTGTTCAGGTATGCACATAACAACATTTGGGCAGATAAATTAAAATGTAAATTTGATGGGTACCATTCCGGTGCAGAAAAATGGAGTGGAGTGAGGCATAAATCAGGATATATAGAAATAACACTGATAAGGACCACACTGAGTGTATTTACATAGAAGGGATATCCAGCCTTTTCTGAACCTCTGAGAAAAGCTATACATCTCTCTCCCCAAATCTTTATAAGGGCACCATCTGTTTTTGTCCACTTCTTTGCTTAAAGGAGATGAATGTGCATAAAGACACACACTCACACACGCAGGAACATATACTTTATATACACACTTCTTGAGCCATGTCCAGAAGCATCTTGTACACATTGTCTGGCCTGTACTGCACAGAAACACTTGTGGCGAGCACAAACACACACACCCATGAATTCAACAGGCCGTGGATAATTAACCATCTTATTTTGCTGCCAAGCCTTTGCCTGAGTCTTATTTAGCAATATTTCACTAGTCATTCAGATTTGCTCGATGTCTACATATAAAAGACCTCAGATATGAAACAGATATTTCAGTTACCTACTTAGGCCATGCAGGTAGCTGCTTGTAGATGACTTTAATATTATTTGCCTCCCTTTCTCCCAGTCTCTCTGTAACTTCAGCACAGGCTCCCAGCGGGTTGCAAAGCCATGTGGGACAGTTTTAGGCTGGCATGCCCATAAATCTGTGGGAGGCTGGATACTGGGTTCGTTAACAGACAGTTAGGGCCACAGGCAGCACCAAAGCCTTCACTACCAATGCATGTCTTAGACTACATCCCATATTTCTTTGCTTTGCAACTACTGAATCAGGAAAAAGCATGCCACTCAATGAAAAAAAAAGTTTGTCTCTTCAAGGGACCATCAAGGGTCTACAAAGGACGTCAGTGCTGGGATCATGTCTAGCCCCGGGGGCCAGAGCAAAGACTGAAGCTGTTCTTCTGTAGTATCCTTTACCATGTGAACCTGATATGAGGGCACATAATCCACACACAGTGTCCCCAGACCCCCTCAGGACACAGCTTTTTGATGGCACCACCATTGATACAGAAGACAAATGGCTTTGATGCGGCCATAATTATGTTAAGCCATGTCATTCATGAACTTGTACCTCTAGAGAGCCTTTCTTTCACCTCTCTCCCAGATGCTCAGTTCATTCATGCTAACTCCAACTGACTTTTGAAACAGGCAACTTAAAAAAAAATCTGAATTTTTGAGTCACAGTAGACAGTGAGCTACGCCATTTTCCAAACATGTGAATCCAATTTACAATTTAAAAGAAACTGAACAATGGTGACAGGAAAGGCATCGCAATGTAACACTACATAAATAAAGGTGCTTCTGTCATGACCTTGTCAAAACAAACGTTTTTCTTAAGTCTGATTGAATGTGTGGTATAGCTGTCCCACCAGGTTTAAAGACACCATATGCACTTGCTATGGGGTTGGGGGAAGGAGAAAAAGAGCACATTTGAAGGAGATAGATGTACGTGTGTGTGTACGTGTGTGTCAGTAATAAGAGAGCACATGTGTCATTGTTGGCTGTTATATCATCACACACCCACTGGAGCGTGTGAGTGCCTGCTGGCTGATAGGCACACACACGTAGCTTGGTGGGAATGCTGAGAGACTAATGAGGATGCTATTTTACTGACTGATATGCCGAAACATACAACATGTAATCACTTTAAAGACGTGTTTCTCTGAGTGTGCACGTCAAACTGCTTTAAACAAATGTCTGATCTGTGACTGAAGGTATGTAATTTGCTTAACACTGGCTGGCAGGTGGGCAATCTGAGTGGGAGAGTAAGACAGACACAGACAGAGAGAGGCAGCAAGAGACTAAAAGCATCAATGAGACTGACATCCATATCCTCCCCCTGCTCCAGTCCTTTTTTTTCTGTGGTTAATATCAGTGCTGTTTACCCTGGCCTGTGAAGACAGCCTGATAATGGCTGGTTATCTGCCCCTGCGTCTTTTTAAGCCATCTGAGAGCTACCACCATTGTACTGAGTGTTTGGACAGGAGAGATATCAGTGGGATGTCTGGTTTAAAACAAAAAGACTCTAATGGGAATGGGAGTGCTTTATCCAAACCACCAACCAGTGGTCTCAGGAAATGAACAAAGAATCCGTGTTTTAATTTTAATTCACTGTTTAAGCCAAGCTGCATGTTAATACATCCAGTCTATACAAGTAGTTAGTGTTTTGCGTAAGAGCAGTGTCTTTATCAACAGAGCATACTCCAGATTTCTGAAATTAGAATAAACCGACATTTTAAGTGGGTTTCTTAGTGCCAGAAATATCCTAGACTTAAAGCAATCAACAGGTGCTTTTTTTGTTGTGTAGAATAAACAAGTTCCTCGACAGAATGTCAGACTTGTCAGAGGTTTTGGTTAGAAAACATTAAAAGTAAACTTCTTTATAAGTGTTGTAGCAGGCCACTTTAAACATTCTCTTGCCTTCTGCTGTTACATTTAGATACTGATTGATTTACTTACTGAGGGGATCATCCTTGCTTTTGGTTCCATTGACCGTTCCATTCTTATCAATCCTCAGGAAGAACTTCTGGAAAGAGAACAGCTTCCTTCTCCGTATATCCCCTTGGAGGTGATTGTAGCTGCGCACATGCCTACCCTGCGGTCCCCCAGTCCGACCCAGGTGGCCCCCTGTGGCCCTGGGCTTTGAAACGAGCTCGGTCTCAGAAAGGTTCAGTGAAACTATGGGAGCTTGGGGGTTGGTGAACCTCAGTCTTTCTCTACGGAGCCGGTGGCAGGCCACACCAGGTAAGGAAAAGGAAAAAACCACAAGGGCCAAGAGGAAAGGCAAAGACAGAGAGGAAAGCAGTGCTGTTGATCTTAGTCTGGTCCCAGAGCCAGAACGAGCCACTAACCCAGTCCTAGAGCAGGATGAGGCAGACGCAGCCTTACTCCCTCCAGCAGCCCATCTGATCATGGTAGTGTGCTGTGTGGAGGACTAGAGGCAGCCTCAAAGCCTGGGACATGCTGCTGGGGGCGAGGATAGGCTGGGAGGGCAGGAAGGGGAGCCCTCCACAGTCTAGACTGAGCAAGACGGTCCCTCTGCCTCTGACTCCAAATTCTTCAACACCTATGTGAAATTCTTAGATTTCCCTCTGAATTATTTTTCACTGGTAGTGACCGATCAACAAGTCAAGTCAACAAGTTTCAGGCTGATATTCCACTGAATTATTTTCTCCATCGTTTCCACCAAAGGTTTCAGGCTGATCAGTCTAGAGTACAAATCTCTTTTGGAAAATAAATCAGCCTGAATGAATTAGGGTTACACGAAAAACAATACACTGATTAGTGTGTGTGTGTTCCAGCAACAAACCTGTTTTCCACCTTCTTTCTGTTTTCTAATTCTTTCTAAATTGTTCATGAAATTTGGATCTGTATTCTTGGCTGTTTCCAGGCAGTTGCTCAGTTTAAAAATAAAAAAGAGACGAAATCCAAAATTATAAAGTTCACAGATATCCAGGGAGAAGGTCTGATGTGTAAAAATCCTTAGTTCCAGTGAAATCAAAAAAGGTGCACCACACAATGCTGCACTCCACATGTGCAGGAAAGCATTGTCAGATTTCACTCTGAGGAGGAAAAACAGGATTCAGGACTTAAAGAAGAACATTGGTCAGTCATGGCTGATGTCAGATAAGCCATCTGTCCTCTACTGCTGCCCTGCTCTTTTCGCTCTGTCCTCATGTCACTCCCTCCCTCTGACTCCACCTTCCCACAGCATCGAGGTAACGGTCTAGGGAGGTCTTTCTGTCTAAGGGCTGAGTCAGAGTTGTTCACCTCCTTTCCTAGATATGAGTATTCCTGGTGTGATCTCCTCACCTGAAGGGTGATAACAGAGAATGACTGTGTGTTGTGTTTTGTGTAGCTGTGTCTCTGCTAGTTATTTGATCCCTCCCTCTTTTACTCAGCTTACTCACATATGGGAGCAAGTACTGCACTGTTTGTGTGTGTGTGTGTGCGTGTGTGTGCGTGTTTGCAAGCCAGCAAATTCAACTTATAAGAGTGGGTGTGAAGCAATAGCAGGGTGTATCTGAGAGGTGCTAATGGTTACAGAATACACTGATGACTACTAATCAAAGTTCAGCCTTCTTTTTCTTCGCATGGATGTGAAAATGTATCTTCAGTATTTCACCCTCAGGGTCTTACATTAATTTTGCTATCCACTACATATGTCTGCCTGCATGGTTGAGTGTGAATGGGAGAAGTATCACAAACTGAAATGGATCCACTTGTTACTCATTAAGATGTGGTAATCCTGACAAGTGGTTATCCTCCTCTATCTCCTCAGATAAAAATCATATTAAGTTACTGTAGCCGGTTCCTCTCTGGATGCTGACTTATCGCGACCATCTTGCTAAGGCCTCTCTTTTTCCCTCAAGGCACTTTATCTTAATGTGTTATCTCTCCCGCAGCGCTGTAACACAGTGAAGCTCTCCAGTTTCACTTAACAGACCTCTGCCTTCCTCTGTGACTCAGGTGTCTGAGTGGCCCTCAGCCAATGAGACTCTTTTTTTACGAACGATGCATCATTTGCTCCTCAAGGCACAGCAATGGACAATGTCATAGCAGACAAGGCGGCAATGTTCCATATGTGCTGTGAAAATGCAAAATATGCAAAATATTCGGGAAGTTCATTGTTATCATGAAATATACTGACGAGCCAGCTCCACATAAAGACATTATCTCTTATTAATTTGAACCAATTAAATATATATGTGAGGAGGAGCAGAGAAGCAGAGTTAGAAGAAAGAGTTTCATGTTCTGAGACAATTCAAACATAGATTATACATTTAATGGCTGCACTTCAATACTACTAAGAACATTGGAGGTTTAGTAAAAGGACCACATAGTGACAGTTTCAACAATCCAGTGTAATAAACAAAACTTGCTGCTGGAAGTCTTATCTATTCTTCCTGATCCCTGAGTCTTTAATGTTGGTGTCTGTGCTGTTCCCTGCTTTCCTTCCTTTAAGTTCCAGTTTTTAGTGCCTGCTTTAATGTCTGTCAACGATCCACAGCCAGAGCAGCAGTCAGCTCTTAACTCTGGTATTGGCATGGCTTTATCTGGGGATACAAACAAAACAATCTTATCAGTGCTTCCCTTGTGGTGTCCCTTCCCACTGATAACCTGAATTGGTGCAAAGAAAACAGAGCTGGGAGGAGGAAACATCAATTATATTGATTATTGTTGCTGAAATTATTGTATTTGCTTTGCTAAAATGATCATCTAACCTAAATGCACTGGATTTGGACACTGTGTATCGTTAATTATAAATCAAATATAGATTTATTTCAAATTACCATCCACTATTTGTGTGTAATGTCACTGTTTCTCGTCAAAAGGACTACCAAACACAGTAACACTGACTACACAAATATTTTAGATCTCTTTTAGATAAATAATTTATCCATGTTCTAGTGCTTTTGACTTGTTGAAACAATGTAAGTGACAACATCTTAAAATAATGCAGATTCCTAAAACAGAAATAAACATTATTTTATATGGCTAAATACCTTGTTAACATTTTGCATTTCATGTATTTTTGCTTACCATACAATTAAAGCCCAAAACTCTATGCTTTCCACAAGCAGTTTGAAAGCTCACAAACTATAGCAGCAAAACATAAATACATACAAAGTTGTGAAGAAATGTTTTCACATTGTGTCAAATTCTCAGATCATAGTTCAGAGCAGACTGAAGAGAAAAAGTGTGCAGATGAAACCTCGATGTAACAGTAATGTCCTTTGTAGGTGCATATGAAGGGTGTAGGGGTGTAGGCCTGCAGTGGTTCTGACAGACTCACAAGATTTGTACATGCAGGATGTCCTTAGAGGCCAAGGAGCAAATTCTTTGTAAATGTAACCGTGTCTGTGTTTTTTTTCCCTCCTAAACGCAATATAAGTGAGATTTGCTGGGTGCAGCGATAGTCTCATCTCCCTCCCTGCTCCAGAGCGTTAGCATTTAGTGTATCTTTATAGATCTATCTCCCGAATTGCATTTCAAAGATCAAAACAATAGGAAATAGAACAGACAAAATGTGATTCTGATCCCTCCCCACGGGCTGTGGCTCTAGCTGGGTTCTTCTCAATTCTCAAAAACAAAAACATAATTACAGTAAAGGCAACGTAAAGTCCGGAAATTTCATGCAGTTTCAATTGCCAAAAAGAAAAATGAAATTCACAAAGAGATTCACAGAAGAAAACTCTTTTTTTTTCCATATTTGTCTTCAAATCCTGATCCATGTGGCAGCAGGTGGATCCTAGTACCAGCACTGTTTTCTCTACTAAACACTGTATCACATTAGCAAGTTGAACTGTGGAAACTCACCTCATTAAAGTCATGTGTCTCTGATTTTGCCTGGCCTCATTGTGAATGTATTGGCCTCTCCCTTCTAGTACACTATCATTAAGCAGATGTTTTATGAAGAAAAGGTCCTCACTTTTAGTTACTTAAGCTCAAATCCATATGTGGTCTATGAGGAAATCAAACACACAACTCACAAACAACCAAACTGACCTATGGAAACCATGTGTGTATCTCTGTCTGCTTTCCCTGGGGCCCAATCTGTGTGTACTGGGTCAGAGGAGGCTGGGGCTTTAATAAAGGAACAGGTCTGGTATAGGGATGCCAGTCTGCCTGCCTGGGGACTTGCAACTTGATGGGGTCCAGATGAGAGCCACCAGACTGGACTTCTCCCTCCAAAACCAACAGCCAGTTGGTGCGTGAATTCCTCCACCAGCTTCTCTGCGAGTTTATGCAGGGATGTGAGGGATAAGCAGCCAGATTAAAGAACATTCCCCTTTAATGGTAAATTAAAGTTATTCACAGAGTGCAGGAAAATGTGATAACTTGCAAAGATATGCTTGGCTCATACTGGAGGCCTCTTTTTTCTGTTGCTCATCAAAAATAAATATTTAATGTGTTCCTGGTTCTTGTGCTGAGAGGTGTCTGGTAACCTACAAGATGAGGTTGCTGTTTCCTGCTTTACAGTGATCAATAGCTGTTTGTCATGTTATCTTTGCCGTCTTGAACAGGCACTTACATCAACCTCCATTGCTGAGTGTCAGTTTCAGCAGGGCAGAGGAATTTACTTACAGATCAGACACTGGATCAACCGGTCTTCACTGAACCCTCATCTGCTTTTCACAGGGAAATATGAGGTAACAACCACACTTGGTTTACAACCAGACTTTTTAGTGTAGTAATACTGAGCATAAAGTGAAAATATCTGTCAGCCGTTTTGTCATTCCCATTAATATGTCTGGATCTATTAGGGGTCGCAGGCAAAGTTGCAGACAATTTTAATATTTTCACATCAGTGTAATTAAGTATATTGTATGTGCGAGTTATTTAATTTGCCGGAGAGCCAAAAGCAGCCATCTGGTTATTTTATCTATTAATAATTATTTCATGATCTGAACATTGGTTTTGTAAAATATCATATAGTCTGCATCCATAATATTAAGCCAATCGAGCACCTTCTGTCCATTATTACTATATGTCATAAAGCTCTGGAATCAAAATACATTTGCTACTGTTGGCACTGTGCAGAGGAAGTCTGGAAAATATATAGATAATGGAGTAAACATTTGACTCTTGAAACCAAACCACAACTGTTTGGCTTTAGAACATGTGAATTGTGTTGTGCAGGTTGTTAAGAGTAATTTTATGGGCATTTTTGGCCTTTTAAGAGAACAACTAGTCATCAGTTACTTAGAGTTTTTTGAGAACAACTGAAAATGAGCTGTGCCATGAGGTAGGTCAACGTTCGTATGACGCCCATATTTGTTGTTTGTAAAAGATCATGTGTTTTACATCTGAATGAACTTGAACATTTTTCATCCAGATTCCTTTTTTAACCCTGTTCTGCTGTGTCAGGTAATCAAGGATACATTTTGGAAATTGTCTAAAATACTAGTGTGGAAATTTTAATTAAATAATAAATGAGCTAAAAAAGAAGTTTGTTTATATCACCTCACTGCTATGAAGGCTAAAGCCACCACAGTCAGATGTTCTCTGATATTTCCTGATTTTGAGTTCAATCACTTCTTTCTGTGTTGCAACTACACAAATTAAGCAACACACGATGACAAAACAAGATGAGATGCAGTTAGGTAATACAACTGGATCGTGTTTGCTCCGTCATGATAACTTCCAAACGTTCGTACGGACATACTGCTGGTTTTTAGGACATGATACTCTAGAGTATTGTGTTACGCCTTCCATTACTGCTGACTAACTCTTGGTCTCTGGCTTGAATGACAGCAGCAGCTGTGTGGAGCAGGGCAACGTCCATCTGTGTCAAGTTATCTGGTACAGAGGAGCCTGGGAAAACTGGGCCAGCTGAACCCGATCCCTGAAACAGAGCCTGGTGCTGTTGATTCCGGTGTTACACAGCCAGCTGACTCAGGGACTCTTAGGCAAGAATGACCTTGTTGATGTAAAAGGTCATAATACATGAGACCATGATACAAAGCAGGGTATGCTGTGCCATATAACTTTTATTTACACTATTACTGTGGCATGTGAGCAATGCTCTGGCTGTGAATATTACACTATGAGCTTCATTTTATGCCAGGAGGTCCCAGGCTTCAAACCTGAACACGATACTGAATAATGGATTTTAATAATGTTGGAACAAATGGAATATTAGAAATCACACTACATGCATCATTAGAGCAAATTCTATTTAATATCTTAGTTACAGAACAGTTTTGTCACAAACATCTTTTGTCATCACATTGTTTGATGGAGAACTGTGAAGGACAGATCAGTCAAGATGATGTACCATAAGTGACAACGCTAATACCTGTACATCAAATAAACACAGCAGCCAACTTTAGAGGGACCTGAGAGGGGATGACCTGCAACACCTCTTTCTCATCTTGCACCAGAGGAGGAGCACCACAGGTTAGACTGCAGACCCGTGCAGGTTCTGCAGCTGATTTGATTTTAACATTGATAATCAGTAAATGACTAAAGCAGAAACTTGTACCCAGAATAATGTAAACACACAGTGCCAGCTCTGAGAACAAAACCACAATTCAAGCAGAAAAAATTAAAATATTTGAGTAAAAAAAACAAAAAAAAAAACAAACACATTGCTATTAATTTAATAGAGGTCACAAAAATGTGATTTACAATCTGTATTACCAGTTCACTTTAAAATAAAAAATAGTTGGTAATTTAACTGTTAAATTGTGAATCACTAGCACTTATATTATGAAAGCACCTTTGGCTCAAGAAAATAAGCACTTATTTCTTTTACTAAGTAGCTTTTACTTAAGGTTTTTGGAAGTTCTTAATCGTGCTTCTGGATTATTTTATTATTTCACTTTGCACCAAATAAATTCACATTACATTCATTTTATGGGAGATTTTGCATGTTCTCCCTAAGCACCAGAATTTTACATATTAATAAATGTACTTATTTTTTTGTTTAATAATAAAAACAATTTTGGTTCTCGTCAATGTGGATTTTTGACCATTAGGCTAAACATATAGTAACATTATTATTCATGGTTCTTATCAAAGGTTTTTCATTGGGAAAAGGTACGAAAAAAAAGAAAAAGAAAAAGAAAGGATCTTAGTTGACCCATATTTGATATTTGTTATTGTGCCTGTTCTAGTGTTGTGGTCAATAATTCAATTCAATTTATTTGTATAGCGCCAAATCAATACATTCATCTCAAGGCACTTTCCAAAAAAACAAAAACCCAACAACATTAGCACTTTGGTTTGGACATGTCAGCCTTTGGATAGCATGGCTTTATCCCAATATTGCATGAGGTTATAGTAAGTATTACTACAGCTGGGATGTGTCTATACGTGTAATCCTGGCTATGGCCCACAGGTGATGCAGCACTGTCTTTGGACTGACCTGAGGGAGCAGCGACCCAAAAGCTTCAGTTTGTCACAGAAGCGAGAGGACATAGTGTTCCTTTTGCAAACTGGACCTGCATGAGAACACGATTTAGATGTGATACGTCAACACTGCAACACAGGCAATAGGAAAGGTCACGTTTATTCAGAATGACTTTAATGAAGAGATTGAGCACAAAAAAGACAAACTATAATGTCATAGAAATTTGGTGTGTGTGCTGATAGTGCATTTGCTTTCAAACCTTCCTTTCATCCAGACAAACATACATACAGAGAGGGTTGCATACAGACCTGTGTTGGTATTGCATTCCTGCATATTGCACTTCCTGAGTGTTTCTGGTTTGGAAGTCTTCTCACAAAGGCTGTTTGGCACTACAGCTGAATCCTGCTCACTCACACAATCGACTTCACGCTGCTGTGTACCTCCACCACAACTCGCAGAGCACTGCAAAGTTGCACACAAACATACACAATGATTTAGTCCTCTCCCACGACTATTATAGGCCTATTCATTTATTGCAAACAACATTTAGAAATGTCTTTAATGCCTTAAAATCAGTCTCAATCAAGTGTGACTGACCTCCTTCCAGTGCTCAGTTTTCCATCGAGTGCATGGCTTCAGACTGCACGGCTCTGTGCTGTTTGGCTTCAGCGTGGTGCTGCAGCGATGAGGCTCTGGGCAGTACACCAGACGCTCTCGGATGCCACTGCCACAACTGCCAGAGCACTGAGGTAAACACAAGGATTTAAGGGAAGTATCTGCTTTTTTGCTGAAATCAGAACAAAAGCCAATATCTGTACATTTCCATCTGTGCAGATCAGTTTTTAAAATATGTAACAATATTGGTAGCAAAAATTTTAAGGATGGATATGTCAAAATCTATGCAAATAAAAGAAAAATTATGCATGGCTTAAAATTGCTTTGTGTAAGATAGAAACTCATATATTCACATATATTCATAAAAATATAAATCACTCTTTTTAAACTATAAAAATGTATGACAAGCTTTTTTTGTGTGTATAATTTTCTTACAGGTCCCCAGGGTGATGTGCTCCAGGTCATACAGGGTTTGGGGGGACATGTCAAGGTGCTGAGGGGTCTGCTGGACACAGCCTGACAGTGAAAAGGTCTGAGGGCACGTTTACTCTGAGAATCAACACACTGGACATCACGGTACCTCCTTCCTGCCACTGCACAGGTGCCCGGACACTGTGGATCATATCACTGTGCAATGAATGATTCAGCAATACATGACAAGTAAGAGCTGCAAGAGAAACAAATTCATTTCATGATCTGGAAAACTAACAGACAAACCAATGGAATTAAAATTAAGAATTAAGTGTAATATACAAGTAATTAGTGTAAATACTGGACTAACTGACTGGAGGAAATCTAATGTTACTCACCTTGCTCCAGCTGCCACTTTGCCAGGTGGCACAGGGCTGCAGGTGACATGTGCGTGCCGGCTCGGGCTTCTTCATCTTGGCACAGTCTTCATCATTTCCAGAGCTACACGTGACCGTTCGCCATATTGCACCAATCCCACATGTTGTTGAGCACTGAAGACAGATAGGGTATTTTCTGATTAAAACTTGAGCTCGGGTTTAAGGATATACTTCGGTGACAAAGTGTTTAAAGACACATTTGTGACATCGTGATGTTTTAGGAATCTCAAAAAGAACAACCACAAATTCTTGCAGGTCTACATGTGTGCAAACTACACCATGAAAATGAAACCATAGCCACAACATCCGATTTTCTGCTACTTTTAAACCACTTGCAAAGCAGCCAGTTTTGAAAGCTATCCTTTCATGTGAATTACACTTTTGTGTTTTTTGATAGGATAATGGTTTGGACAACTCCAAAAAGCTCACGAACTTGAAGCTTCATTCAAACATCTGAGGAGGATTTTCAGTTCTCACTAGCAAAAACATTTTCATGCAAGAAGAATTAGGCAAGAAACTGTTGTTTGCAATGCTCATAAAATGTCTGCACCCACCTCACTCCAGTTTCCTACTACCCAGAATATATCCTTGCTGACTGGCTCTCTGGCCATCAGGTTGCTTTGGTCACTGGCAGAGCTGCTCTTGGGACTTTCTGGTTGTTGGTTTTGGGTCTTGGGGCGACTGCCTTTGGACCGGAATGATGGCTTTTTTGCACGAGGGGCAGAATTGTTTTTCTTGGGTGTCACAGCAGGCTTTTTCAGTTTAATAATCTTAACTTTGGGCGATGCTGCAGTGGTGAATAGTTTTCTTGCAGTTGTGGAAGAAGCTTGTGTTGTTGGTAAGTCCGTTTTTGATGGGACTGAGTGGCTCTTGTAAAGGTGGGTGGTGAGGGGAACCCTGTGTGTCCAGGGGCTGTATGGATTCAAATGTGAGGTGGTCTGGGTGTTGGATAAGTGCTGGGTGGTCTTTGTCCATGTTTCAGTGCTGGTGTGTGGGGTGGAGTAAATAGTTGTGGTGGGGGCTCTGGTTGTATGCATGGTAGGTGGACCTGTTTGTAAAGTGGGTGTGATATGTGGTGTCGGTGTGGCTGATTTAAGAGGATTTTTGAATGATGTAGCTGTGGTAAATGCATCCAGGTCGATAATCCCTTCCTCCTCCTCTGTAGTCCTGTCCTCAACAACATAATCATATCCTGGAGTGTACATCACCACATTTGGTGTACTTCCCTCCTCTCCATCCTCACTCTCTTTTCCTATTTCTTTTTCCACATCAGTTGCTTTCTTACCATTTTTAGTATGATTGGTACGGGGAATTATTACATTCTCCTCCCCATTTTTCCACACTATAACACTGGACTCATCTTCATCTGTGTCACTGATTTCAGGGATTGTGGGTTCCATCGAAAGGGATGTGGTGATAGGAATGAACGTGGTGGTTGGTTTCTTTTTCACTATGATAGCAGCTGTGGGTGCAACTGTGGCTGTGGTGCCTATGGGAGCCCAGGTAGGTGACCCATGATGCCTCTTGGGGTGGCTGTTAGGAGGGTAGGTACGGCGATATTTAGGGGCAGGCCCAGGTCGTCTACGTAGGTTTGAGTTAGGGCAGCTCTGCAGGGCACACAGAGATCTGGACCGAGGTTTGGTTGAGAGGTTGCAGGGCTTTTTGGGTGCTAGTGCACATGTGACTGTGCGTGAGCGAACCCCTCCTCCGCATGTGACTGGGCACTGCAAGGAAAAAAAAAAAACACATGAAATAATTCAGAAATAAAAGAAGGTATTAGCATAAGGGGGATATAAGGAAGGTCTGTGATCTGTAACACTGTAGGAGAAGAAAAATAAAGAGAAGAATAAAAATCACTGAAAATGGCTTACCTCTTCCCAGTTGCCGACAGCCCAGTCTTGTCCACAGGGTACATCTCTGTTGCACGGCACCACAGGCTTGGGTTTAAGGAGATGCCTACACTCCACAGGGTGCAGAACCCTTTCTTCCCCCGAAACTGTGCGGACACAGAGCACAGTTCGCTTCTTCACTCCATCTGATCCACAAGTAGTTGTACACTGCTGCCAACCCCCAACCCACCACCTGAGGGACAGGGAGTGGAGATCAAAAGAGGGCAAAGAGACCGATAGGAGCGATTTGGTGGAATTCATGAATAAAATGTGAACACCTGGTGAGCAGGACATCATTGTCATCTTTTTTCTAACAGTGAATGGGGTATAATTTAAAAATTAAACTGACAATATATTAACTGAGTTGCCAAATTGTTACAGTCAAAAAATACATTTTATAACACCTTGCTATGAGGAAAACTGTTTTTCTATAAATGATATTATACACACCCAATAACAAAATGTTGATTCAACTCAGGAAATACAATATCAAAAACCTCTGAAAATGTAGATAAACCAGTGATTTTTACTTTTATTTTATGAGTATCCATGGTAGCCACATGGTAGACAACATGACAGCTCTTAAATATTATCACAGCAGTGCAATGTCTGCATATTTAAAAATCATTGTTCAATATGTTTTGAGGTTGTAATAGTGCTGCCGAATAGTGACAGAAAATAATTAAAGGCCATTTGAAAGTAAGGACCTTGCAGGACAATCCATATTCTTGCATTTTCTGTGTCTTTCTTCTGGACGGCTGTCTGGGTCACACAAAGACTCATCCACTACACCCACGTCCACCTCAATGCAGCGCACAGGCTGGTGCTGCTCACCTTAAACACATGGGAAGTCAGAAAGCAGACGGCCAAAAACACTGAACACTGAAACCTTCGAATTACCACAAACTAACAGAAGGAGAATTTTCTTGTCAAATGCAACACCAACCTAAGCCGCACGTGGTGCTGCAGTCTGTCCACGCCCCATGCTTCCAAGTGTAAAGAGGTTTGATGATGTCATTTTCTGTGTCTTTGCTTTTCTTAATTGTGTACTCGTACTTTAGACCCAGATTTTTTTCCTGGAACAGCAACTAGACATCCAGATGAAATATTATGCATGGTACCCTTTCAAGGCTCAGTCAGTCAGAATTACAAATTTATAAGAAATAAAAACATTATCAGTGTTTTTACAGTATCTGGTGTCTTTGACGTATTTCTACAAATTTCTTTGAAAAAGAGATCTTTAATTACTATCTTATCCTTCACCCAGAAACATACAGTAAATATATATATAGGTCATATGTGAAAAACATATATACTCTGATTGGTTGGCTATCCTTGAAGTCTGTCCCCCTTCTCTGTTCCATATACAGTGATTAAACATTACATTTAAACACTCAAAATAAATACCCTGCACTCCCTTCAAAACACACAGAACCTTTGTAGTATAATGGCCTACCTGGAGCATGACTGGGTGCTGAGTGGGTCCAGGAGCAGTGAGGTTCTCCATATTCCCACTGCGCTCATAGTAGAACGTTGTTCCACCAGCCTTGTACTCCCCGTTCCACTGGATGATGTAGTTGCCGTTGAGGAAGTACTCCTCTGTTGCCTCACTTTTCAGAGCCAGGAAGTTACCTGCCTCCTTCACTTCCTTCACCAGGATGTCCCGTGCCCCCGCAGGTATCACACCCACATTGACGTACCCTGGGAGAGTCGGGAGGGGAGTCAGAGTCACAGCAAGTAATGGATGGCCCACCATGGGTGCTGCCACACTCACATCCAGACTACCAGACAGTTTCTCTCTGATCTTTAATAGAGAGTGGGCTCAGTCTGGGGGGTTAGTTGGCATGTGTGTATGTATGCGTTTACGTGTGCATATTCAGCGTGGGGGGCACGCCTGTCTGTTTTTTTATTGTGTGCAGATGGGGGGGGTTCGAGAGCTGCTATGAGTGGGTGTCTGGAGTTTAATGATGTTTGTGAGAAGGTGTGTGTTTCTGTTTGTGCAAAGGAGGGGGAGCTTTGCCCTTGGCCTAAGCCTTTTGAAGTCTTACACATCTGGGCTGGTTTTCTGGAAAAGCTGCTGTGTGGGGCAAACACACACAGAAAAAGAGTGAGGAGAGAAAGGAGAGTTTTCTGTCTTCATGGTATTTTAATGCTGAGCAACACACACACACACACACACACACACACACACACACACACACACACACACACACACACACACACACACACACACATTACACTAGCCAAGTATAGCTGGACAAACAGCTGCACAGTGAAGTGTGGACAACAAGGCTGCCATGACAACAAAAAAAACAACACAGTGGTGTAATGCTAATGAACTTTGAAATTTAAATTCTGTGCTTTTTCACTCTCTTCTGGTAGGTACATCAAAGCTTTCCCTCATAAACAGAATAATGTCTGTTTTGTGTTAGTATAATGTTTAAACTGCATTATTTCTTATGTCTAGATAATTTAATTTGCTTCAAATATCCTTTGTGTCGAACTCACCAAAGCCTTCCTCTTCATCGAATGACTTATAGACGGTCTCACAACTTGTGCCGTCACCCAAACACACTCCACAACGATCTTCCATTGCGTTTGAGTCAATGCCATAGTCACAGCCTACCTCCTACAGACAAAACACAACTATCAGATTAACATGAGATGGAAGTTTGCACACAAAATCCCCTCCCTCTATTAAACTGTAGCTACACTGCAGCATACCCTCCTCCACACTAACCCCCAAGTCTCTTTTAGTCTCTTACCCAGCCACACTACCTTGCACACTCCATTGATGCAGATGTTTCTGGAGTTGTTGTTCATAAAACAGGGTGTTCCATCTGTCACAGCGTCTAACATCTTCTCTAAGAAATGCTCACCGACAGGTCGACAATGCAGTTCGCAGGGATTTACTACAGACAGAGGAAAAGAAAGGTTGCAGTTTAATTCAAATGAAGTGCTGACATGCTGTCAAATTTAATAAAATATAATTTATTGTATATAAATAGTGACTGAATATAATAACAGAGATATGAATATAGCAAAGGACATTAAACCAGCACAAATGCTATATGCTCCATCAAAGTAGATAAGGAAGTTGCCCCATAGAGTTTTTCAGTGCTAATGCTGCCCCCTGTTGGATGATACTTACAATTGCATCTTCTGATTTTAAGGAAAGGACAGCACAAACAAGGGCTACTAGCATCTAGTATCTAATTGTATATTTGAGTCTTTGAGCACTTACATGGGTTAGCCACAGGAATCCACTTGTAGAGCTCATTGTGGTAGGTCACGGAGTCAAACTCACTGCACAGCATCTCTCGAAAGGTTGGTTTATTCTGCGGGCAGGGTTTTGTGTTGCAAGTCCGATAACGCCTCCTTTCTCCAGTGCAGTACTTGCCCCCGAACTGTGGTCTGTGGAAAACAGTGGGACATGTTGAAACAAGCAGGTGATCACTAGCAGGTTGGTGAAGACCAATATCCTGCAGGAAAGGAAATGATGAGGCAGCTCTAGAGTCAACTCTTACTTAGGGTTGTTACATTCCCTCTCTGCTGACTGAACACCCACTCCACAGGTCCTGGAGCAGTGAGACCAGGTGCTCCACTGTCCCCAGCCTCCATTCACCGTCTCTGGGAGTTTACCCACAATCACACACTCTCCTGAGATGCACCACTGACAGAGAAAATGCTGGTAAGATCACTGAAATAACACTAGTAATAAGACACATTTAAAACATAAGGCTCTACACCACCAGTCTCACATGTGTTGTGCTAACCATATTCTTCCCCAGGCAAATGAAAACCAAACCCCAACAAGACAAAGCAACTGGCCCCATCCACCTTCTCTGGTCCACAGCGAGTGCCATCTATAGGTGAGTCCAGTTTGGAGCGACAGGAGCCGTTCACTGAGCACCAAAGAATCTGGCAAACGTTCTGAAAGAAAGACCATACAACAAGGCTGAGAAACAGGCTACTTTTTTTTTTTTAGATTCAAGAGTGTACAATACTCACATCAACCTCTGGGCAGAAGGTAGCATTTGGACCATACTGGAGCTGACACTGGTGGTGTGTGGTGTAGCGGATGCCGAGGCGAGCCAGTGGTGTGATTAGGTCCCTCTTAGAAGGACGGTCATCCAGACAGAAACCCCAGCCCCGACTAAGACAGAAAAACACAGATGTGATACTGAACGTGCAACTTTTGAAAAAGACAGAAAAAGAAAGGCGGGACAAGAAGGGGTAGTAGTTGTGCAAAACACCTTGAAGTGAAACAAAAAGAGAGAATCTGAAAGGTCAACAGAATAAGATCTCAGGGAGGAGTTTGGTTGAGATAAATTCATGCTTATGGCTACAAATTTTTAAAAAATGGTTAAAAAAAAACTACACATTTTAAACTCCTGGTTTTGCATTAAACACAACAATGACACCAAACACAAGAATCCAAGAAAATGACTTGCCTAAGGGCAGCTATTACGCAGACAACTAGCAAAGCTGTTTCACAGGCCAGCGCTCAACAAACATGACCTCTGACCTCTGGGAGGGGAGGGGTTTAGCCAATCCGAACAGATCACTGCTCTGTCACAGGGGTAGATTTTCTAATTTCAGCTAAATTCACTTTTAGAGCATATCTTGTATTTATCCTCTCCGCTGCTCAGTGATTTTCACACAGCAAACCTGCTGTTAATTCAAATCTGCATCCAGAAAGAGTTGCTGCAGAATTACTTTTCACAATACTTTGTCCCATAAAGAAAACAGTATGAAAAACACCAGGTGAATGAACTTATTAATGGTGTCAGAGAAAACAAATGACTTAGCCTTACTCGAGGAAGCGTGTAATGTATTCTTTGGAGCAGGATGACCAGGTAAGAGGCGAGCGGTCATAAATCAGCTGTCTGGACATAATGAACGGTTGCCTCCCTTCCAGCTCACAGTCATTCCCTTGGCCATCATGATGAATTCCAAAACTGCATTCAAACACAACAGACAAGACCAGTTAGACAAAGAAATGTCTCACAAAAATAGATGGTCTTCATGCTCTGGCTGCCAGGGTGGAGGCCTTAGACTCTTGGATTTGCAAAAAGCTGACTGTGACTCTGAGCAAAGAGCTTGATGCATTCATCAGCACGTGTCTCATGTTGAAGTAATACATCTAATGTCCAAACTTATTTGATCACTTTTGTTTGCACAAGACTTACATCATTTCCTCTTGCAAAGCAGAAACATTCATTTCTTGCCAAAACAGGATATGTACTAAGGTAGTTTGTACATGTTTACATTAGTGAGTATTCTAAGTAGTATTCTATCTAAGCCAAATCACTGGTTCCTTTACATTTTTTCTGCTCTGTTTAAATTATGAAGGGCCGCTCTTCCATACATCCAGTACAGTCACACAGTCGTCATAATCAGTTGTTAACTATGTACACTGTGCGCACAAACTTTCAGCAGGACATAATATCTGTAAACTCTTGTCTTCTGTTTGCACTGGCATTGACGCTACAACTCGAAAATGTACCAGAGTAGAAAAATGTGATTTAAAAAAAAGGTTTTCTGTGTCAGTAACCCATAACCGCAAATAAATCTAACTCTCCTGTCGTTATCAGATGATCTACACCCACACCAGACAAAATGTCTTCACAATTTCTTCATGCAACTATGAGACTATGAGAAGGCATGTACATTACAGATGCACACACACACACACACACAGACCTGTGGCCCATTTCATGAGCGATGGTGAAGGCAACAGGTAGTCCTGAGTCTTCGTTAATGTTGCAGCTGCGGTGTGGCTGACACAGCCCAGACAGATGAGACAGACCCAGAGTCTCACAGGGCTGGTTCATTCCAGCACAGATGTCTTTTCTGGGGGGAAACACAGGGAAATATTTTCACTGTAAGACGGGATAGCATCCAAGAATAAAGTTCATTCATTCCATTAAAGTTATGTATATCAAAACTGATGATTTACACATATATATGTGTGCATTACTTGCCTGGTGACCAACACTGCCAGGTCATGATGAGCTGGGTGTGTATCACTCTGGGGATTGAGGTTTTTCTGCCAAGCACAGAAACTGGCCAAAGTGGTGTCTGCATGATGAACAATCTTCAATCCTTTCTGCAACAGGCAGCAGAATTACAAATAACATTCTGCACATTTCATACATACATACATTCGGCCTTTTGATCATCTTTGGGCCTTACCAGTTTGCAATATCATCTCACATATTTATGGTGCAAACAAGACTTGGATTGTTCTTGAGGTCATTCTGATAGGTCCTTGAATTTCCTTTCTAGCTTGTCACAATTACAGCCTACAAACCTTTGAGCAGCGGACTTAAATCCCTGTTCTTGAACCTTTAGCTGGACACTGACGCAGGGTCAAAGAAATGAGATTATCAGATTTTCTTTATTTCTTCACTACTCCGTTATGAGGAATGTTTCATATATGTGCATCTGCTTCTTTTGTTCCACATGTAATGTTTGCACTGCCAAAACAAAATTGATAAAACTATGAAATTTTCTTAAAAGGCTTCTTCGAGGCAAGCTTACCTCTTCTCCCTGTAGCAAAATTAGGCGCACCAAGACGACATGGATGGCATTCCCAATACTGGCGTCATGAAAGATCCCTGCCACCTGTAAACAGTTACATCATTACTAGATATTTACAGGTGAGCATGGATAGGAGAAAATCTAAAGTCAGAAGTTAATTCTAAGCCCTCACCATGTTCATGATAGTGAAGATATAGGACTCCACATTATCACTGCCATGGTATTCGATGAGTTTGGAGTCAGCCACCACCATGGTCTCCACCCACCGCTCTCTGCTGACTGAGCGCTTTGAACGGAATTGAGCCTGACCCTCCCCCCTCAGCTGCTCCCGCTCCCATTCTTCCCTCTCCCTCTCCACCTGAAGGGAGTTACTTGGAGCATCTAAAGCATAGATTAGGGATATTACTTGCAGTACACTTGTGGCTAACCCTACACAGGTGCAGACAGAAAAAAATGCACACTTATGTGCAATTACACAAACACCTGCAGCATCCTACAAATATACACATGTACAAATACACACCTTGAACTCCACAGGGGCTGGGTGTCTCTTTGGACTCAAGACTACGTTTTTTTCTGTGACTTTCTGTAGTAACTCTTGGATAGATGATGTGGGGCTCTGGAGTCCCTGCAGGACTATCTGGAGATTTTTGGACAGGTTCGATAAAATAGTGTCCCTCTGGCAGGGAGAAGAAGCCTTTCTGTGGATAAAATAAAAAATAAAAAGGAACATGCATGGAGCAGAAATTACTGGACAGACCAAGTTGAGATTTTAATCAAATGCTTCATGTGCACTGAAAAGACATAAAAATCCAAATATGATGAATGGTGTTCTACTTAACCCCAGGCCCAAATTGTAATTGAGATTAAAAGATTATTTATTTTATCCCCAAATCTTACCTAATGCAGCTTTAAGTCTCTTGGTAATATGCATTCTCAGACTGACTGAAGCAGGAAAGTTACAGCCTTTTAATGACCATGCTTTTTTGTTATAAGATTTATGAGTGCAACAAACAAATCACCAAAAATTGCAGAGTTTAAACAATTCCCACACTTAAAAGGTGAGAGGGTGGTTATTTCCTTGTAAACTCAGCCAAAGAGACCATTCCTCAGTAATTTCCATTAGGGTGGAATCCATCTTTAGTCGTCAGACCTGAATATGAGCCTTTCTCCTTCCCTGAGGCACATTCTCTGTCTGCTGCAGCAGCAGTGCAACAACTTTTCCTAAGTATGCCATGCATGTTCTTGCTGGTACAGACTATTCACTTGCTGATTGGTGACACACAGACAAGTGCATCACATAAAAACTTACATGCAGACAAACAAAAGGAGGTAATGTTAAAATAGACTTTATTGTAAATGTACACATTATGAATGTTACATCTCCAGGTCACTGTTTGGTGTGTGTGTGTGTGTGTGTGTGTGTGTGTGTGTGTGTGTGTGTGTGTGTGTGTGTGTGTGTGTGTGTGTGTGTGTGTGTGTGTGTGAGAGTGAGTTCTGTGTCAAGCTGAGTCCAAACAAGCCCAGACTGTTCTGTCTCTCCTACTAAACCAACTTGCAAAAGACAAAGAAAAAGGGATACATCATTTTTCAAAAGCCAAACAGATGGATATAGCTTTACATGTGTTTATTGGGACATGGGGTTCACTTATATTTATTCAGCAGAATGGATACCCCATTTAAGCATTCAGGGAGTTCAGAAAGTACACATCTGGAGCAGCAGTCCCTTTGGAAAGTCTGTATTACTCCACCCGTTACAAGAAATCTTGCAACATAAAGTTGAATGTCCACAAGCTGGGACAGAAGCTTCAAATGATACAGCTATGCTGTTCAGGCCTGTTGTATATACATAAGATTTCAAATGTTAAACAAAAGTCTTCTGTGTCAGGTTTGATTATTTTTGTTCAGTCTCGGATTAAATCAAATATTGAAACAGGGTTCTCTAGTACTGACTCAGACTGTGGCTTTCAGCCAGAGGTCCCAGAGCAGTGATAGACTCATCAACAAAGCATGCAGGCTGATATGTCTACAGTCAGCTGGGAAAGCTCCCCATAGGCCCTATGCTCTGTACCTCGTCCACATACTCTGTTTAACTGGATTAATATGATATCAGATTGAGGTTTGTTTGGCATTTTTATCATCTCACTCCAAGACAACACACTAACTGTGTAAAGATGTATGAAACATGTAAGGGTAATCTTTTGAACAAGTTCTTTAGTATTCTGTTATCAAACATCGATGTCATCTCCTTTATGATTTCCTCAGTGTTAACTATCTAAGTGAGTCCCAACAGAGAAAAGCAGGTGGTGGAGTGCAAATCAACCAAGAAGGAATGCTTCAGAGAGGCCCATCCAAACCCTCAGACTCTTGCTCTACATGATCTGTATGATCTGCATACCAAATACAGTCCTACTGTATAACACGGCCTGCGACTTTGCTTGTACAGTGTGGTTATGGTGTTACTTGTGATCCCTAAATTACCATGTACAGATCTTGTGTGATGTCTGTGCTCAACAAACAACAAACTTGGCCAACTAGGACTTTGAATGAATGAAAATGGGATTAGTTCATGGCACAGTTTTTGCTCTAAATCCTGAACTCTCTGCCAGGTGAAACACACTTATGTGGCAGTTTACTTTTTCACTTTCGCCACTTCCTGCAGCCTTCTGGCCTTTTGCTCCTCCTCTCCATTAATCCCCTTCCTCTGACCTAGAGGAAGCATGTTTGGGCTTGAGGTGCCAGAGCCAGGGGAGGTTACCATAACACAGGTCTGTGTTCTAAATACATCGACCATGTGGAAGTGCTTTACTTATGCTTCCTGCTTCTGTGGGTTTGTAGTGCTGGCCAACTAGGTCTGAAATAAAGTCTCTGCTGTTGCATGACCCTTGGCCTCAGCAGTGATTAGTGGGGCATGAGGAGAGGTAAGGGGCAGATGGTGCTTATTGCTGCAATATGATTAATCACAACAATTTTCTATCAAACAAACTTGCAGTTATTCTCAACTATTTCTTGACAATTACAGGTTTTACTACAGTTGCTTCACTTTTTTTCCCTCCCCACAGGATAATTCTACCTGTGAGTTCATTTATTCTTCAGCCCATAAAGACATTTTAATGTTTCAGCTGCAAAGAAACATGCATTTAAGTGTTGAAAATACCATTATAATGACTCCAAACCTGCATGTTCTTGCTTTTTGTTGTGCCTCAGGGTTTATCACAGACTCCACTGAAAAAGCTTTGGCTTTGCTTGAATTAAAGGTTTTTCTTGGCAACAGAAAAGGTCAGCAACAACAACTTCCACCCAGCTACTCTGGTCCTCACAAAGCCATGAATGTAGGTTATAGTAAATCAGCCATACCTGAATTATTTTGTAAAAGATGACAGTTCAGGTTATCGACAGAAAAGCATCTCAGTCGCCTATAAATGTAACTATAGCTCCGGGCAAGAATGCATATTTGGAAGTTCGTTATTATTTTTGGCTGTATTCCTGTTTAGCCATTAATAGCTTCTGTTTTGTGCTACATATACAAATTATAATCGTGTCTTCATATTTTGAAGCAGTCCATCTGTCTCCTGAGTGTGAATGACCTCCACAGCCTCTGGCAGGGTTTCCAGTCCCACATCTATCTGGCTGAGTCTTACTGTTTAGTGGCCTCTCTATGGTTTTAGAAAAGAAAAGCTGTATAATAGATAATAGATAGTGGTTTCATTGGTAGGTTGGAGAGAAGGGACAGACTGGGATGTTCAGGATTGCAGAAGGTTGTCGATAAGAGGAATTTAAAGTGACATAAGTTTTTTCATTGTGGTGACAGCATGCAAAGTAGGTCAGGTATAAATTATGGCACACCTGGCTGACTGTTCTGAGTCAGCTGTAACAAATGAAATGCATTTACAAAATTTGGCAGGAAGAGGCAGTGCAACCCTCACAAACATAACAGGGGCAGGGGGCAAGACTCTGCAGGAGAGGCATTCCTGCTGTGACTCAATCAAACACTAACACATTCTTCATGACTAAAACTGACACATATTATTATTTCAGAGGCAGGGACTTCCTCTTTTTCCTCACTCTCCTTCCCTATTTTGTTGTGGCAAAACACTGGTGCAAATCAAATAAGAGTGAAACTGTTTTGCAAATAAAGGTCTTAAAAATTCAATATAAATACTCAGTGAGCTATGAGTGCGCCAGGTATTCGCCAGAAATATGTTATGTGGTATAAATCTCTTTTAATAATTAAAATTCTTTAAATGCTGAGCTGCTCTGGCCTCTTTCTGCTGTGCAGCTGTCTTTCTTTTCTTTTGTAGCTGAGCTATAGAATTGATTGGAAACACTGCATGTTTAGAACAACACAAATTCTCTGAAGAAAAAATATGGCCCTGTTTCCTGTCCTTCCATCTGTCGGACCTTATTGTTTCAGTCTATAAAAATGTGCCAGAATCTGTTACTGAAGCTTTATCTCAGCGTAGAACACAGTGACACTACACAGCCAACATGTGGAGGGAGAATTGCAAAGAGTTTCTGTGGGAACAGGCAATGATGTGAATAAACGAAGGAGAGTGTGTGAAAGTAAAGAAGAAAACCTTCTGAAAGACAAAGAAGACAGAAGGGGGCTCATGTTTGGCTGAAAAAGCAGCAGCAGGTCTGCAGCACAGTCGTTCTGCAAATAGTGTCGGGAAGTCTTTGAAGGGCACGCTAACACAGGGCCCGTCAGATGTGAGGGTTTGTTTAGCAACCTATGGCTGACAGAACCCACATACCAGCTTCATCAGACGGTGCCCCCTTCCTCCTGTGTCTTCAAAAATCCTTTCTGCCACAAGCAACTAGCTATGACCTTCTATGCATAAAGGCATAATGGGGGGGACTGCTAAGCCTCAATCAATTGTATGACGCTGAGGTTAAAATTCACCTTTTCGCCCTCGTGTGTGTGCTGTAAGACAGTGTGATTCCTTACCAGTCCTTTGCAGGTGCTGATGGCAGCAGTTCCTTGTACATCAGGGGCTTCCACGGTGCCTAGGAGGTGGCAGGAGCTCCTCTCAGAGAGACGATGCTCTGTCCTGTTGGCACTGCCGTGCCTCCTCTCCAGGATGTAGTGATCTGAAACCAGGTGATTGTTTGCAGTCAAACTGAACACTAAAGCTCGACCCTTGTAGGGGACCTTGTAGTAAACCTGTCCGTCCAAAGCGAGGGGTCGCAGGTCACGCCTGACTCTTTCACCCTTGAAGTGGTGAGACAGAGAATGGGAGATGAAGCCTCCATCAGCGTTGATTTTCACTGGGTGGACAATGGACAGATCTGACTCTGACTGGGACAAGGGACCTACAGAGTGGAGGTGAATACAATAAAGTCCATACAGCTGAAATTTTTTTTCCTTTTACTTCAAAGTCTGCATATTGATTATTGCCTTAGCCGCACTAACTTTCACAGTCATGCATTCAAACTTGCATAGAAATGCAGCGTCTACTAGTCAACCACTGCACCACACTGACCTTGTTCTGCAGAGAGGGAGAGGAGTCTAGCAGACTCTTGGGAGGACTCTCCGTGGACGGCTGCCAAAATGAAAACAAAGTGTAGCAGAGAGAAAAACGGCCATTCCTGCGAACATCGCATATTTCATGTAACTAAACTCAAAGCACCGGGAAAGAGTCTTGGGCACCGCAGTTCCTGTGGCGTTAGGTGCGACCACGTCGAGTCTGCACTACACTGTGTCATGACATGAACACGCTCAGAAATCTCCCCTCACGAAGGGAAATGTGCACGGAGGAAGACTGAGCCAGATCAGGGTTTAAAGAGGGAGAAAGCTCCGGCTCTGCGGGGGAAGGAGGGGAGGAGTGATCCTTGGGCCAGTGTCTACTTCGTTTGCAGGAACGAGGGGCAGTGCTCGTCATCAAATCGTTAATGCAAGACAGTTTGCTGCCTGTCCAGCATAACGCTCCAGGCTGAACCTTTATGAATGGAGGGATGAAATTATTCAGATATGTAAATACTGAGCTTTATATCTGCAACAGCCAAACTTGGCGTTTATTGACTGATCATCTAATACTTTGACACGTGAACAATATATTTAAGTAAAATCTAACTGAAATATTCAACATCAAATGTTTATTCTTCCGTTTAAATCAACAGGTGTAAACAAATCACAAACACTTTATTTGATTATGCTGCATTAAACGTGACCCTCATATGATAAAACCCAATAGTTTTAGGCCTGATTATTTTTGAGTTTCTTTAGAGTACTGGAGTGCCCTCAGTGTTTTCCAAAGACCCATTTATGAGTCAGTGAGGATTTGAATTAGTTATTTTTGAATCAAAACATTTTGAAGTGCTGCAGCCTTGGCTGCATGTAATGCTGCCGCATAATGGAGCTGCGGCTTTTTAAACAGTCAAAGTTTCTGATTTTTTTTTTTTCAATCTCTCAGAAGTGTGTTTTGTAAAATAAGGCCCTGCTAAAAATACCTGAACAAACACAGAACACACAGATTCTGGCAGCTGAGCTTTGGATGACTCTCAGTCCTCACTAACCTCTCCCTCCCTGCAAGAAAGCAGCAATAACATTAAAGGGCCATACTGGGGTGTTCCCCTTGTGTGACCTAGTAAAAACTTACATGCAACAGCAGTAAGCTCTTTGTGTGGAAGCTTAAAAACTGTTCATTTAGACCTAAGAAACACTGCCTGACTGGAAGTTACACTCCCTAACATTCAAAGACAAGAGTGTGTTGGCTACACAGAATGAATGTCTTCCTGGCGTAAAAAACGCAGGTTCGGGCTATGGGTCTGATTTCCTAACAATATATAAAGATAAAACTCACTAAATCAAAGTGGTCACATAATGTTTGTTGAGGGATTATAGACGGGAGCTTCACTATCATAGGGCATATTTTCCTGCATGTTATTAAAATGCATTACCACTCCCGTAATGTGCAACAGACTGTGAAATGTCTGAACCTGGAAAAGAATCAGGTCCTTTTGTTGGTCCTAGTTTGGAGAGAGAGGCTTTAACACAGAGAGTCTGTGGCCACGTTTCTCATAAAGGCTCCTCTGTGTTGTGTTACAGTGGTGTCACTGTTTTAGCCACTGATGTTCTTAAATGACAAGGAAAACTGAGAACGATCATTTAGAGAAAGATTATTTAACAAAGTTAATGCACAGAGTAACATTCATCATGAAGCTGTTGCATCTTAAAACAAAAAAACGCATGGAGCTTTCAGCCAAACCCCATGGTCTTCATCAGTGGGTAGAGTTGACTCAAATTGCTTTCATGGAAAAGTTAAAAAAAAAAAAAGTGAGCAGTCAACAATAATTTATATTCTGTTATATTCTGTATATAGTGGAAAATACTGGAAGGTTCAGTGTTTAGCTCTCCCGTATAAGGTGCTACATAGATACACCCATTGTTTCACCCATTAAAAAGAAAATCACCCAGTTCCACGTGTCTGCGCTCTGCGTTTTGTGCACAAGGGGGCGCTGTTCTGTGAACTTTGCGCCAGTGAAAAGTAGGCGTGTTTGTCTGCCCTCAACCCTGAGAGGTGTTCCTCAGGAGCGCAGGACATGGACTGAAGTTTGACGGTAAGGTGAGCTGTTGTAACTTGAACAGATTGCAACTGGAAACAGCAGAAAGCAGGAATCATTTGGTGTTTTATACAGTGTGGTGGTCTAAGTATAGAAGAGTCCTGTTACAGTTTAGTTATTCACGGAGATATTGGCAGGAACACACGTGGTAACTTGGTACTAGTCCGTGTTTCAGTGCGGAGTGTGTGTCAGCTGTGACCTGTTGAGGCTTCTGCTGCTGATTACATTAAGCGGGGCGTTTTATTGTGTTTGTGTTGTGTTTCTGGTCGTTGTTGTTGTTGTCGACCCTCCCCCCATCTGCCCATAAAGGACTAGGCCCACATCTGAGCCTCAGGGCTGCACTCGAGCACCTCAGGGAGCAAGGAGATGGAGGATTTCTGGGCAGGAGCCCTATGGGCACTGAGGATCTGGCTTTACCTCATCATCAGCCTCATCATGATCCCAGCCATGTTTGGCTTCTCACTGGGCATCTCTGAGACCTACATGACCATCCTGGTCAAAACCTTAGAGGTACCGTTGTTACTGAGGTATACTGTTGTTCACCTCCACTGGTTCCTATAAGAGAAGGTCATGAGTGTCTCCTGTCTGTCCTCCTCTGCAGTGGGCCACTCTGAAGATACAGAAGGCAAATGAAGTTGAAAGTACGCTGAAAGCCTCTTCATCTAACGGTAAGTAGAAACCTTCAAGGGGTGGTATGGATGGATGGATGGATGGATGGATGGATAGATAGATAGATAGACAGATTTAGGTTGTGTTCCAGACAAACTCGGTACTTGTAGTAATGGCACTCTAATAATGAAATCCAGTTGCCATATCCTTTATTGTGAAAGAGGGTTTAGTGACAGATTGGCCTGTATGTATGCTGCAATACTGGATTTCATAACATACTTTATTACAAGTCATTTTATTATTACAAGTCTGGGCATGCATGTTGCAATGACAGTTTTAAAAGAGGCATTGATTAACCTGTATAGTGGAGAAAGTGTTTCCCCTGCAGATAAAAAAAATGCTTACAGGATGTAAATCCTCTGACCTTGGTTTTAGTTTGCTGTTAGTAGCATTGCTTACCTTAGGAACTTTTATGATAGGCAGCAAGCTGCAGTTACTCAAGTCTTTATCAGTCAGGGTGGTATCCCTTCCTGTTAGTTAATGTTAGCAATCTGTCCTCTGCAAAGTCCACAGTGTGTCACTGTATATTACTGTCTGCTTTAAATACTAAGAGCTGGAGGTGCTTGATAGGAGTGATAAGGTATTTTGATTGAATATTGATTACAGCATCTGTTGCTCTGGGTTTTGGACTTTGCTCACTGAGTTATCAGGTAATGTAGATCCTAATCTGTGGCAAACTCCTGAGAGCTGTTAGGTGGATGGTGTTCACCATCATCACATGCAGTGCAGCCCTCATTACTTAAAACTGCTGTCTGAACAGCTCAGTGGTGTAGACATTTCCAGATAAGCTACTTCTTACAGTGTCCTTCCATTAAATACTTTCCTGAATAAGCTTTGATTTATTTTTTTATTCAATACCATCAACACAGCCTTAACAGACATGACAAGATTTTCTAGATTTCTGCTAAGATAACTGGATATCAGATGACCGAGTTTGACTGTGTGCGTGCGTGCGTGCGTGCGTGCGTGCGTGCGTGCGTGCGTGTGTGTGTGTGTGTGTGTGTGTGTGTTTGCGTGCATGTGTGTATAAGGTCTCATCCAGAGGGAGGATGGTTCTATGGAGAAGGAGTTAGAGGAACTGAGACGGAGTCGGCCCAAACCCCCCGTGGGAGGAGATTTTACGTTCAGCGACTGCTTCTATTTCACTCGGAGAGGAATTGAAAGCATCATAGAGGATGAGGTACATTTTTACTTTACTAGCAAGAACACGGTTTGTTAGGCAGATGGCCAATTTGGCTTTGCAGAGTTTGTGTTCCTGTCACGCTAGTCTGATATAACTGATTCAATATCAAAATCTAGGTGACCCAGCGGTTCACTTCAGAGGAGCTGGTGTCCTGGAACCTACTGACTCGCACCAGCAATGATTTCCATTACATCAGTCTGAAGCTGACACTGGTTTATGGCCTTGGCATATTTGTGAGATACTGCATTCTTGCCCCACTCAGGTACACAAATACTGAATTGAGCTGACTGCAAAATGAGTCTGTCCTTCACTTTGAGTTACACAGAGACTGTCTGAGATAAAGTCAAGGTGTACAAGGTGTTAGACAGATAGACGTTTGTGTCGTTAAAATATAAAAATGGAGATCATTAAATCTGTAAAATTTGTTTTTTTAATATACCTCTTAACTTGTTTCTTTTCACTAATGTTTGGCAGCAATGGATTGACCAGAAATTATTGGTGCTACACTAAAAGTATGCCTCCAATAATATGCCATCTGATCATGGCTTTAGTATTTCCTGAGTTTTAGTCAGTGTAAATTTCAGCTGTTTGGCTTGCAAATAAAATTGCTGCCTCCACGGGCCTCTTATCTTTTTCATTTTGATCTGACTGTTCATTAATTTATTGTGTATCAGTTTTTATTGACTTTGTTTCTAGGATAACACTGGCCTTCATCGGCCTGAGCTGGTTGGTAATAGGAACCTCTGCAGTTGGATTACTCCCAAATTGGAGGTGAAC
Organism: Mastacembelus armatus; assembly: GCF_900324485.2. Lineage (NCBI taxonomy): Eukaryota > Metazoa > Chordata > Actinopteri > Synbranchiformes > Mastacembelidae > Mastacembelus > Mastacembelus armatus. The sequence continues at coordinate 21,522,555 of NC_046641.1, forward strand.
GCAAAGTATAACAATCCAAAAACTGTGAAAAACACATTTTTAAACAGTTTTATTCTAAAATAAACGTCTCCCTTCTCATCTGTGTTAATGTCTATCTTTAAGGGTTAAGTCCTGGCTTAGTGAATGGGTCCATATCATGTGCTACAGAATCTGTGCTCGAGGACTCTCTGCTGCAATCCAGTATCATAACAGGTACTGAAACCTTTTCACTCAGTAAATTTCTAATAAAAATCAAGATTAGTTTTATCTCCTGAACTTAACTTCATATCTTTACTACCACAGGGAGAACAAACCCAAAAAAGGAGGGATCTGTGTTGCCAATCACACTTCTCCTATTGACATAGTGATTCTTTGCAACGATGGCTGTTACGCTATGGTGTGTAACGTTTCTATAAAGCTAATTTTTGTAATTCTACAATTACATGGTCATGTCATTGACAAAATATATTTTGCAGGTGGGTCAGGTCCATGGAGGCTTGATGGGAGTTGTTCAGAGAGCCATGGTGAGGTGCTGTCCTCATGTCTGGTTTGAGAGAGCAGAGATGAAAGATCGCCACCTAGTGACTAAAAGGTCAGTTTTCTACAGCTTAACCCAACATGCTTTCAGTCTTGTCTTTGCATGTTTTGTTTGCCCGTGTTTTCTCTCGGTGTCAGCTCTGGTGCTGAGAGAGGTTGGCACTTTCCTGGCAGTAAAGTCTTCTAGTGTTTCTGTATCCAAACAAGAACAGATATGTTTTGGAAAGTTGCTACTGAACAGTGACTCATATAGTTTGGATTCCATTGTCTCATAAGACACAGATTCAGATTCATTCCAGATGTTTGATGCATTGTCCCAGATGTAAAAAAAACTCTTCAAAGGTGTAATATGTAGAAAAGGTTTCCATTACCTCTCTGTGCTGCTTCCAGGCTGAAGGATCATGTGAATGACAAGACAAAGCTTCCTATATTGATATTTCCAGAGGGTAAGCAAAGTCATGTAGAACGATAGCGTTACTTAATCCATGCCAGTTGTATGTTTGTCTTTGTGTCTGCCAAGGTAAGCCTCAGTGCTGCTTGTTATTTTAGCTCAGTGCCTGATGGCACTCAGGCCCAACATGACAAACATGCTGTTTAATGTGGGTTTGGCTTGCACAGCTAAGTCTCCTTAAATCTCTTGATGTCTGGTTTCTACAGGAACCTGTGTCAACAACACATCTGTCATGATGTTTAAGAAGGGAAGTTTTGAAATTGGAGGTACAATATATCCAGTAGCCATTAAGGTACTTCAGCCCTGTCTCTTGTCACATCCTGTATCCCAGTCATTTTTTTGTGGATTTCATACTTTTACGATACTACTACTCATTGTATTTCTTTTTATTTCTCACTTTGATTAGTATGATCTAAAGTTTGGAGATGCTTTCTGGAACAGTTCCAAATATAGCATGGTCAGTTACCTGCTGAGGATGATGACCAGCTGGGCTCTCGTCTGTAACGTCTGGTACCTGCCAGCTATGCACCAACAGGTGAAGCTGAAGCTCATGAGCACACGCATGCTTAAAATCACGTATAGAGGCCACCCACACCCTCTTCATATGTACACACAGAAACGCACATCATCGTAAACTGAGGTTTTTCTTTATTCAAACATGGCAGGAGGGAGAAGATGCTGTCCAGTTTGCCAACAGAGTGAAGTCAGCCATCGCTCACCAGGGAGGGCTGGTGGATCTACAGTGGTAAGACCCAGAGTCTTCACTTGTCTTAAACTTTTAAATAAAGAATTTCCACTCAAAATTCAGTCAGTTTTAATATGTGGCTGAGAAACTGGACCATCTTTTAACAAATAAGTAATTGTGTTACATCACAGCTTTAAATTTCAAGTTTCCCACTTTGTCATGAAAGATAAACTGACATTGATCAAACAGTGGAGCACATGTGGTGGAATGACCACTCTCTGTCTTCTCTTGTCTCCACCTGACTGCCTCTGCAGGGATGGAGGCCTGAAGCGAGCAAAGGTCAAGGCAACATTTAAAGAGCAGCAGCAGAAGAAGTACAGCACCCTGGTGGTGAGAGATGACAGCGGCAGCAACAGTGATTGACACCCTCAGCATGGACGATGGACAAATCCTCACGTTTTTCGGAGAATATACACTGGAAAAAGGCCTCTCTCTTGTAGTATGTTCTCCTTCACTGGATCCAACATGGAATACTGACAAGCAGACTTACACAAAGGCTGTGATATCTTTGGTACAGCTAACGTAATTGACAAAAAAGTGCAATATTGAACTTTAATAAAAAAAAAAGAGACTGTGAAAGGGAAAATGTTTTGTTTGTTTTGCTGCTTAAGATATAAAGTGTGATTGATATTAATGCTGAGAAAATACTGGAGAGACACACTAGTTAAACAAACTAGATTCATAGATGTACCTACTGTCAGAGTCAGCTGACTCATTCATGGGCTTTGGGTTTGTTTTTTTTTTTTAATATGTTTTAGTTTATAGATTTGAATATGGTCACTGTGAGTATATGAGACAAAAAAAACTTCGTAGTTATACTGTTTTATAACATAACATGACATTATTTAGTATGTAGAATGGATTAACAAACTATGGTAATTGTGGTTTAGATCTGGCAGTTTTATACTGCACAATAATTAATACTGATATGTGCCTGTGTAACATAGTTCTCCATTAAAAAGCCCACCTGTTCTAACAGTGTTCCCACTGAATCTATCACTGACAGACATATAGCTTGTTTTGTTATTCAGAAAGGAAACTTCATACACAGGGTTTCTGGAAATGTTTGAGCATATATTCCCTTTGCCCAGAACTGCAGAGGTAAAGCTTGGACACAAAGGGCACAAGGTTTTGGCACTTAAACACTTTATGTGAAGGGCCCGTTCAGTAAACGTCCATGTGAGACGTGACAACCTTAAAGGAGAAGGCACAGCTGAGACTTTTTGGATGGCTCTCCACTGGGTTTTTGTATGGTGTGATTCTCTTCTCTGATGTTTTGTTGTGGACCCGCCTCTTTGAACTCTAAAATTAGAACAGCAATTTTAGCTCACTCACTATAATTATGTGAATGTTGACACACTTACATAACTGTTTCATATTATCAGTGTGCTTACCTTTATTCTCATTGTTACCTGGAACTTTATTGTCCTGCCTGTTCTGTGTAAGAAACAAGTTTTATTTAATCTCATGAAAAGAGTCACAGCAGCCTCTAAGTCTTTAAATCAATCGGTTTGGAGCCTCTTTTTGATTATGTACTTACCTGCACAAAGTCAGTTTTGTTTTTCTGTCTTTTTCTGTATTCCTGATATCTGCAAATATCAACAATGAAATAAGTTTACATATGATCGTCATGAAACTTAATTGGAGCTCGTTTATTTCCAATCACACCCCAAGCTTGTGCTTCTCATCTTTCTTTAAAATGTGACGACGTGTCACTACAGGACCAGGAAAAACAAGTGGTGTGATGAAATATTTATGAGTCAGTTAGTTTAGTGACACACTTCTGCACAGCTCAGATGACAAACGAGTTACTGTTGATTTAATCAGGCACTGTTTAACTCTCTCAGCAATAAAAGCCAATAAAGGTGCTCACTAACAGCTGTGGTGTTGCCTTCATGTGGGCAAAGGTTTTGGCATTTTCTGCCTATACCATGTGTCTTTTGTTTGTGTTTGTTCGGCTATTTTAAATTTAGACTAGCTTAGTCATATTGGTTTCATCACTTATGTGTAACCAGTTTTAATTATCAGCTGGAAAACTGGCAATGTCACCCTTTACAGGCATCAGCTGGTTGTGGGACTAAACAAAATGGAGGTAACTAGTAAATTTAATGATTCCACACAAAACTCAGATTCTTTTCATTTCAATGGCACATTTTTTGAATTAGCTAGGCCTATTTTGGAATATATCAAATTGAGAAGTAACGCTACATAATTTCAGATTGAGCCATATTAACAAAGACTTAACAGATGGGTCATATACTGTAGTATATGACCCATCTGTTAAGTCTTTGTTAATATGTGCTTTGTAAAATGTACAGGAAAGCTGTAACAGTGTTTTCATTTGTATCAAACATTGTGCATCAATCATTTGTCAAAACGAATAACTATATTTTAGTACCTGTACCAAAATCTACCCACCGTTGCAGATAGGAGTCGTTTTTCTGCCCCAGTCCATCTGATGTCTCTGTAGTGCTTGTATTGACTCCTACAGCCACCCTGCCTGCAGCTCCAGATGCAATAGGCATCCCTGCCAATAAAACTACATATTTCAGAAAAAGGAACTCAGTCATTCGGATGGTGTTGGAAAGGTGCTGGAAGAGGAGCTTGCCTTGCAGAATCACACACACTCCTTGTCCCTTTTGTTGTTGAGAGGCTGGCTGCTGTGGGAGCAGGAAAATGTGGCTGTGGAGTTTATGGACGTGTTTGTTGTTGTATCCATGGCAACAATGTCAGAAAAGAATGGAAGAGCAGCGAGGCCTCTCTGAATGTGAGGAATCCATGTGCTGACAGCTTCTTTACTGTTAAATAGTTAGAAATTGTCTGTCTGAAAAATATTGCATTATAAAACCTGCTACTGACCAAGAAAAACAAGCTTTGAGCCTTCACGTTGGAGTTTATCCCTCCTGTAGATGTCACAGCTTCACCAGTGTACAGGACACAAAGTCCAGCAGCCCACAGGATTTAATCTGAATCAAATATTAAAATATATTTGAGTGTGTTATTGAACCTTGTAATTTTCTCCTGTCTTTTTATTTTAATAGACCCTTTCTTTGTATGATGCAGCAAGTTATAAAGCAAAGCAATCAACAAATACACGTTTGAGGACCACACCACTTTATTCTCAATAACATTCAAACATTTTTAAGCATTTTAATGCCACCAGAATGGCAGCATTCATTGCCGTTGAGGGTGAATGAATCAATGTCCTGTCCTGATACATCGTTTGTTAGGATTCTTCCTTTTCATCTCCATGTGTGATGATGTAGCAGAGCGACTTGTAGTCGATGTTTCCAGTTGGGTCAATGGGAGCAAGAGCAAAAGCCTGGTCCACCTGAAGTTTCAGGAAATGACAATCTGTCAGTGAAAATGTTTATCAGAAAGAATTATTTGTCTCAATATAAAAATTAGAAAATACAAACCTCCTCTGCTGTAAATTTATCGGCCTGGTTCATCAGTAATCTTTTAAACCTGGATTAACAAGGCGAAAAAAATGTAAGAGACGATTAATAAGATAATGTTGTGGCTAATATAGAAAATATATACGACATGGAAGCTAATTTTAAAAAGACTTACTCATCCTTATTAACAAAACCTGTCCCGTTGGGATCAAAGAGTTTGAAAGCAGCAAGTATGGTGTCTTCAGGGTCAGTACCTGGAGGAAAACAAAATGACATCCGGCATCATCTGAGACACACACACCCACACACACACACACACACACACACACACACACACCTACAAAACCCTCAAACATTAGTTTGAAAAACTGAAATGTTCTCACCGTTCAGCTTCTCCCCAAAAAGAGACAGGAACACAGTGAAGTTGATAGGACCCTTCCCCTCATTCAGCATCTCTTCCAGCTCCTCATCTTTGACATTAAGCTTCCCTGGAACATGCAAACAAACAAACAAACAAACAAACAAACAAACAAACAATACATACAAAAGGACGTAAGACACTGAGACACTGATTGCGTACAGTAAGAATAGCAGGTTACAGCTGCAGAGATTTCAGTGCACTTTCTATGTTTTTTAATTGGTAAAAATGAAAAAGAGTTAAAGGTTAAAAAAAAACGTACCCAGCTGTGCATAGGTCTCCTTTAAGTCTTGTTTTTTGATAACGCCGTCTCTGTCTTGGTCAATGCAGCCAAATGCCTGTAGGATAAATTGTTTTCACAAGTGCAACCAAGCCAGTTAACATTCATAAAAGGCTAGTGAGAAACACCTGAAAGTAGATAATTTACCCTGCACAGTTCATCAAAATGATTTCTTCCTTATCTGAATGTAATAATGTAGGTTACATTGCATTCTTTGCCAAGTGTAATTATGGCAGTTAACAAAATATAGGTTGTACAAAAACCAACATCTGTTTTAGAAAATCAAACTAAAATTTGTTATACATTTAACGTTTCTAACATAAAATGAAATGCGGTGCAACAGGGGTTTAATTGCTTGGGTATTTGCATTCCTGTGCATAAATGTGAAAATCAGTTTTCTGTTTTCTCCAAGAAAAGAAAGTTAAAGGCAGTTGTGTAACAGCAGGACAAGATACAGCACTGTACCTCCTTAAATTCCTGTATCTGAGACTGCTCAAACATGGAGAAAACATTGGAGCAAGACTTCTGACCTCCCCTTTGTCTCTTGTTCGAAGCTTTCTTACTTGCCTGAGAAGATGGACAAAAACCCATTCAGGTTGTACACAAATCTACATACAAATCGCTCTGAAGTACACGAAACCCCCACTCTCACAACAGCAGAAAGATGTTTGTAAATACACAAAATCCTAATTAGACTACATTAGAGTTTTTAAGATCTGACCTCTTTTCTTTTTTGTGTTATTACTGGCTGAAAATATTGCAAGATGGAAACACTGACTTACTTACCATGTCTCAGTGATTGTATGTGGACAAGCAGCCGAGGTGTGATGCTGGGGTGGGTTTTATGTATGACCCATCTTATCTTTGACCCTCCTATAATAGTCTGTGGTGGACAGCAGAGTCCCTTACATGGCCATGACTGCTCTCTGTGGGTCACTCAATGGACCTGATAAGAGTTGAAGCAGCCAGGATTCCTCTGGACTGGAAAAAAGAAATATAAAAAGCCCAGAGGGAGAGCAGAGACAGGGGAAAGTGACCTCTGACGTTTCACAGTTTCTCCAACGCATGTAGTTCCTGTTCAGAGGTCAAGATAATAACTGACGACTGAGTGAATGTTGAACATAAGTCACAGTTGTGGCAAGATTGTCCTAACTGAATATACTGCGCCCTGTGATGGACTGGTGACCTGTCCAGGGTGTACCCCTGCCTTTCACCCAAAGAGAACTGGGATAGGCTCCAGCAGATCCTGGGACCCTGGTTAGGATTAAGCGGGTATAGATAATGGATGGATGGATGGATGGATGGATGGATGGATGGATGGATGGATGGATGGATGGATGGATGGGCAACTTACAGTCACCAATTAGCCAACCCAAACTGCAAATCTTTGGACTGTTGGAGGAAGCTGGAAAAATCCATTTAAGCAACATGCAAACTCCAGAGACTGGTCCCAGGTTTGAACGGGATTCAAACCATGACCCTAAGACCAATACAGTTGAGTTGAACAACCAAGACAATAGCAAAAACTACTGACCCAGCAAAGACTAGCTCCAGCTTCATGAGTTACATGTTCATCAAGGGTAAAGGCCAAATAATTCAGTATTATTTGACACAATCTAAAGTTACTGCCCTGGATATCAAAAACTGGCATTGTTGAACTGCAAATCTATTTCAGTGGTCAACAATAATCTCATTCTATTTTCAGGTTATTTACTTGTAAATAGAAATAAGTTATCCTGTAATTATGCTCTAATGCATTCCATTACTCAAGGGTTATTACAAAACTAAATATAATGATGACCAGAATTTATGTGGATTATATTTGTAGGAAGAGATAAATGTATAAGTAGCTGTTCTGGATCAGATTTCTAGTGTGTTATTGCATTGAAAGCAAAAAATCCACAACAATAATATTATAATAATATTATTGGATTTACAACATTTACTTCGTTAATAGAACATAATTAGGGCTATTACACCACTAGCTTCAGTTTTTTCATGGTGTTTCTGATACTGTTTCTCTTGATACTGTTTTTAAGTCAATAAACCACAGCTTCATGATTTGTTTACAGGTTCACCATTTGCTAATCCTGTTTAGCCATGGCATTAAATACATGGAGGGATAAAATAAATAAAAGATAAAAATACATTTAAATTCAACAAATTTATTTACAGTTAAGCATATTTCATCAAGCACATATGAAAAACACAAACTACTGGCTAATACACATGGAGTTATAAAATGTACAATGCCAAATATTTCATTACTCACAGGTTAGACTACTCCACAACAAAGAAACGAATATGATGTAGTCATGATTTACAGCAGCATTTAAAAAACAGTTCTTGTGTTGTGCATTAGTCTATTTGCACAGATCCTAATATACAATATCATCAATAATACATTAACCATTTTAAAACCATTTGGCTAGTCCTTACCCAAACCCAAACACAGGCAGTGATACATAAGAAGCATGTGTTTTAAATAAGCTTTGACGCCACCTAATAATTTGGGCGCAATAGTAAACTGATTCTTAAAGTTCATAAATACTGAAATTGTTACATGCTGGTTTAATACTACAAAATACTGTCTGCAACACATCTTCCAGCAGTGAGTGTCCTGTTTGCCGACTGGAGCTTAAAAAAGGCCCCATCTGTGGATGGTAGGCTATTAGTGGTCTCCGATCAGAGTTCAGGCCTTATCTCTGTCTTTCAGAGAGACAGCTCAGTGCACTTTACTGTGGCAGCATGCTTGCAGCCATCTTACAGGCCACTGCTGAGATAAGCGCTGCTCCACGACCACTCCCCTCCTCCGACTGGATGAATGTGATCTCACAGTGAGGTGTGAGGTCCCTGACGATTTTGTGGAACCTATCACGGAAACTGAGATAGAGAAACAGTGTTAGTGAAATTTCCTTCTGTCCTGATCTAATTTTTCACTGTCTCTTCCATCGTTTAGTAATGAAATGGTCTAATTCCTTTACTAAAATAAAGCTGATTTGGGGAGTTGCATGAAAGTTGTATAAAAGTTCAGTTAAACAAGAGCAAAACATGGACAATGGATTTCTCTTGAGGTGATTGCTGAATATTGCTACAATGTCTGTCTGCTACTTGATTGTTGTTTACTTCATTTACTGTCAATGATACTTCAGGTAACTGACCCTGTTTTGTTTGTTTGTTAACTATGACCAATACTTTTCATGAATCTGTCTTCAATTGAACAGTTAGGATTGGAGAATAAAAAACATTGTGTATTAGGGTGGCTTTAGCTTTTTAAAACAAATATATTCAAATGTCATTCCTCACCATGGGTGCAGTTTGTAGACAGATCCATCAACCCCGACTGTGATCTTCAGGAAGTCCTGGCTGCGTCGCTCCCGCATTAGGTTGATCATACCAGCAAGTCCTGCACCACACATGTGAGCAGAGCGAGTGGAAACACTCTCACAGACCAGACGTACAATATCGCAGTCGAGCTCTGATGGCAGAACGCCCAGTGTTGACAGGATGTTGTAGATCTGTTTTCTGTCCCCAGTGTCACTAAAAAATGGAAATTGGTACAATTAGAATTATACCTCTCATTGTTATATACTATATTTATCCTGTTTGCAAATGATTCCACTACGTTCATAATATATTAATACTGTTTAATGTATATTTTATAAAGATGACCTTTTATACTAAGTATTCAAATTTTAAATCAAATACTGCAGTAAGTAACAACTATAGGTAAATCAAACCAAATAGCTTCCCCATAGGCTCCATCAACATTGTTATATATATATCTGTATCATCAGCATATGCAATACAACTGGTTTATGATTTTTCCTTCTTAGCTTTTAAAAATACATCATTGATTTGAAATATGCTGTTGTTTAGGCTTCATAGATGCTCACCTCTCCACCTGCGAGACATAGCGTGTCTCAAAACTTCCACGTGTCTTCAATAGCTCAGAGGCTTCACCGTTAAACAGCAGGTCTTCATTCACTAGCTTCATCAGAACAAGCCTGACCAGCTCACCCATGTACTTCCCACTGATCAGCTTCTCATATCTACAGGAGGCATAAAAAATAAAAATAAAAGACTGGTCAGACCAAAAAGAGAAAAATAATGACAGGAGGGGTGGAGAAAATGAACTTAAGAGAGGCTGTTGAAGTGATCTAAGAAACAGAAATGACACGTGCGTCACTGAGCACATGAGCAAACAACTTTTTTTCTCTGCATGGCCGAGAAGGAGCGAGAGGGGATGAGGCTATGCACGTTAGTGATAAAGAGTCTGAATGAGGCTGGGCTCAGCAGTTGTCTGTGTGAATGGGCTGCCAGTGCAAATAGCCATTAGGCCCACGGGCACTATGGCAAGCAAGAGAGAGGGATCATTAATCTGACACCACCAGCTGCTGACTGACCACTGACGTATAAGGACTCTGGCCATTTACAAACATCCTCAGGAAAAACAGCTGGTAGCTTATCAACCTCAGATGACAGTCAAGCGAGTATTGCCAAAGAATGATTAAATTAGAAAAACAAGCTTCGAACTCTCAAACATCCAAAGCTCGAATGTCTGGTGACCAATATACGAACACTGAGACTTTCATGCTGTGAATATAGAGTTGGGCCAAATAAGTTAGGAACTTTCCTATGTGTGACGTTGACTGGAGGTTTTACTCACAGCTGATATCCAGGATTAATTGAGGTCTCATCCACCACTCTGTCATACTCCAGTCTGAAATCCTCCAGCTCCCCGTGGTTGCCAAAAGCTCCCCACTCTGTGTTCACACACATCCGCCCCTCATCCCCTTCTACTAACTCTACAGTCCTCATCTCCTCCATGTAACACGCATTACAGCCGGTTCCTGGTGAAAAAGCAGAGACATTCATGTAAACATATAGGAATGGTAATATTATTAGTGCATGAGAGCATGTGTGAGCACATACAACTTACCGACTATCATCCCAACTTCACAGCTGTGGTCCTCATAATAGCAGGAAATCATGGTGGCTACTGTGTCATTTACCATGGCAACCACATCCATCTCAAAGTCCTGAATGAAAACCATCACAAAGCAGTTCTAATCATCTGCACATATAAAGCTGTTAAATATCTTAGAGTTTATTATTACAAGTGATAAAATGCATCTCACCCCTCGTCTCTTGATAGCATCTCTGAGTAAACCCACAACATTGTTTCCCTCTGCACCAGAAGCCTTGAAACCTTTAGTCCAGTTGAGCAGGATTCCCTGTGGACAGAAAAAAGACAAACTTAAAATGTATTGATTTTATATTATACAATAAAATAAATTAAAGAGGGTGTTTTTCACTGGGAGGAAGGGTGATGAAGGTCATTTTGATCTGGCTATTAATAAAAGCACTATGTCCAATGAACAGTTTAACATTGTACCTTGTCAATGTCTTCATGTCGTACAGGAAAAGAGAATGTAAAGCCCAGTGGAAGTTTCTTGTGCTTGATATGATGCTTGGCCAAAAAGTCTGACATACACTCTGCTATGTAGTCAAACAGCTGCAGAAAGAGAGAGAGAGAGAGAGGGAGAGAGAGAGAGAGAGGTTATGAGATGGGAAAACTGTGTAATGACTTTGGCAGTTTTTATTGTGAGAGGTTTAACGTGAACACTGCACCAGTGTTTCAAGAAAACCAAACGTTTACAGTTTTTGCAGTCTCATCAGACCATTGGTGGTGGACACTTACAAATGAAAAAACTCTTATTCATGCTTAAAAAGAATTGCTTTGTAAATACTGGAGTTACTAACCATTTCAGCAGTCCCTGTCATGGCATCTTCAGGAATGGAGTACATTTGGTTCTTCGTTTCCACCTTCCAGCTCCTCTCCTCGTCTTCACCCACTTTTACCAGCATCACACGGAAGTTTGTCCCCCCAAGGTCCAGTGCCAGGAAATCTCCCACCTCTGTCACCACAAAACAATACACATAGTTTACCACATCTGAACACAGTCTTTTACTGTGGAGGAAAGAGTCTATGCTTCAATAACATTCACAGGACTTGATCTGAAAAGCGGCAAAATTCATCTTAAAGGCTGATTATTTACCTGATCCCTCAGGGGTGGAGCAGACATAAGTTGGAAGCATTTTGACACTGGCCTCTTCATGTGTCTCTAAACACAGTCCTCTGTCCATCTCACGCTGCATCCTCTTCATGATTTCTTTCAGCTCTTCTTTATTCAGCCTGAACTCTGACAGGATCTGTTCTACCTGCAGTGAGATGAGAGAAGAGCAGGTGAGTGGCTGCAGAAAACACACACTTTTTCTAAGTTTTACACCATATACCCTGGACAATGTTGGCAAACCATGTTGTGGGATGGAGCTTTCACTTATGTTGATGAATGAAATCATGTGGTATAGACTCTAAGTTCTGCTGCATAGTTTCCACATACAACCAAAGTATGGGTTTATCTGAATGTCTAATAAAATCACACTCCTCCCTGAGAGTGTCTTCCTGAACAATATGGAGCAGCCTCAGTGTAAAGATTGGTGTTAATTCAACAGTCACATGGAATAAAAACACAAATTTCTTAAATCTTACCATGAGGATTTTTTCAACCACAGAGCTGTAGCTACAAGGAATCTTCATCATCTGGTCAAGGTCTGAGCTGACACACGGCATCTTCAAGGGTTTGTCTTAGTGAGCTTCTTTGTGTGTTTGTGGTGAGCGTGTGTACTCCCTGTGTGTGACTATGATTGAATGAGAGTCTCGGCTGCTTATATGCCAATGTGCAGTAGGCAGGACGCACCACATGTAAATACCCACCCCTTGCTAACCTCACCCCATCTGCTGATGTAAGATCACAGAAACACACACACGTGTACAGAAATTAAGCCTCTGTTTGCAATAAGATAAGCAAAACTCCCTGTGACCTAATTTCTAAAATGGAAGAATTGGAATTTATGCACATTTTAAATGCTCAGAGCATTTGGGTGGATTTATATAGTACATATATCTATTTTTCATGTATAACTTATTTTTTACAAAATCATGAATGAATATATGCAATTATTTTTATTCTTTTATTAACAAAACTCAAATAATCATCTAAATATTATTAACTAAGTAAGATCCTCATTTATATAATATATCAAATGATTAATCACTATGAATAACATTCTGCGCTGTTTGTTTTGGAAATTGTGACATTTTAAATAGTTTTATGAAAGCTAGTAATCAAGGCCACCACAAAAGCTCTACTCTAATGTAATTGTGATATATGCTTTTAATACAAAACTTAACTCACTTTATTTATATAGGATATTTCCAAAAACCATACAGCTGACCATAAAGTGCTGTACATACAATGAAATCAGTTTATCTGTAATTCAGATTAATTTCTGCCATCTTTGCCAGGACACTTTTGAAAAAGAAAGCTTTTTAGACCAGTGAGGTTTTAGTTGTTAAAAAATAAAATAATAAATGAAAAATACAGAGAGAATTTCAAAAATAAACATGTTTGGTAAATTATTTTTGGCTTTCATGTGGTCCAACCACCTGAGATTTCACAGCTCACCAGCATGACATATCAAACAAACTTGAAGATGAATTTTTTAATTTGTTTTTAATAATTCTATAAATAATTTCATATTTCTTATTCAGAAGAGCAACTTGCAATACCCCAGGGTTGCTAAATGTGTGAACTTCAGACCTTAGGGTTACGCATCTATTTGTAAAATTAGAAACATGTCTAAAATTAGCAACAGTGGGGTTTAATGACCTCCAAAGCTAACAATAGCATTCTGCAGGTGAAGGCCTTCTCTGCTTATCAGCTTCAGTAGTTTGTCTGACCAGAGGTTAGAGCTTTTTTTAACTCTGACCCTTGCTGGTACCTTGACTCCCTCCTTAGTGACCTGACCGTAGGATTTTTAGGTAAACCCAATTACATTGACCAAAAGGGTCAAAGTGAAAGAAACATTTGGATCTCTGCTATAGATTAAATTTATGTGCATATATGTTAAGATGACAGGAGTCTTAAAGTTTTTGTAAAGTTAGATTTTTATAGCTTTATTGTTTTGGTCTGGATTTCTAATCACTCTTTTCTTGTCTGCAACTCAGATTTAAAGAAAGACGATCCCAAATCAACCATGACAGCAAGTCAGAGTCAAGTAATGTCAGTCTCTTCTAATTTCTTCTTCTCTTCTAATCTCAGTCAACTGACCCCTCCTGGAAACACTGAGGGATTGAATTTTTTCTGCCTACACAGCTGCTTTCATGGAAGCAACAAGGTTGAAGAAGACAGCTTTGCCTTATTGTTTAAGGTAATCAAAACATCATTTTTATTGGGTGATTATTTAGATTTGTGTGGTTGTAATGTTTGTAAGTGCAGCATTTTGGATGGACTATAATGGAAATTGATCTTTGTGATGCTGTTAAATGGATTGTATAAAGGTTAGTGACCAGATAAACTGAACTGAATTTCAGAAAAAATCAGCATGAAGTGGCTGAAGCTGATGTTCACAGTAAGTACTCATATAGCCTAAAATGGCACAGCATCTTTCAATAGATAATTGGTAAACTTTTTGCTTAACTATCTTTATAGGAGCCAGAAGAGAAAAACCTGATAGAACCTTTCTGGGAGATTGTACAGATGCTTTTTCATCACTGTTCATGCACTAACATTGCACTGACTTGCTGTAAACCATAGCATTTCTTCTACTTGTACTGACTTGTTTGTATTACTTGTACTGACTGGTAGTATGTATGCACATGTGGTTTCTATGTGGAGATTTGTGATTGAAATTTTTACATTAAAATTAAAAAACATTTTATTAGACGATTAACAGTATTTCTGGAGTGTCTAAATATTCATTATGAAATAAATTGAGGTTATTATTTGTATATTTAACTTGTATAGCTACATCAGTAAAATGCATCATTGATTCTCATGAACTCAATCTAAAGTTTATGTTTTCTCTTTACCTTATCCATCGTATCACAATGAGGTCCTTCCGAACATCAGTGCTCTGCAGTGTTGGTTCACTTTTTCTTCCCCGGAGTTGTAGAGATTCCTGTTTCTGCTGTTATGATGTTTTAATGCAGTGTCCATGCATAGAATGTAAACAAAATGTTATCCTTTCATGGGAACTTCATCTAATATTATTATTTTCCCCAACACATTTGACCTACATAACATTTAGTAGCCAGTCTCAGTCACATTTCCATTTCTGCAGGATTTTTAAGGCCAACCCGGTAAACACTAAAATAAAACAAGGCAGAGGTATAATGAACAGCCTATGGATAATCTTCCAGATATTTTAGGGGAAAAAGAGGATACTTCTGCTTTGCACTCATTATACGAAACAATTTAAAGATGCTGCATGAAAAAAAAATACAAATTCATCTTAATTGTTGCAGATATGCTGCGTAAAAATCTCTAAGTTTGTCATTCTTGTAGTTATCAGGTCCTGTTAATATGCCCATTGGTGCACTGAATGTGCCGTCAGCTCCAGCAGTAACATAGAGAAGAAAAACAATGAATTTCCCATCCAAACGTTCATTCCAGTATAAATCACCAGTTTGAAATGGAGCGTTTTAAAGTAAAAAAAATAAGAAAAAACAAGCAAACAACCTCGCTGAACTTCTTATGACATTGTTACTTCAGTATCTTAACAAAACAAACACTAGATCCAGGAAAGAAAAAATAATTTCTTCCCCTTGGTGCAGTTGAACTGTCAACAGATGTGCACAAGGCTTAGTGGTCTCCATGCCGAAATGATTTCAGTATGTTGCCTTGGAAATGAATTACAGGCACACTTCCACCATGGAAAACACTTACCTCTGAGTTAAGTGGCCAGGAGGAAATTGTTAAATGGAGCAAGATTACCAAGGAAGACATCAATTGAGGATGGCATGTTTTTGTAGACAAAACAGCTGAGAGACTGCCAGACCCACTAAACTGTTTAACACTTTTATATCATAATAATAATCGGCTTTATTGGCCAGGTTTGTGCACACAAACAAGGAATTTGACTTGACATATGGTTACAGCTGTATTGTTTGGCTTTGTGCAACACTATAAATTCATAGAAAGAACACATCAGTACATAAATAACTCTGGTCTGACATTTATGTATTATTGTGCTAAAATAGTCAATAAAATGGGAAAAGACAATACACAGAAGTCTGGCTTTCAGAGAAAATGTACCTTGAAACTCAGGCTGCAGCCAACAGTTTATTTCTGCTATTATTTTATAATGAGTTAGTATTATTTGTTTCAGAATTATATTATATTAAGTGGTGGTGAAAGATCTCCCTATGATCCGTCTACCTTTAAACAGTTTTTAGTAAGTACAGTAAATACTTTGCTTCTTCCGTAGGAACTGCAGAACTGTAGGGCCGTGTTTGTTTCCACCGGAGTCAATATCCTGTTGGACAGTTTGGGTCGTGACGTGTTAACTGGTCGCTAAATTGTCTTTTGAAAACTATTACGTAGCATTAACGACACTGATTAAGTCGCTGTGTGTTATTAAGACTTTCGGTTTATGAGGAACAGCGAGTTAATTGGGTTGTTTTGACGGAAATCAAGCCGTTTGCCGCGGAGAATTCTGGTAAGTTAGTTAGTTAGTGAGGCCTCCCGAAGACCAGGTAACGTTAGCTGTTGTGGCTAGCAGTGTGTTGGACTTGGTTTCATAAATGTAGAAAAGTTTAAAGCCTTTTTAAAATTATAATCAAAGTGTGGTACGTTCACACCTCTCGCTGTCTGTTTAACAAATTCTGTAGAGGCATGACGAACAGTAGCCGGTTAGCTGTAGCTCTTAGCTAGCTCTTCTTTCCTTTAGCGGGGTCTGCGGGATAATGCCGGTCTGTAATTCTGCTTCTGTCGTCTTTCAGATCGGATCACCAGGTGTGTGATCGTTTCCGCTGTGACCGAGTGACCAGAACTGATCCGGTGTCAGCATGAAGCTCTACAGCCTCAGCGTCCTCTACAAAGGAGCGACCAAAGCCAACCTCCTCAAAGCGGCCTACGACCTGTCCTCCTTCAGCTTCTTTCAGCGCTCCAGGTGCCTCAGTCTGATCGTCTGACCGACCAAAATACTTAAACCGTAGCTGGATCTTTCGGATCTGCAGCAAATGTGATGTTAAACCTTTTGCCAAACACAGGGCCAGGTGTAGCAAACAAGCTGTCCGATTATTTCTATGTATTTTTGTAAATGACATTATTGTTTTGCTTTGTTTAGTGTTCAGGAGTTCATGACCTTCACCAGTGCCTTGATTGTTGAACGAACGAGTCAAGGAACCCGTGCCTCTGTAAAGGAACAAGGTAAAGATCAGCAGGTTCAGTCTTGTTAAAACAGTAATATCAATTTTAGGGAAGTGACTTTTAACCAGTTTGACTCAGTCTGAGCATGGAGAATTTTGCTGACTTTTATTTGAAAATCTAAGGTGAACGAAGTCCACCATGGCTCTGGGTTTGCCTGAGTGGGAAATTCCATTTTTACTTACTTTTGTTTAGCTCATATCTTATATAACTGTTTCTCTTTCTTTCAGAGTACCTGTGCCACGTGTATGTGAGAAATGATAACCTGGGTGCTGTGGTCATCGCAGATACTGAATACCCACAGAGAGTCTGTTTCACATTGCTGGACAAAGTGGGTACAAAAATCTGTAAATAGAGGCACATAATTAGTCCATTTAACTGGCAACTTGGGCACTGAGATTGCCTGCTTTTTTTTTGTTTTTGTTTTTTTTTTTTGTTTTAGGTGTTAGAGGAATTCTCCAGACAAGTGGACAGCATAGACTGGCCTTCTGGTAATCCTGAAACCATAAACTACAAATCCCTGGATATTCACCTTTCTAAATACCAGGTCAGAAAGCCCTGGTATCTGGTATCTGATGACTGTGATTATTTATGTAGAACAGCAGCAGATTCAAATGACTGCCTTTGTGTTTGCCAAATTTTTATGCACTTATTACATCATTTGACACTGTTGAATAAATAGTATTAAGATTTGTGCTTGAATAAATGTAAATATGGAGGATTTTGACCAATCAAAGAGCTTGTTAATGAAATGCTGCCAAATGATTAGCATGCAATAGCAGTACACAGACAGTTTGTTCTTCTGTTTGTTTTTTTCCCAGAACCCCAGGGAAGCAGATGCAATGACTAAAGTACAGGCAGAACTCGATGAGACGAAGATCATTTTGGTAAACTGGTCTCCATAAGCTGAGACTTATGGAGATGCACTGAATTATTAACCACAGGCTGAAATGTTGAGTCAAATGTTTACACTACACTACACCATGTCCTAAATATTGTGTTTTTGTAGCACAACACCATGGAAAGCCTGTTGGAGAGAGGAGAGAAACTGGACGATCTTGTGGCAAAGTCAGAGCACCTGGGAAACCAGTCCAAAGCCTTCTACAAGACTGTAAGTTTTGATGACTCATCTTATTATTATGGACTGGAAAGCTGTTGACCAGTCACTGTTCAGATGTCTGACTATGCGCATGCATGTTCATGTTAACCCCACAGGCACGGAAACAAAACTCCTGCTGTGAAATCATGTGATATCATTGCCATGTCCTGGTGGACTTGCCTCTCTCTGCCTTTCTGCTTTTCCTACAACTCCCATCATGCACCAACCACCAGCTCTCAACACAAAGGACAGAGCAGACCCTGTCCAACCTGGGATTGGGTGCCAGGATGAGAGCCAGAAAGGGTGGATACTGGTGGCCACTCCAATGTGACCTGTCTGGATTCTGACTGATGGGGGCTGAAGGACTGATGGGGCTTGGTCAGGGGAAGATGTAACGTTTGAAATGTTTTTAACCTTACAAAGGGTAAACAGTGCGGTGTTTCAGTACCAGCTGAGGACATATTAGTGTGACATTGTGTATCAGTGATTTGTTGTCTTCAAACCATTTAATGCTCTTCAGACTGAACCTGATTTTATTAATTTGACCTCAGCTCCTACACTTTTTGAACAATTATTAACCACAGCTGTGCTTCTGCTTCAAGGCAATTCTGACAATCTCACAGTCTTATCTCGTGAATTCACACGTTTTTTTCCTGCAGGCATAACATTTAATGCCCAGTAGGTGGTTACATTTATTTGCATTGCTGTTCATATGAGCCTCAGTATTGAGGTCAGTGTACAAACTCTAATGTGATGCAGGACAGTAAGTGACTGCTTTGCCATGTGATATCAGAATTTTACAGTGATTTTTTTTTTTTTTTTTTTTTTTTTTTGGTTTTGTTTTGTTTTAATTTTAAATCATTGTTGCTGTAATAGATTGAGTGACATGACCTCTTAATTTTTTTCAGTTTCATAGTGATGAAAGGAAATCTTAGACATTCCCACTTTGGATGATAGTGTCAGAGTGACGATGTTTCTTAAAGCTGATGAGACGTGGCAGATTAGATGTAAAATCTAGAAAGGTGTTTCTCCATAGATGCAGCCTTATTGCTGCGTAACCTCCCCTGTGTAGTTTGAATCATTGTGTTATCTGTGTACCATAGCCATGCTTTTCACTCTGCTAGGCAACACTCAAGCAAACAGAGTTTCCAAGCTCTCTCAGACTTCTGAAGTGCAGGGCTGGTCTGCACCTCAAACCTGGAATCACTGCCACTTTTTCACCATGTGTTGAGACTGCGGTGATTCTAGGGACCCTCTGGTGCCCTTGCACTCTCAGGCCTCTTGTTGTGTGCTAGTCAGCTCCCTCCCAGAACTGGTGTAAAGTTCGAACAGTCGTGTCAATTGATATTATAAATTGAGTGGTTTCACATCCCACACTTTTTTGAAGACACTCTGCAGCTTTTTTTCTTGTTAGTGTGGGCGCTGTTGGTATTTAGCCCTGACTCTAGAAATGTCTTATTTTATAGGAACAACTGATCAGTCTAGGACGGAGATGCCTTTGGTTGCATTTTTAGATGTTAATCTGCTCTCTTTCTGCAGTGTGTATGATTTGCTGATGTGTAACATCTGCAGGCTGCATTGGTGTTGAGTGCCTACCTGTGTGTGTCTGATGTGCATTATGTCTTTCTGCTTTTACAATGTAAACTTTTGTGCAATATTTCTGCTGACTGTTGTGTGTTTCTCTATAGGGAGAATACATGGACATATTTATCTTAAAGGACTTTAAATTGACCTTTTGTGAATGCTATTCATGAGACTAATTCCCATACGAAGCTTGCCCTGGGTGGTATAATATGTTTAATATTCTTTTTCATAATTTCCAATTAGGTATTGAATTGAAGCTCTGTCAGATCTGTGAAGGAGCTACAGTATTTGTGGGTCACATCTTATTGACCAGTGTATTAAACAGCATTAAAGGTTTCCACCTGGACAGATCTGCAAATTTAACCTGATTAAACAATAAAGAGTTTTTTTTCTGTCTGTATTAACATTTAGTTTTTGAAACACTGATTGTTTGCTTTGATAAACAGAAAAAAAGGTTTCTGGTATGCCATATTTTGTTGTTTCACGCACCGGAGTGAGTGGCTGTGAGCTGTCACGAGACATCCTGTGAAACTTGTTCAGGGCGAGTCTGCTGACTACAGTGTTAAATCAGCTGGGGGCCACTTGGCATCCATGCAAGACCCTAGTGGAGTGTAGGCTACTTACCTGTGCAAACTTAGAAAGTTAAGGTCTTGAGCAAGGACAAACATAATTTAGTCAACTGGCGTTTAGTTACATGTATCCTTTAAGCACCTCAGGTTCTTGTTAAGTGTAAAGTACAAGCTCCAAAAGAAGTACCTGAACGCAGCAGCGGACACGCGTCTTGGCGCACAGCTGAGGTGTGAAGGAAAACGGCATGAAGTGAAGAGGTTTGACCGCACAACGTCAAAAATGTGGACGGAGGCGAAAAACAAGAGCGATTCTGTCAGTGGAAACAGCTCGAAGGTGAGAAGCTAAAACAGATTTTCTTAAGAGCAGCAATGTGAGTGTCACTTTAACACGGCTGACAAACCGAAGCTTATCAAACCGCGTATGTAGTTTGTCGTTATGGTTTTAACGTGGACTTGTAGTTTTTATCACTGTCAGCTGCAGGAACAAGGTTTTTCAAGACGCAGGTGTTTTGGGAACATGTGGACCATGTATTCTGAGTTGTCTTGATAATTTTCTCTCCTCCTGTCATGTTTCAGATGTTGCACTTCCTGCAACAGGATTTCCACATTTAAGTAGTTTCTTGTTGATCTACCTTGTTTTCCTTCTCTATTTCTCCCTCTTTCCCTGTTCTGAACCAGTGTAATTGTATGAAGTGGCCGATTTTAAGCTGCACAGTTGTTCCCAGGGCTGGAGTGCTGTGTCCTGTCCTGTCGGTGCCCACATGCTCTCCTATGCCTGTTCACACAAGATTGTTTTGCTGCATTTTCAGATGGTTGACCCAGATGTTACACGGCAGCTTTCACAAGCTGTTCTGCAGAAAAATGGTGAGGTCTATTATTTTCATGAGCTGTAGTCAGAAGCTCACAGGGGAGGAGGTCTAGGCAGGAGGTCTAGACAGCTGATCCTGATTCAAATGCATATGTAGAATATTGTCATTTCTAGTTGGTGTCTTGTGCTTCTTATTTCTACTAAATAGTTTCTAGTAAAAAGCTGAGCCACTGTCACAGTGCAATGTAAAATCTAAACGTGGATAAGGTCAGTACCACACACACAGAAGGCCTTAGCTTTGATATGCCAAAATCAGATTACAATACCAAACATGACTAATCCACCTCAGGTGAATTCCATTTAGTAGTATGTGTCAACCAATCCCAATTTCAGAGACTGCTTATGCTAAACAGTACTAAATAAGCTTATCACACAATAAAGTTTCTGTTTGAAAAGTTTCCTGCTGCAGGTGTTGTCAGTGTGGGGATCTTAAGAGGAGCATAATGGGGAGGAAAACTGTGGCTGTGTTGCATTAGAGTAGACAGAACTCAAATCTGACCACATAGTTAAATCAACAGCACATCTATCATACACCCAGTCTTTTGTCTTAGCATTGTTTGCAGGTATTTGTTTTCTTCCTCTTTAAGGTTCAACTGCAGCTGATGCTTGTCCCACCTGCAAAGAGACCTCTTTGACCAGGACCAGTGGAATCATCCCTGGTGAGCACCATTTGATGTCTTTGCAGACTCAATGGGACCCTTAAAAAAAGATGTACCACCTTAAGTCAACAGCTAACAAAGACCTTGTACCAGAGAACCTTTGCACTGCAGTGACCTTGTATCCCTAATGTTTCCATTTTGGGACTCATCCCATTTTGGGACATTTAAGTTTGAAAAACTTGAAATCTTAAAAGATTCATGTAGCACAATTTCAGAAAAATGTGACCTAAATAGCTGTTGCACATAGAGACATAAGATAAGAGGTTCAACTATTTACAGTTCTGTTTGACATACACCTCATTGCTGGTCAGGATCAGACACTGTATGTAATTGTAGTGTTTCAAGGATAAGTATCTGTTCTACTAAAGCCAGACATGAATTTTTGGTTGAGCAGTGAAATTCCTCAGATGTGAGTAATGGTCAGGAATGATCAGCGATATTGTGATTGCAGGATATTATTCTGCAGAGCTCTGACAGGTGACATTTACAAATGCAACCTTTGACAGAAAGGGGACATTTCTAAAGCACTGAAAAGGCACAATTGTTTCTTGCAGAGTGGGGAATTCACTTGATATATGATGATGCAGTGAATATAGATTGGAAACTCAGGAGCACATATATGCATATGAGCATTACAGATCAGCAAAGTTTTTCTTTAGAGTAGTGGAACTGGTTCATTCAGCTCAATAGGAATAAACAGCCTTCAAGCTAATCATTTCTATAGTACTCCCTGCAGAAGAAACAACATAGTGTGAATCATGCTTAGTAGGACATGTGCATATGTTTATTTGTGTTTTGATGTGCAAATAAATATGTATGTTTTGTGTTTTAGGTGCAATAGCAGCCACCGTGTTCATTGCCTTTTTACTTGCTCTCTATGCCGTCCTTTGGAAGTGCATGGTGTCACCACCCCAACGGTAAGACAACAGCAAACACTGGCCCTAACTTGACTTTGCTGGAGCTTCATTTTGAATTTGTTGACACAGCACTCTTTGCAAACTGCTATTTTTTCCAACTGCCTTCCAGTGTCACATGTCTGAACTTTGTATCCCAGCTCATCAAATGCCTCACCTCAGACAGATGAGCACTTCTCCCACTTCAGATGAAACCATGCCACTGTTTTATCATTTGCAGTCATCTCGTTTGTGTTTCCCTTTCAGAAAGAACAGTAAGGTGAGGGTAAGGGTACGACAGAAGAATTAATCGTGAACACAGGCTTACCAGCAGGTTATTCTGGATCTTAAGATCAGACTGAGCCCCTAGTTGGAGCAAAGCAACATAGTGACACTGTGCCACTAAAGAAGATCC
The DNA here is from genome assembly GCF_900324485.2 of Mastacembelus armatus. NCBI lineage: Eukaryota > Metazoa > Chordata > Actinopteri > Synbranchiformes > Mastacembelidae > Mastacembelus > Mastacembelus armatus. The sequence continues at coordinate 21,545,726 of NC_046641.1, forward strand.
TGGAAAAAGACCCAAGCAATAGATCCAATCCAAAAAAGAACTGCCAAATTTACTATCTGCTGCTGGCAGAAGACTTCTTGATAATGTGATAATGTAATACAATTATTTTGTTCTGTGAACTCTGCACTACTAAGGGACTTCAGTGAACAACAAACTACATGTACGTGTGATGATGGAGAGCTTTGTGATATATGTACCATATATATATATAGTGTGTGCTTGCACCAAAGGGACAGTTTTAAACATTCTCAATTTTGGTAGAAGATTTCTTTGTAAACTTTAAAATTTTTTAAAGTAGATGCATCAGGATTTTTACCTTCCATTAGCAGCCCTCTTTACTTAAAGGTTTGTGAGGGAAATGTCTTAAAACTGTCAGGGTGATCAGAACAATCACCTTAAACCCAGCATTTACTATGGAAATTTAGAAATTAAAGATTTGTTTTGTATTCATCCTCTTATATTCCACATGGTTTATTGACTTTACTCAGGATGTTGAAACTACTGTATGACCTTTGACTCTATAATAAACTGACATTTTTTACATTCACTGCATGTGAATAGAAATGTGTGAATCCCTGATTCTATATGGTAAACAGAAGGATATCTTAGACTGCTATATGATACATGTATGTGGTCATGGACATATGGACATACACCTGACATACACAATGGACACACAATTTCCTTTGGCTATGAATAAAGTTTATCTTATCTTAAATTATTGACGACTAAATAGACACGGCCATGTATTTGTACAATATGTTATTTGGTACATGCTAAAACGTAGCTGAGTGTGTCAGCGTGACCAGATCACGACACGTGTTTGAGAACCAGTTCTGCAACTTACGCAAAACCACAGAGTGGAGCTTCCTAAAATAAGTCGAGAATGTGTGAACCTGGGAGGAGTGTTGGGTGAGAATCGATATTCATTTGCACCAGCCATATCATCCGAACAGTGAAATAAGAATTACTGGTTAAAAAATAAACACTGGACATATTTGCATTACATCTGAACATTACTGTAAACTTATGTTATTAAATAAAAGAAAACTAGAAGTAAACAGTCAAAATCAGATCAGTTAATTTTACACTATAAAGCAAGAAATGAATACAAACAAGATAAAAACAAATGATTCAATTACATAATCAGTTAAAACAAATGTCTGGCTGTGAATTCCATATTCACTGGAATAAAGAATCATAAACAGAACAAAATGTTCTGAGATTTCTGCTGTGGGTGAGTGACATGATCTGACAAGCAGAGGGAGCTAAAGTTTTCATATTACAGTAAAACTGATAGCACAGGAATAACAAGTGAATTGAATTTAATTCAAAGTTTACAAAGGAATCCTGACCACATACCTTTCCCTCTTACTGTCTTTGATTAATGGAATTACAGTAACATGACTGAATCGTCCATCATCCATCAGTATATGGAATAGTAGTATAAATCTATTTACCATAGTATATAGACACCATCTCCTTCTACTCGATAATTTAGTCAAATAAATTTTTGATTTTTAAAAGCACATTTTTAAGTTCAGAAAAGACAAAGCACATATTGCTGTCTTCTTCCTCATTTTGATATGTTTAGCTGCTTTGTCAGCAGGACCGGTTACATCCTGGAGATAACATCTCTAGTTCCTTTCTATTTAAGCTAAATCTTTACAGTTCCTCATAGCAGCTTAATGCACTTTTACAGTAAAGCAGATTTGGACTCCAACTCTTCAAGCTGCATTTTTCCAATCAAATTGCATGGACTTATAGTACGTTAAAACGTGGCATACATACAAAGTCTTAGCATAGCCACATTTGAAAGCCACAGTGCCTCTTTTTACAGTAATTAGACTCCTGAAATGGAGACATGAAATTTATGACATAGAAGTTTTGGGTTTTTAACCTTATAGTTGTAAAGTATCACTGGAGATATAATCACATATAATACTACATGATTCCTGCAGACAATCAGATGGTTCAAAGCTTGATTTGATTTCACTGAATGTTACTTGTGGCTCAGACACATCCCCTGCCATGGGGTCAAAGTAACTCCTATTCGCGATGCATTTTATTTGCTGAAGGGCTGGTGTGGTGCAGAGCAGCACAGCAGACTGTGGCCGGTAATCTGCTTGGAGCGGCGCGCAGGATAGTGCCATGGATGAAGCTTGATTGATTGCTTCATTCAGGGGAGGGTGGGTATCTAGGATCTCAATGTCACAGCTGATGCAGTCCTCCACCTTATGATGCAGCACTCTCTCATCAGTCTGTGCACACACACACAGATGGTATTATATGAATTTAAATTTGCATCAAATAATTAAGCATGAGTTAAAGAGGGTTACATCTATTGCCCTAAGATGCACAAAATGTTGTATACAGATAAATTGGTCCAGAAGTGGATCACATTTGCTATATAGTTTGCTATCAAAGTTATTTCCAGGGTCCAACTTTTTCATTTTACTTTCAGTCTGATAAAAGTTTGAAATTATTTCTGCTTTTTTTTTAAAATCAGTAGAGGATTATGGACATGAGTGAGAATTTTCTTCCTGTTGTTTGTGTGTCATAAAGTTTTACAGTGGAAGTAAAGAGAACAATCTAAAATTAAGCTCCACGTTGACAAATACTACCCTTTAATAGTTTTACAACCAATTTAGTAACAACAAATTAGATAATTATACTAATTATTTTGAAGTTGATTGATGAGTTGGTCTCTGATGGTCTATTTAAATTCATCTGAAAAAACACTAACTTTAATTACAGTATGTATTTTTGCTTATATACTATCTCCACGTGACAAGTAACCTAAAAACAATGAATTGTCAAATGTGAGGACTGTGAGGTATCCTGTTGAAATAGTCCTAAAACATTTCAAATATACATGTATTATGTACTAAATGGCTCTTACATGTAGAACACAATAGTTGTTCCTACTGCTTCAGTGGTTTGTCCATACCTTGTTTAGGAAAGTGTGTAATTCAGACGTTTTGATGTTCATTCCAGCAGGATACACAAATATCTCCTTCAGACCATTCTTCAGCCTGGAAGAGAAACAGAACAAAAAGGTTGAAGATTGGAAGAGAGGTGAAGTGTTTAAGTGAAGATATAAAGGCTGAGTTACTCACAGTTTCCTCTGAGGCCACAGGAGAATGATGCAGCCAAGCAGCAACAAGATAGGAGCCAGTATCTTTGCCAAGTGAACAGAGTCTACCAGAGGAAACAGAAGAAGAACAGGCTCTACAATCAAATAAGACATTCAAGTCTGTGTACTGGAATTTGAGAACTTTTTATTCAAGAGTCTAAGAGAGAAAACTAATTGAATCAGTTAATGATGTTGAATTTCCATAATTGTGCTGGATGTTACTGGGCTCACAGTTGGTTCTGGTTCTGATGGTGATACTGGCTGGCTGTCCAGGCCCCTTACTGGTGAGAGCACTCACAAAGAGAGCATACTCATGGCTCGGCTGCAGACCCTCTATGGTCACAGTCTTCCTGCGAGGGTCTTCCACCGACACATTGAACATATCTAAATGTACAAAGGATCATGGTGTTGAGCAGCATCATAACTCAAGTGTTTATCTGAGATTGATTTTAATGACTAACTTTAAACGTGTTTTTAGATACGTTATTTCATCTTTCACAACAGTTGTTTGCATATTTCTCTCCTAAACATTGGAAGAGATCAGGAGTTATTAAAACTGCCCGCTTTCCTCTGTACCCACTTGCAGCTTGGCCTGGCAGTATTTCAGATCCTACTTCCTGCACGGTAACCAAGTACCCAGTGATGAACGCTGAATGAGCTGGATTATCCTCATTGTAATGCCACTCCAGTGTCACCGATGAGGAAGTACTCTGAGCAGGTCCAACTAGACTTGGGGACTGTACAGATTCTGAGAAGAAAAAGGTGGTTTTTAGACAGGAAGACAGATACAATCAACTAAAAAGATATGAACCCTTGAGAATGTTCTATCTGATTCAATTTACTGACGTCAGAATCTACAGAAAAAGTTTTAATCTGACAGAAAGTGTTCTATTCACATATCTTCACATCAAAAAGAATAGAATTTGGGTATCTGACAAACAGGAAAGATGCTGTCTTGTGTGTAGATGACATCTGAATGATATTAGAGCTTCTGATGAAAACATCCTGTGTCAAAACCTTAGCTGCCACATCTTGTTAAAAGTTTTATTTTTAACCATGTTCTCCTGTACTATGTCCCGCCATCCTGTCTGCTCAGACACCAGTTCTGAGACATAATATAAGCCACCCTACCACCCTAACTGGCTTCATGAAGATATATGGCTTTGACACACACACACACACACACACACACACACACACACACACACGTCATTACTAACACTCACTGAGCTCTTGTGAATATCCAGTCTGTATCTCCAGTAGTCTGTGTCCATTTTCTGTGCATTCAGAGATATTAAACTCATACCTACAACCTGCTTTGAAATGTCCTGCAAAATAAAAGTTGTATGACAATAAATGATTAATAGGAAAGACTTAAAACAATGCACTTAATGTGACCACAAGAGGAAAAGAGCCAAACAGTAACTCACTCCCATGTAGAAATAAAGTGTTGACTCCCTTTGATGTCTTCATCCATTGCAGAGTAAAAGGCACTGCAGGTCCCAGAATGCACCACTCTACTGTATAGCCACAGGTGGCAGTGACCTGCTCAGCCCAGGACAGATTGAAACCACCAGATGCGCTGCTGGTCAATCGTCTCACTACTGGGAGGTTCTCTGGACACAAACACAATTTAAACCACTTCATGTGTAATTGTGCCACATTTTGGATAAGAACAAAAAACATCTGGCTCCAACCTCTGAATCTTTCAGCAATAAGACTTTACATAAGAAGCTTTTTTAAAGTTCTTTACAGTCCAGCTGAATAATTCTCAGATGACTGCACATGTCCTCATAAAACCTCACCTCTGTCATCCATCTTTGGGACTGTGATGTGATCAGAGATGGTGAGGCCACTGTGAAGAACAGCCTGGACAGTGAAGTTATACTGCCCCTGACCAATAGAGACCTCTGCCTGGGTCTGGCCACTGTCCTTCCACTCGGTCCTGCTTACACCTTCCTGTGACCACTGAACTGTGTAGCCCTGGGTGATTACTGTGGTTGCTGAACCAGGAACTTGCTGAAATGAAAATTGGAAAAAAGATTGTGCGATGGTAACATATATTGCCTTAATTAAACCAAAACAATCTGTGTGTGTGTGCTATGACATATAAAGATACAAGACAAGATTCAGGTCTCACCAGAGTCCACAACAAAGTAACGTTACGACTGTGTGGGTCGGACAGCTGCTTAATTGTCCTCCATAAGTTCAAGATCGCTGACGGATCTTTACTCAGACCTGTAAAGCACATGAAGATTATCATTCACTACCATCCAGTACCAGTTTACTTGTTTGTACTGTGAAGGTGTAGTCTGGGCTTGAACCACCTCTGTGATGTGTAGGACTTGTACTGTTTTCTCAGCTGTTTCTGGTCTGAGTTAAACTAAGGTAAAAAAGCAAAGGGAGGAGGAAAACTAAATAAAAAAAACAGAGTAAAACAAACTTTGTTAGTGGTCGTGTTGGCTAAGTTGGATGTTATGCAACCACATGTCCAAGGTTCATAAATGTTGAAGGTCAGTTTATTGCCTGACTTAATCTTGGCATGAAACAAAGTTAAAATTTTGGTTTTAACTTTGTATGAGTGTGGTGTGTTCTCAAACTTCAGTGAACTTTGATTTGGAAGGGGCTTGACCACAACCTGGAGACACCACACTGTGCTATCCTGATAATACATCATTTTTGTGCTCACGAGTTGTGAAGGACACAGGCTGTGTCCATTTTCCCCACAGTCTGCGATTGACAGAGCAGCGAACTCGAGTAGAGTAGCGAGTGTTGGGGAGCAGATGTTCCAGTCTGACTTTGCAGCAACCATCCAGACTCTTGCAGATAAGCTCCTACAAATACACAAATGAAGTAAAATGAAGTCAAATAAAAGCTGAAATGTCAAATTTCCCATTCTGCAGTAACTAAACTCACTTCAATGGTCGTGTGTGGCTCTGTAGCGACCTGACAGAGCAGGGTCAGTTGAGTCAAGTTCCCCTGTACAATCCAGGACACAGTGGTGTTTGTCACCCCGGGGATCACTCGGTCCACTTCCACAATAGGAGACACTAACATCAAAACACACATGAAATCCACACATTTGTTAAAAGTATTTGTGCAATGAACATTCAAATAAGATGTCACTACAATGTCTAGATATACTGAGAGCATTTAAACAGGCTATGTTTCTATTACCTCTGTCAGAGATGTTGAAGCTGTAGCTCTCTGTCTCCTCTCCCAGCTTGTTCTTCACCATAACACTGATGTTGTATTCTTCCAGCTGTGGGATGGCTGGGAAAGTACAAGATGGTGGCTCACATTTGACAGGAACCTGGTCTGAGTTGCTTTGTTTTCAGCAACAAAGATGGGAATAAGAAGAGACTCATGAGACGTCCAACAGAACTGTCTGTTTGGAATTTAATAACTTAAGGATGTTGTTGTTTGGTGATATATCAGTTGTTTGATTTGGCTATAGTGGGATTTCACAATCATTTTTCTCACGTAACCCTGTTTAGCTTAGTGTTATAAAGCTGTCATGTAAATATGAGTATGAGTACAGAATACTTCACTAGACTCTTTGAAGATCATGATAGTACTCTAGCGCCAAGTGTTGCTCAACTATAGATGGCAAGTGGAGCCCCAGACACTAATCACTGCACATAACCATTTTTTGGTCATGTTACAAGAACACTTTACCTATTTTTTAAAAAATATCTGTCAAACTACAAAGAGATCCTGAATGTTTGGTAATGTATGTGCTTACGCTATCTGAAGAGTGTGTGTTTGCAAGGTGAGATCATGTGAATGTCGTTTTCTGCCTGGATCCCAGGTGCACGTGATGGTTTTCATGTCTGAGGTCGCACAGCTGAGGTTTCTGGGTTTGTGAGGAGGGACTGCAGCATGCAGAAACACAGCACACAAATGTAAAAAAATAAAATCTTTGGAAAAAATAAACATCAAGAATAAACAAAAACAACAATAACAGAAACTCACAACTGATGTAGTTCCAGCAATGAGTGCCCTCGCCTGTTGTACCACTGCAACTGACTACCCGAGCATTAATGATTGCTTTTGGGATTGTCAAGTTGCTGACAGCAATAGCTTTGATTCTGGTCCCAATGCTGATAAGAGGGTATTTGATGCTACTGAAGTTCATACTGGTGATATTGACTCCTGCTGGGGGAACACAGCAGAACATAGCACTGGTACCCTCTCTCAGCACTCTCTGGAATGGAAAGATCCTGGCCGTATCATTTGCCACGACTCCTATGGGTCACAGATCAGTGTTACAGTACATACTGATTGAGGAGTGGCTGGCTTTGCCTACAGTATATGTATAATTACTACTAGCCAAGTGAAGTATGCAGTAAAAATACAACACTAAAAAATGCCTCAAAGAACTGTCAACAATAAAATGGTACCCATCCAAATGGGCATACATGTAATAGGGGTTCATTGCCAAAGTCATTTACAATGACTGCAACACTCACAATGCAGTAGATGAGAAACACTGATATATTATGACTAATAGAGAAAAAGAAAAAAGCCCAGGGGGCCTCACTAATGCTGAGAAACCAGCAACACTTGCTTATTTGATGTTATGATCTTATCAGTAAAACACTACACACAAGAAACAGCACTGCCTTCTGCGTATGTGGTTCAGTCTTACTTGGGCACTGACAATTAAAGCTCAGATTGTCATCAATCTCACCGTAGTTATTTTTCCATTCGCTCCAGGGACTCACGACAGACTGATTGTAGATATGGCGAATCCTGACGGAGTGATCAACACACTCCAGGGGCAGATCAGAAGTCCATGTCCATGTGTATTCATCTGACTCTGCAGACAGTGCACTGACATTTTCCTAGATTAATCAAGACAGGGAAAATAGTACATGTACAATTTGACAGGAGTTTCCGATTACAGATAACATCACCATAGTAAAGTAGAACAATCAGTACCACAAAATCATTGGTAAGAAACTATAGAGCCTTTAAATAGCACAAATTCCAGGCAAGAGAACTTTCATACTCACACTATAAATAATGATGTGGTTTTCAGTGCGGCTGATCTGGATCTCATTAATGTCACCCACTAAGCTGCTGTGGTTTACTATCCAGCTCACCAAGAGGCTTTGCTTGTCACTTACAGCCTGCAAATGACTGATGCTTGGTTTTGGCAGCTGCCAAACTGGCGCACAGTGCGACACAGTGTTTATAAAGTTAAACATTTGAAGTGTTTTAAAATGAGAGATGACAGAATTTTATTGAATCAAACTCACCAGTGTCCAAGCAGCATCCAGTGTGATCCTCAGAAAATACCAGAAAGAACCCAAGCAGGGTAACCAAGGACATTCTGAAACCTAACAACAAACTGATCGAACTGAGAAGCTGGTCCCTCACTGTGCACACTGACTGAGAGCTCATGAGTGAGGGTTTGATGACTGCCTGCCTACAATTACCGTAAGAGCATTGCGTAATAACGTAACACCGAAACTCAGGAGAGGCGTGTAAATGTTAACTGCTTGCCACAATAGTTTTATATACAACACAATATTATGGCAGATCACACTTCTGATTACAGAGATTACAAGAGAACAAATATTTAACAAAATATTATTATGACAGTGCATGAAGCAATTTACACACAATAAATTATCAGAAAAGATGAACAGAAAACATACTGCTATTCTTTACAGAAATCAATTACAGTGTCAGCAAGATTTTTGGCACAAAAGCGAGAAAATGACAGAAATATAGGTTTCTCTTTCAACATAATGTGCATAGGTAGCCTTTTCATAAAAATATACATAGATTTAATATTTATACACTAACGTCTATATTTATACGTCTTTTAGATGCTCACAATCCCTTATAAATATTATTAAAATTCACACGGAGAAATAATAGTACTCTATACACAGTTTGGGAAGGGCTTCTCAAATATTTCCATTTTCTTTTAAGTGCTCATGGGAAAATAATGTAATAATAATAATATTAACATGTCCGTCCTATCTGCATTAGGTCCCATCAAGTGCAATAGATACTAAAAGTTATGGTAGAAGTAAAAACATGGGGACCACAAGTACAAAAGCAATTTACAAAGAGCTTTTTTGCAAAAAGGCACAATGGCTTGCAACGGTGGCAGGAACAGAGTCACTACATATTTCCTTGTAAATATTTACGTTTTCCATTTGTTCCCTCATTTCATTATTCAGCTCTTAGAAAATTAAATTATACCCATCACATTTAGATGGATGCAAAGGCACAAATACACAAACAAATAACTAACGTATATAATGGTCAGTCAGGCAACCTTCATTGTTCCTTTCCCTCTATTGATTCTCATGATTCTCAGAGATAAACAATGTTCTCCTCACATCCTTCCTCTCCATTCTGTCCTTCAAGAGACAGGTAAGCCTGCGGGGGAATGAGGGGCATAAGAGAGGGAGAGGAGGAGTGATGGTCCTCATAATGTCCATGACCTTTGTCCTCTGACATCCAGGGACCCAGGGATTGTGTGTTCAGTGGCAGGCTGCAATCTGCTAAAACAGGAACAACAGGAACTCAACAGAAAAGTCATGTTTTAGAGGACTGGACAAAGACATAAGACAAAAAGCTCACAGTAATGTAATAACTTAAAAAAAAATAATCACACCATGGTTTCTTGCAATCTTGTATGATTTTCATATATTCAGTAACAGTGGTCTTACTGTTGTTGGTCCTCTGTGGCGGTGCAGTGACCCTGCTACTGAATGGGTGGACAGCATCATCCAGAGGCCGAGGGAAGCTGTGGTTGTTACTGTAGCTTGGGTACGTCAGACTGTCAGGACGCTGTTTGCCATGTGCCTGGCTCAGCAGGGTGTTGAGGCTGTTGTAGAGGCTGGCGGTGAGGCCAAGGTTAGTGGTATAGCAGGAGCTATGCACGGGGCCGTCATGGTTCTTTCTCGGTGCAGTAAGCAGACGTTGGTGCTGATTGTTGTTGTCAGGCTGGTGGAGGTGAAGGGGCGTGAGTAAGGCTGCCTCGTTCTTGTACACTGAACAATTACCATCCAGGCTGCTTGAGCGGCTGTGGTTGGACACCTGAGACATTGAAACAACACCAAAAAAAGCACCAATCATTTGCTTAGCAATGTTGGCGTCCCGTCTTTCTCTTCATTACTGCGCCCTCACTTTGCTGTAGATCTCTTACCACGTATCCATCCAGTGGTATTGTAACAGGCAGGCTGCTCTGGCGACTGTGTCTCCAGCTCTGAAGCAGCCTCTGCTGAGCTTCAATCTTCTCCTTCTCCCTCTCCACACTTCTCTGGCCCTCCTTCAGTCTGTCCAGATTTTGTTGATACTCCAGCAGCTGGACCTCCAGCTCCTCACGCTCACAACGCAGCCGCTCAGCCTCCAGGAGACACTGTTGCTCTCGTTGCTCCAGGACACTCTCCTGCTCAGTCTGTGAACACACAAGGCACATGCCATGGGACTGGGGACTTGGGACTTTAGGATGTGCTAATTAGGTTTTACATTTGCTTGTTTAAGTATTTATCCATTATCCATTCAATATTACGGCTATCTAAAATATCCTGTTTCGGTGTTAAATAAAATCATTCAAATGCTTATTTTAAAATCTACCATTTCACACTGATATTAAAAACAGCACATGAAAACTATAGCTGTGATGGACAGCAATGCATTTCAACCATATCTCCTTATGTGTGAAAAGTTCAATCTGAATAAAAACTGGTTTTGCTGATATTTATGTTGCTGAAATGTAGTTATTAGAGACAGAGAGGACAGACAGGTTGAGACAGGTTATTTAAGTCTGGACAGCAGCATGAGGATCACCTGTTGTTTGTCTCTGGTCAGACACTCTTTGTCCCAGCGCTGCTGCTCCTGTTTCAGCTTCACGTGGAGTTTCTGCACCTGGTCCACCTCCTCTTTCTTCCTCTCTACGCCCTCTTTCTTCTTATCAATACTCCTCGGCTTCTCTGGTTCCTGGATAACAACAGAAGCAGGCTGAATCTTTCCTAGCATCCCTCCATTCTCTATACTACTCAGTCCACTTCCACGTGCTGTAGGTTGGAATCAATCCCAGCTGACAAACGACCAATGCACAGTTATGGATGGGCCTTTTTGTAGTATATTTTTAAAGATTTATTTTACCAGGCTGTTTGGGAGGAAGGGGAAGTTTCGCAGCTGGGCTCTCTCCTGGAGAAGGAGTTTCTGGACTTCATAGCAGCTGTCCTGGAGGGTTACTGCAGCCTGCAAACACAAGGAGAAGAAAACTCTTAACACACAGATTACTTCCTGTACAGTACCACAGGCATTATCATATTAATTGTTGGAATTTAAAAGCATCCAATTTATTCAATACATTTATACATACATTTTATTCAATACATCTTCTCAAAACTGTTTAGATTTAGATTTGTGTTAAAAAAAAGTAGATTTAAACTATTTTACAGTAAATTTTGTTTCATAAAATGCCAAATACTATAGTTACTATGCATATACACACATTGTGCCTAGAATTTCCTGTTAAATGTGATATTAACTTATTCAGTTAGCCACAGACACTGAGGTTTTTACTGAGACCTTTTCTCACCTGCAGACTATAGAGAAGCTGAGTCAGGCTCTGGACACTCTCCGTCACCTGTGAAACAATGTGTTATTACTGGGGAACAGTAATGATTACTTATCCATTAATAAACATTTCTCAGGTGGAACCACAGCGGTTGAACCTTTAATAGTGTCGCTCTGGTGTCTCCTCTTCTCTGCTCGAGCGAAGAGCTGCACAACACACTGTCCAACCCTGTCAACTCGCTGTCTGACCCGACAGAGGTAGAGCTCATACTGAGTGTGCTCAGATAATCCGCTAAAGACAAAATAAAGGAGAAAACATATGGTATATATACTGGCAGTCAGCACATATTACACGGTGTAGTTTGGTCATATCAATAAAGATCAAGAAGCATGTGGGCTTCAATGTCAACTAAAGGACAAAGTCAGAATTACAGTATATACTGTATCAGTGACTCACGTTCAGACGGAGACTCCTGGATGCTGCTGCCGTGGCTGTTGTATCTGAAGCACTCCGGTCCTTGTACAGGAGAGCTGTGACTCTGTAGAGAAACGCCATCACAAGCCTGGAGGATGGTGATCAGATTCTCCGCTGCAGAAGAATCAAATATATGTCAAAACAAGTGTTTTCCAAATGCCAACAATGGCAATATATAGTGTACCATCACTGTTGTTTCAATTTAATGCTCCTTCCTATGCAGACAAAGGCAGACCTTTTCAGATTAATATTTGCATAGTAATTTTACTGAAGTTTATAAGTGCAGTACACAATTCTAATTAAAACAAATGTTCAAAATCTATTTATTTCAATGACTTCTACACTCCCCCTACAGGAGTTTTATCTCCTCCTGACTGATTAGAGCTCATGATGAAACTGGGCTGAGCTTTGCAAAGTATTATGTGACACAATCAAACTCAATACACAGATATGAATAATGTGACTTTGCCATAGCAGCAAAGGCTTAATAAATCTAACAAATTATTAAGTGCATCATTTACTTTAAGTGTCCTAAGAACCCATACACAGTTAATATTCATACACAATAACAGAAAACATGTAAATGTTGCACATAGCAAGACAGTCCTGAAAAGAGATCTATGTGTGTGGGTGTCCCATGTAAAAACATACACCCCCATTCAAAACATTTGTATTAAAAAGTCATTAAGGAGATGCAGTTGAAATTGGCGACTTAAGGTCTGCCAGAATGGCGCATTTGTGTTTATTTTTTATGTAGGGCAGTCACTAGTCATAATAGCTAGCCATGCTTTGTGAAAACATATTCTCAAACTGATATACACAGCATGAATGCAACATCATGCAGCTTTCTCACCCTCTCTGAGTGCAGCTGTGAGCAGAGAGGAAGCCTGGCGGGGAGTGTCACTGTCTGGGTCTGCCTGTACCAGCAGATGGCGATGTGGTACGGGTTCTGGTGAGCGGAGGGTTAATTTTGTAAGCTCAGCATACAACTGTAACTTCTCCTCCAGATTGTTGCAGATACGCTGGTCCTGACTCAATAGAGTCTCTGCACAAAACACACAGTAAAATTAGGACTTTCTGTTGTTTATAGTTTTTGATGATGACGGATTAACAGATGAAAAAAATATTTTCTTGCCTTGGAACTTGGTGATTTTCTGAACTCTCAATTCTGTAGCTCTCCTGGTCTCCTCAGTCTCAGAACTTTGGTCCTCCTCCTCCTCTTCCTCAGGACACCTGCCAGGTAGACCAGTAGGTTAGACATTGAGTAACACACACGCACACACACACACACACACATTAACAAGGCATACAGGTGCACACAGATTATACAGCAAGTAGGACTTCACTTCACACACACATATGCAGACACACACCTCTCTACAGCTTGTCGTATGTGTCTCATCCACCCATTCCTCTCCTCTTTGGTGGTGGTATGAACTTCATACATCTCTGGTCCCACTGAGGAAGCAGAAATAAGGAACATCCCTCTCTCCTCATTGGCTACTTCTCTAACAATAAGCTTTTGCAGTGGGATAACTGGAGGCTTCTGGTCCTGAAGGAGTGGATAAAACCCAGTTGAAGATGGGATTAAGGATGGAGAGAAATGGATAGAGATGATGTTAAAGGCTTACCACAGCAGCAAATATGAAGCGCTGGTCTTTCTCTTGTAGGAACACCAGAACATCTGTGAGAAGAAGAGCTAAAGTATCTGAAAACAGAGAAGTACAAATACATGTTATTTGGTTGTTTCAAAACTCAGGAAGTCTAGTGGCACAGATGACCTCGTGCACACCTTTCAGACGTCCTGTGGCAGTCTTCCAGTAGACCAGCCCTTTGTGCTGCAAATCCCGGTGTTTGCTGTCCAGGTCCTGTTTGCGAAACACCTTGCCATTCTTTAGCTTGGCAAAGCTCTTGTTCTCCAGCCGAGAGAGCACTTCCTGTAGTTCTTGACACCTCTCATACTTATTCACAGTCAAGTCCACTGCGGTGATGACATTGCGGATCTGTGCCAGGGCACCTGACAAGTCTGAGTGCTCCTGGCTTCCCTCTGTAGGAAGAGAGGTTGATTAAAAACGGTACATTATGAAATTATGCTGCACTCAAAGTAAAAATAAGGCTCCTTACACACCATATTGTGTACCATGCAAAGTTACAGAAAGAAGAGTTTAACACGTCTGCACTGCTTACGTAGCAGCTTGACACACAACGGCTTTCATGAATGATTTCACTAATTGACGTCTAGAAAAAAAAGAAAAAATGTATAATATTCTCAAAACATTGTGGTTAGTATAGCATAATTATAATTACAACCTCTTTTTTTGTAGTAATACAGTAGTATGTGGAACCGTATTACCCTTCATGTAATAATCACCATCAAGGCCATGTTGCAACATTGTGCATCACATAAAGAATCTGCATCAAGCTTAACTGTTGCATGGATTTGCAGTTTTATTTAGGACACAGTGGAGGTGACTTACCCTGAGTGTACTTTAATATCCTCTCCAGTAGCACTGGGTACTTAGTGATGCGCTGAGTGACCAGTAGGATAAATTCTGGCACCTCTCTCCGTCTGACCAGAGAGTTATTGCTCTGTTGCTGTGAGCATAAAGGAAGAAAGTCAAATGAAAACATAAACCGTAAAAGCCCAGTTTTAAAAAGCGGAGGAGCTCTAGGAGCAGGAACTTACTCTGACAAAGTTTTGGAGTTTTTTGTTCTGCTGCTGCAGCTCTTTGAAGACATTGACAGCTTCGGTGTGGTGACTGCAGAACTCTCCATACACCTGCTTCATCTTCTCTGCATTTTCATCTGAGAACTAAAAGTCAGACCGTCACATATAGACACACATACATCTGTATGTATATGTGTGCATGAATCCATCTTCACCGACCTGCTGAAGCAGTATATCTCCAATCTGATGGATGAGGTAATTCCGAGGGTTGTCAGGTTGGGTTGCTGCCTGTCGGCGTTCCTGCAGCGCTCCAAACAGGTTCCTGTGGAAGAGGAGGAGCGGGTCCAAGCAGGGGAAGATCCGTGCCACACAGTCCAAGTCTAGCTGCAGCTCCTCCAGCATGCCTCTTCTAAACACCTCCGACATGACCGTCAGGGTTTGGATGTGGTGCAGCTCTGTCTGCATCAGCTCTGCAGGGGGCAGTTGGGTACAAAGATTTCTGACAGGCTGAAAATAGCCCACACTAGATAACATGACTTTTTCCAGTTAACTATAAGCACTATAATCAGAATTTTAATAGATGATTAGCCAGAACAAATTGTTTCACCATAAATAACATCCTGTCGTTTAATGGTGCGTCTGTCATGATGCCTGCAAAACTCTGGACTGACCACCAGACTCCATGACTCTGCTTCAAGTCCCAGCAGGGCAGCTGACAAGTCACTTAGTAGAGGGGGATCAACAGCATCTGTGATAACACAGTGAATAGACAATATCTTCATTTTGAACCATGGTTGCCTCTTAATGTGATATGTGTGAAATTTAAATCCTGTATGTCTCTCTTCTTTACCCTGTGCTGTGATTGGTGGATCAGTGGATGGGGGAGTCGCTGGGACTGGTGTTCCCTCCTCAGACAATGAGCTGCTAGTGCAAGCTGTCACACTGTATTCTCCATCCACCCCTAATGCATCACTCAGCTGTCTGTGGGAAAACAAAGCAGGCCAGAAGTGCATCTGAAACTTTTTAACAAAGACAAACAACACAGCTTCCTTTTGGGTGCACAAATGTGAACTAAGGTTTTATTTATTTCAGCACCGTGAAATGGATAGCAGTTTTTGTAGTCACAGCTGAAGTCGCACTTGGCTGTTATGTGTTGTAAAGTTTGGTGTTTTCAGTGTCTTTATAAGGCGACTTGGGCAAGAAGCAGGGTACAGTCTGGACAGGTCACCAGTCTATCAGGGGACTGACATATAGAGACAGACAACCAGTCGTACGCACATTCACAGCTACAGGCATCAACCACCCTCACCTAGATGTTTTTGGACTGTGGGAGGAAGTCAGATTAGTGAAAAACCACACAGACATGGAGAAAACATGCAAACTCCACACAGCGAGACCCTGGGTCGAACGAGGTTCAAACCCAGAATCTATGTGCTGTGTGGTCACAGTGCTAACCACTGCACCCCCCACCACCAACATCCCAACTATTGAATGTTACAATTATAGGACATATATTGAAAAATAAAATAAAACAAATAACACAATAATAACAAAACACATAAATTAAGAAAAACATAAAACATGAAGTTGAGTTAAATTGTGGTTGTTAAAGCTTTGATGTGTGTGGCTCCCACAACACTGCCATCATACTGTACCTGTTTTCTACGGTGATGGAAAGGCATCTGGACAGAGGGGTGACTGGTTCTCTTTTCTCTCTGGCCAGCATTGGAAGTGAAGAGGAGGATGAAGAAGAGAAAACAGACGCTGGAAAGCTGTCTTTCATAGAGTCTAAAGGGATTAGGAGGAGCAGTAAGGAGGATACATTACACCTTGGAGCCATTCCCATTCTACAAATAAATACTTAAAAACTCTGTTTAGTATTCAGATGTTTTGTTTATATCTACACAGTTATTGGATGCAATAGTAACTGGATTATAAAGCTGTGCAGAGGTCTTTATTTGTTTTCTTTCACTCTTTAACTGGGCATGCAGCCTGCAGCTGTGACACTATACTGTAGTAACTGATGCTGATTGTTCACAATACAAAATAAAATGATCCCATTAGTGAGACAGAAACATTCAACCTTGGTATTCATGCACAAACATACACACAGACACAATCCAGTCCAGATCCCCCACTGAGACAGATTAAAATTTAACTTTTTACTACGGAAGGAATAACAGGGTAGAGGGAAGGGGTGGAGGGGAGGAGTAATGGTTTACTTAGTCTACTACAGGAGAAACAAGGGAGGACAGGTGAAAAGTAAAAGAATCAAAGATCAAGGGAGGACACTAGAGGAGAAAGGAGAGAGGGGACATGTTGTAATTCCTGACTCACTCTGTGGGAGAGACGAGGCTTTGCTTTTCATCAGCAATGCATTCCTCTCCTGCGGCTTCTGGGGAAGGACATAATCATATTAACATCAATTGCTGTAAATCATAGCGTTTGTCCTTTAAACATCAAGTTGTTTTGATTGTACCACAATAACGTCAGTCAGTACAAGCATCAGTTTATGCCTAGGCAAAAATATTAACCCCCCACCCCTCATATACTCTTGTTATATATTTGTTTTTTGATGTTTTACACATTCCACGAGTTCCTTTGTCACCAAGTGTTGGAATTTACTCTTCCTGCTGTATCCACATCCTCTCAGCCTGCCCCTACATCAGTAACTGATTTATTTCTTTGTTTGGCATTTTGCCTGTATCAGGCAGCACAGCAGAGTGTGACAGAAAACACAGTGAGAGACCTGCAACAAAAACTGGATTTGAACTGGAGATGTCACAAACACCAAGTCAGTAACCTCTAACCCAAGAATTATGCCTGATTTGACCTGACTTTTAATTCCCAGTATAAGCTAAGCTCTAAGACTTTCCATAATATAGCATCTTTTAGTTATAGTCTTTTTTTTTTAAACTAATTTGTAGTCTCCAAACTCCAGGTAAGATAACCAACATGATTATGAGTTTTTTCCTCAGACTTGACTTGAAATATCATTATGGTTTTGAGATTAAATGAGGTGCATGATGTCGCTGGTTACCTTTCCACAGGTTGCAACAGACTCCCGACAGTTTTTATGGATGTTCAGGAAACAGTCTGCAGACACAGGCAGATTACATTCCAGTTAATTTCATCAGCTTATTGATAATAAACAAAATAACCACATCTCTGGATTCAGCTTCCAGATGGCTGTCAAACCGCTCCGCTCCTCACGACTGATTCTGACTTTGTGGGAGGAAGAAAACTGATTTTATGTCTACTACTAAACAAAACATCAAGGCAGCACAAGTGAAGAGAAACATTTCAGCCATCACAGGACATAAAACAACAACAGTGCTGACAGCATAATACTTACTGGAGCACTGTAACAGTTCCTTCCCAGAAACAGACTTATCGCAGGCCACACAAAGAGCAGGACCAGATGGGGAGACAGGAACAAACTGGTGTCCATTAGCGGCTCCTGTCTTCTCCTTTCCCTCCTTCGCCTCTTTCCCCTTGACCTGAAATGCAAGTACGCCTGTTAAATTTACCCATTTATCTGAGTTTAGTGCAATTAATGCCACAATGTGTAAACCAGATTAGAAACAACAGACCTCTGAGGAGCAGGCAGAAAGAGACATATTTACAGTTATGTAGCAGAAGCCTATGGTGGAGTTAGCTGATGATAAGAAGACTGAGTGAGCTGTTTTGTTTTCTTTGTTGAGGTCTGCGCTTTATCCTTAAAGGGCATTTGGGGGGGGATTCCTCTGTGTATATGTTTGACAGTGAAGTGTTTATTTTATAATCAAACTTTACAGGGAAGTCTACGAGTGCATGTTTGTTTTTTGACTGTCCATGTGCCTCGTGTGTCTGTAGTTACATGGAAATATGCTCTTGAACACATGCACATGTGTTTATAAGATTAAAGCGTATACTATGGAATGTGTTTTGGTTCCTCATGCTGTGTGGTGGGGTCTAGGCATTATGTAAGAGGATATTTTCACTGTGTCCCGTTGCTAAGACCTGAGGAGAGGGAATTTTCTCCTTCACCAAATAAAGGCACCATGCACAGACAATGGCTCTCCAGTACAGGAATTCAGACCTAGCTTGTAACAGAGACCTGTAACCTTTTACTGCAGGCCTTTTAGCTCTGACTTTTTAAATAAAGTTCAAGTATAGAAAATTTTCAATTATCTTTTAACATATGTAGGAGAAATCGTAGCTAGCCGGAAACACAGTGGCCTCACCTTGCTCTTGTTGCGAGTGCTGGACATCCTGCTCTTCAGGAAGCTGAAGGTCCGGCTGACTTTGTACTTCTCTGACTCAACCTTAGATGGGATTATGTATTTATCCCACTCCTCATCCTCTATCCTGTTTCAGTGTGAACATGTCAGTCAATAGTCACCATAACTCATTTTGGCCTGTGGAAGACTGCAGCATTCAGGTCCAACATGCACACTTTACAAAACAAATCCAAATTTTAGTACTTCTGATATACTTCAATAATCAGACTGGTGTCATGCTGGAATGAAAGAATGTCAAGACAGCCTTACAGGACCCCTGGTGTACAGTTTATTATTCTTAACAACATGCTTGGCATGCTAGGAACTTACTCAGGACTCTACTGGAGGCTATTTATAGTATGACCTTTGTAAGTTGCAATTAATAATGTGTCAACTATCTACAGCTAATTATGCTAGTTGCATTCTAAGGGAAAGGTAAAAATGACAGAACCTAAAGAAAGAAGACAAATACATGCAACATCACATCAAACCTATACTATAATATGACATTAAAAATGTTAATATAATTTACTTCCAAATATACACACAAATATAGCTGCAAAGAATCCATGTGGTTAGTGGATCAGCTGGGGAATGGTTTTCTGACCCGGTCACAATGAGTTAAGCCACACATGCATGGCTGTGAGATCGTTTGGTGAAAACATACTCTTTGAGGAACTCTGTGAGGGTGAGGTGTTCGAGTGATGCGCTGCTCTCCTCTTCTGCTGACTGGGCCCGTTTACGGAAACCCAAAATCCTGCATGGACATAACAAACCTCAGACCAGGTTGCTATGTTTCAGCTCATCAGGAGACTTAAAATGTGAAAAAAAAATGTATATGTGGAGCATCTAAGATTAGAGTCCATTAGAAACCATTTCTGGGCCTATTAAAGTGCATAACATGTCATACAGATGTTTCTGCAACATATTTTAGTAAACCATATAAATACAAGCACATTCTTAAGGCAAGGAGAACATCCATATTTTGCTAACATTAGATGGATACTCATATTATGAGGAACACATGATTTGTAAGTCTGATTAGACTGGTGTTGTAAATGTTGTAGTATTATGTGATGTTTTAATACAGCAATCTAATGATTTAACATTATAATCTAATTGTCTAGCATGATCTTCTAAAATGGTTCCTCTGTTAGCAATGCATGTTTATTAGCAAAACAAAATGCATTCACGCAGGAGAAACATATGAGAGAGCGAGATGAAAAGCTGTAAAATGAATATGGACTGTGGCATTCATGAGATGAAATGAAAATTAGCTAATTATGTCATGGTAAGCGTGCACCACAAATGATGATCAAGTACACCTGTTAAAATCTAGAACCAAAATGCATATTTTAATATATACAGAATATAAATTCAGTATGATTGGCTGGTGAAGTACTATATGTTTCTGAAGTCTGAAGCTCAGAGTTTGCTGTTTACTCAGGGCTATTCTGGCCCCAGCACTGCAATAATCAGACCCCAAACATAGGTTTAGCACCAGAGATACATACACACACACATGCACATATATGCAGAATCATCTGAGCCTGCTCAACACTGATGCCTAAAAAGGGGGGAACATCCACACAACTGAGTGGAACTGAGCTCCTGAGCTCAAGGACTGATTTACTGGTTTTTACCTCTTTTCTCTGGGTGTCTCGGCCAGGCTGAATGCTGTCCGTTCTGTAATGTAGAGTAATAGCGACAGGCAAATGAGCAAGCCAGATCCACATGTCTACAATGCTGAAGACATTATTATAGATTCTGAATCAGCCAAGGTGGTTAAAACCCATCATTCCAAATAAAAATTTAGTTAGAACCAAACAAGAATCCACAAAATGGTCTACATCCAGCCAACTTCTACAGAGACAGAACAAACTGATTTGCCTGGAAAAACATATGAAAGTCAAGGTGAGAAAAAAATAAAAACCAGGAGGGAAACAAAACAAGTACCTGAATGCAAGTAAAACAGGACCCTCAAAGTAGAAAGGTGTTTCTTAAAATGATCTCTTTCTAGCTGTTACAAAGATAACAGTTTCCAAACCTTCACCACAGTAAAAAGAATCATTACTAGGATATTGATTTTGCCATCAAACTGCACAAACTATCAGGACCATATTCATCACCAAGAACTAAATGACTGATACAGGGTAGAACAATTTGGACTAAAATGAAGAATCATCTTTAATAACTCAGGACTGTTATTAAAATTTCTGACCAAATATATTTAAAAATGGACAGCACAGTAATTTGATTTCTCACTACACAAACTCATTTAATATTTTTAATGTTAATGTGCTATGAAGTAATTGGGCTGAGATGAAAAAACGTTTTGGCGAGAGATAGAGCCTGAAGTGGTGAATACAACATCTACACGGGACAAAACATGCACATGGCTAGTGGTGTTCTGTTAAAGCAGAACTGACTCTAAACACAAACTTTATGGAAGGTCACTTGATTTATGACACCTGTCTGGTCTTCCCCCTGTTAAACATGTGGTACATGCGCCAATTCAGCTGGTTCCTGGAAGCAAAGAGGTCACAGGGCAAACGGGTAAAAGTTCACTCACCTTCTGCTAGGTCAGTGATGGCTGCATCGCGGTTTAGCAGCGGCCGTGAAAGCTTCACCTTGGGGGAGGAGAAGGAATAGGAGCGCAGACGAATCTCAGCTTCCTCCAGGTTCTAGGTGAGAAAACAGAAAAATTAGTACCAGGTCAGGCAGTTCAGTTAGTAGAAGTTCACAGCTTTAATCCTTTGAACAAGAAATGTGGAGACGTCACAACACAGTGGAAACTTACTTAGGGGACTTGTTTATCTGTCAACTGAAGTTTGAAATCTGAAAACTGCTGTATTGTCTGAATCCAAGGTAATTTCATGAATTTATAGAAGTATGCAATAAGTATGAACAGTGACAAACTTTCAAATCTCCTGACCTTATATACATATATATATATATATATATATATATATATATATATACATACACACACACATATATATATATATATATATATATTTTTTTTTTTTTTTTTTTTTTTTTTAAATAAACACGAGGGGAGATCCAGGACATACATACATACATGGAGAAAAATAATTCAGCTTAAAACTGAATATAACATATTTAATGATGATGTACCTTGGTGGACTTGTGTATGCTGTCAGGGTGTATGCAGTTAAAATCTGGTGAAGTGTCGAAAGAGTCTCTCTCCTCTCCTGAGCTGGACTGCAGGACGGACTGTTGCTTTAAAGACAAGCAGGGGTACGAGTGTCCTAGTATGTCCTCTTCTCCACTGTCACACTCAAGACTAGGGCTGTTTACACACAAACAAAGATGCAACCACACACATGCTTAGCTTGTGATCCTGCAGCTGAAATATTCAGTAATGGCTACTACATAACTGGACTAAGCTGAGAAAAAACAGAAAAATATTCTACTGACTGTCTTGGTGTCACACTTTCTAATTATAGACAAACACACTGTGTTCAGAATGTTTGTCATTAACCAGAGTTTTGTTCAGTCAGATATGATTATGGTTTCTCCAAATAGAGGAGAGGGCAGTTTTAAATCTTACAACCTAAAATCCTTAAACACAAGGCAATATGCACCTGCATTATTCTGATAGATCAATGCAAATATTCATGGCAAAACCCAGGACATATTTGACTTAAAATCCATGTAGCCTTTTCCCAGCTTCTGTCCTAATACAGAAGATACAGCAGCACAGGAAACTGGAAAGAATGTTCCCCAACGTCAACACAAACAGCTCAATTGTGTCTAGGCTTCCTGTCACTGTCCGCACCTTCAATGACTACAATCACTGCACTAAATGTCAGAAAATGCTTCTGCTGTAATTCCAAACAGATCACATTCTCTTACTGTGGGTTAGTTATAGGAATGTTAATTCTTATCAACAGGATCACACAACAAATTAGCACAGAGGTTTGCTGAACATTATATGCAATAGTTAGCAGTTTGACTTTTTATTTCATAATTAAAAGCAACAGCAGACTACCTTAGTTCCTGGCTCGCCTCTGTCACGCTGCATCCCCTGCGGTTCACAGCAGGAGAATCTGGCAGCCAAGCCTGTGCCTGACGTCGCTGTGCTCCCTCAAAAAAGCGAAAGGCAGAGCTCTGGGGGACGCAAGGAAAAGATGGAGAAGCAATAGAGGGAGAAGGGAGAGATGTGTGAGGGAATGGCTCCCTGTGAGTCTCCAGGCCAGGGCCTTGGATTTCCCTCTTTCCACTGTGGGGTGATGAGAGGTGCTTGTTCTGGGAGCAGTTCGCTGAGCCTGAGGGAAACATGGAGAAGTCCACGCATGGGCCACCAACATGGGGAACGTGGCTAACCTCCTCCACCCCTGGAGAATGGTATTTAATATCTGCATCATTCACCTGAAGCACAAAAGTTAGAAATATAAGCAATGAAAAGCAACCATTCCACCAGCTGACTGTAGCTCCTGTAATGGCACATTTTATATTATATAAGCCTGTCTGTTTTTACCTAATTAACGTTATATAACCTATATAACTGACGTACAGTATTTACTTTATTTAAACAGCATTAAACAGCATTAGACTGACTCACCTGGTCTACCAGCATAGCGTTGGCATACACTCGATCTTTGCCGTGTATCATGGCTGACAGTCTGGCAGCGGCAGCCAGAGTTGGTGATGAAGCCTGGCTCTCTTTCATGGACTGGTCCTTCTCTACCGAGAGGAACAGAGCCACTCAGAGAAGGAGAGAGGGAATTTTTCAATATTGCATTCAGTTTCTACAGTAACGCTAAATAACTCCTCACAAACACAGGAAGTGATATAGACATCCTGGGTAGTTGCATGTCATTGTTCTGGACCCGAGTCTTTGTTTGCTGTATATGTGCACTCTGCATGTGTGTCTGTCTGAACGGCCCTTTCCACACACACTTAGATGAGTGTGCATGGACTTCTTACTGGGGATCCATAATCATGGTTTCTCCCCACCCTGCTTTAAATGCAGTGAGTGAGTGGAAATATGTCCCAGTGAGCACACAGTAGCATTGACAGGAACATTTTCAACACAGTAGAGTCACTGTGAGCAGTAGCCCGGTTCTGCTGTTACACTGGAGAAAACACTCCTGCTCTCAAAACACACACAGCTCCCTCTGGGATTTTGCTTTGTAAAAAGCAGAACTTCTCCACAACACAAAACTTAGTACAACAAACTTTTGCTGAGACATTTATGCAACCCAGTAAAGTAATATTTATGCTAATCTACACAGTGTAGTTAAACTTAAAAAAAAAAAAACAGCAAATTAAACTGCTGAGGTGACATGACAAGAAAAAAAAGTACGTTTACACTGAAACACACTAATATAACACTGGATTCAAATCCTGTTTGATTCTGGGGCCTTTTGTGCGGATTTTGCATGTTCTCCCGGTGGGTTTTCTACTTGTACTCCAGCCCACAGTCCAAACACATGCTGTTAGTGGTTAGATAAATTGGTGGCCCTAAATTTTCCATAGGTGTGAATGTGACTGACTGGTTGCCTGTCTTGATGTGTCAGTCTTGTGATAGACAGGCGATACCATCCAGCCTAGAAAGTAGCCTTTGCTGCCAAAGTCCAGTCATACCTGGATGAAAAATACAACATCACAGTGCAGTCACTGTTTTCACTTGAACTCCTCAAACAGACATCAAACAGACACAAACATTAAAATAAGAGTCTTCTTTAAAAACAAATCCACAGTTTATCCACAGTTTCCAAGCTCCGAGCACTGCAGAGTATGAGAAGAGTGGTCCAGCATTTGGTAAGGAGAATAAATCAGACCAATAATCGGCTGTGCTTCCTGTAGGCGGTGAGTCCAATAAATCTGAGAGGCAACAGGGAGTCAAGCAGGCATTGATGAGTACACCAGATGATTCCTGTTCCATCAAATGTAAAGGACTAGACATTCTGCTGTAGCTTTCAAACTGCATATGTAGCTTAACATTGCACCTTGACATTAGGGTTACAACCTGTTCTTCATGATCCTCTCAGCTCCACAATAAAACTTCATACTGCATGTGAACCGGATTCTAGATCCATAATGCCTGCACAAAGTGAGGTTCAACCTTAAAGCACTTTGAATTGCATAGTGTATGAAAGGTGCTATACAAATAAATTTGCCTTTAAATTTGCCTTATACAATGTATCATCCAACATAATCCAACATCAAATACAGAAAGGGCTCAGGTCCTGCATCTCAAACCATTGTTTGAAAGCAGATTATGTTTCATGCTAACCCACATCAAGACCTTGACAGACAAGCTGAACAATTCAGGTTCTGAGCCAGGTCCAAAGCCAGCTGGCTGCAACCGGCTAATCATTCACACCTCTGACACATAAACACCGCCTCAGTGAACATTACTGTCAAGCTCCGCGATCTGTGTTTAACATTAGTTAAGTGGGGGAATAACAGAGGAGCAGGGAGCTCATATTACTAACAAGTTAGAGCTGCACAAAATCAATCTTGCCAGTGAAGCTGTCTTTATCGCTGAGACACAGAGGCCTGTCTGCAGCTTGCCATTTCAAAGAGACTTTTAAGGAATGCAGAACAGTGTGTGGGGCTATTTGTATAGGATTTTGTTCACAGAAGGTATATTATAAGTGATTCGCAGCATGCCCCTGAGTGAGAGCTAACCCTATACAGTAGCAGCGCCTGGAGTAGAAGCAGAGAAAAACGGAAAGAGTTGGAGCTCTACAAGACCCAGACAAAGACAGCAGTCACGGCCAGGTTTCCAGAGCAGGGCAGTTAAACACAGGGGGTGACCCCTCAACCCATGTACACCCCTGGGACAGAAAGATCGAAGAAAGCAGGATGGAGAGGGGGGACGCAGGGCTATCACAAGGGTTCTTTCTCAAGTTGTATAGCAAAACAAAAAACATTTGTTTACTAAGTCATGAACACAAACACAAAATTGATAATTGTATAAACATTTTGACTGGCCTATTATTAGTATAAACAGGTTTGTCCGTTTCTTCTTTACAATATAAATGCTGTCTAAGCACCATTTTACACATAACAGTCTGCTGCTATTACCTTATAAAAGGGCTAGAGGTAATTATTCCACTTGAGTATTCAACCAAGACCATTAAAATTATTAAAACAATTGTCTAACAAAATCTACAAACCCGCTCAGAGTTATGACACCTGCAGTCAGAGAAGCCAGTCCAAGCACCACATCGTGAGTTCCCATTGTGTTTATATTTCAGTACTTCACCCGGCCTGAGAGATCCAGGGAGAGGTAAACCTAGAGTGAACAGCAATCTGTCCTCAGAGTGAAGAAATAAACTTGTGGCTCTGCACACCTGAAATCACATTTCACCTTGCAGGTGCACTGTTTCACCGAAGCTGATTCATTTCAGCTTTTGACTTTTAAAAATATCTAAATCCATTTGGAGAATACATGGTCAGTTTAAAGGTTTATATAGCGCTGCAATTTCTGTTTTTCAGCTCAACAGCCTGGACAATCAGCATGTATAAACTTTGCAGGTGTCAATCTCAATCACGAAGGAATAACAGAGATAATCTTGCAGAGGTTTATAGTGAAAGATGAGGAAAAGATCACTGGAGTCGAGCCATGACACAGACATGGCAGTAACTTGAGCTTCCTCTCTGTCTGTCTCTCTTTCTCTTCCCAACATACACAGACCACCATTTGCACACAAGCAATGAACTGTTTAAACCACTCTGGTTTAACTTTGCACTATTTTAAGCATGCACTTTAACTCTTCCATGACTAATAATGAAGCAACAAAGCTGTATGCCAAGTTAACGGACAACAAACACTGAGCTTCAGCTCCAGTGACTGTTAAGTGACACCTAAACAAAAATCGATTATCAGCAGCAGGAGTCTGCCCAGAGATATATAAAGGTACATATTAAGTACTGGGGCCTCCCTTTTTGTTTTTGCATGAGACTACTTCTCCTCAGCAGGGGTTCATTCATCCGTGTAACAGTGTGGCCCATACCATGACAAAAGCCCCAAACCACTCAATCAGCCTCGAGTGAACATCTGACATTCCCCAACACACTGTCAGATATCAGGTTACATCACTGGCAAACATGCAGTTATCTCACTCTGACTGACTCGGCACTGCAGTGGAGGCCTGTGAGCAAGAATGTGTAATGGGAACAGTCTAATTTTAACTTTATTGTTCCACAGTGAACAGAGAAATGTGTCTGCCACAGGAGGGGAGTTTGCAGAGAAGTTTTCTATTTGCCATCTGCAACATGATGTAGTGCTAAGCTGCGTGTATACACCCAGCAGCCTTCCCAGAAATTTTCTCTGAAATGAATCCATGTGTCACGCACTGCAGATGTCAACATGTCAAAAACATCTTTCAAGGATTTTTCTCTATGTGAAATGAAAAGTGACCCAGTCGATATTTATGAAAACTCAACTATACAACTGTAACTGTCAATATGGCCGAATAGCAAGATGGATTTCTGTATGTATTAATTATAAACCTGTTACCTTTTTTCCCCATTTTCCTGCGCATCCTCATCTTTGGAAAAGAAGGCCATGAGTAGTTGAATGGAGAGTCCGAGTCAGAATCCATGATTTGTTGTTTTCAAGAAACTCTTCATCCACGCACTTCAAGATGTTTTTTTAAATAAATCAGCAGCTTTTCAGTTTACATTCATTTCCCCACAGCTGAACATACTGCGAACTAGCTGCAGCACTCACTCTTCTTTCTCCAGAGCCCTGCTGTAGACACTCACACTTCAGGAGTGAGCCAGCATGTTCCCCTCTGTCTGCCCCAACCACCCCTCCCCCTAAAAACCTCCCCTTCCCCCTCTATGACTCTGAACCAACTGTCCCACAGAGCCAGAACCGAACCCCTGTCTTCTGGCTCTGTCCCTTTTGTTGAGTTGTATCACAAACTATCCTCTTTCCTTGTCTGTCAAATCTGAGCCAGCCTCTGGGTCTCTAAATCTTTCTGTCTCTCAGTGTCTAAGCTACTACACTCAGTACGAAGGGAGAGGGAGAGAGATCAACACATGCTGACAGGAGCGGAGGGAGGAGGGTATGGATGGCCGGAAAGACTGACTGAAGGAGGGAGAGAAACAGAGACATACAGTGACTTCAGAACCTACAGCGAAGACAAACATGGGGGCAGACCGCTTAGTGGAGGTGACACTGGTGAAATAATTAACCCTGCGAGTTCATGACTGTCTTATGGATATGCCAGGGCTAAAGAGCTGCACAATCCACACACTAGAGTGTAACCCATTCAGCCCGTGTATGCCTGATGCCACGTCTGAAGAGCGTCCCTCTTGATCACTCGATTGTGGTTTTCTCTATATCTTAGCATGTCAAAGCCAAGCTCAGGGGAAAGGGTGCTGCCAGGTCAGCAGCCTCACCATGGAGACTGCACTGAGAGCCGCTGCTGTTTTCTTCTTCCATGCATTTTTCCCCCATTTTCCTCCTCTTGCCAACTTGCATGAGTACAGTGCTCCATTTGCAGCAACAAGAATGCAAGTAGGCTGGGACAGAGTGAGAGAATGGGATAGTGAAGGGGTTTTAAGAGAAAAATCAGACAATAGCACTCTGGAGACAGGCCAAACATGGGTTTATAAACGAGGATTTAAAAAAAGATCAGATTATATGCAGAGGATGGAAAGAGAGGTATACTGCAACTATAAAAAGTAGTTTCTGTGTGTGTAAGTGAGAGTGTGTGTGTGCGCACTGGGAGGGGTGATGGGGGTGCTGGCACTGTTCTAGTGAACATTAATGCTGCCTTTGTAGGGTTTGTGTGAGATTAAATCCTTTTTCCATTCTCCAATTAGATCCTTCAGCCAGGGTCAGAGACTCTTGTTAGCGTTCTCCATGTTTCACTCGTCATCTGTCGTCACTCCACCAAACTATCTATTTCATAAATCCCATTCTCTTGCTCTTATTCCTTTCTCCCTATTACACACAAATACCCTACTCTGACACTTTTCCACTCCCCTCTCCCTCGGGATCTCAACAAGCTGCTGGAAAACTGCATTCAGCAAAGCCCTGGCAACCCCCATTCAACTACAAACACCCCCTTTTTTCACATCCCCATACTCCTTTCCCCCTACAGAACGCTCTTCCCTACTGCATTCTCCCTCGCAAACACACACAAGTACACACACACACACAAACACAACCTCCATAGCTCCTCGGGATGAAGTGATCTTTGCTGTTTGTTCACTAAACTCACATTAAAATGCTGATGGGGTATGGGTGCAGGTCTGAGTCACAGGTGGAGGGAAGGGAGGTAGAAGGAAGGATGGAAAGAAAGACAAAATGTCTTTTTTCCTTAAAATTCTGAATAATTATAGTTACATTGAAAACCCTGTAAAACATGCTGATTTAATTTCAGTCATGCCAGTGCAGTTACAGTAATTTGAACTGGAAAGAGGAAAGAGCTGACATCAAGAAGACAGGGGGAACATGACAGCTACTTTCAAAATTCCTCATTCCTCCTGAAGCTCTGGCTTACAGACGTTCTGTCTGTCTATTTGATGATGCATTAGTGCAAGTCAAGCAACCACAGGAAAAAAAAAAAAAGACTGGATTTACGATATGCTTCACTTCTTTGTAAAAGAATTAAAAACCTGCCAGTAACTTGTAATACCTGACAGCTTTGGAATGTCTAATGATTAAAGCCTCAAATAAACATCGTAATCCTGGAAGAATGACATGAATAAAACCTGAGTCATTTTCAATCCGAGCTATTTTTTTATTCAAACATGGTATTAAATTACTGAAGTATTCACATGACTAATATTATTCACTAATATTATTCATTTGAACCACGAAAAGAGCTTGAGGGGATTAAACGAGGTCATAAGCAGGTAGCCATCAAAGACTACACCGAAAATGTTAAAATCTTTAACCAGCCAACAAATACACATACGCACACAGAGTACAAAATGGCTAAACCAAAAAGTATGGAAAACAACACCAACCACAGTACGACTGTGGTTGTTCAGTGCCAAGTCTTATAAAGTCTGAAGCCTCAGCCTGTAACCACAGCATTTTTACACTGAGGCATCAGTCTGCGCTGCAGCAATACAAGCCAGTAATTAACCCACAGGATGTTCCCAGTCTCAAATCCATCCCTTCCCATCCAGAGGCAGATGAGAGTAAATCCACCTTCAGCCACTTTGTTAGGACTAATTTCTTTTCTCCTGTCACTCCTGGCAGAAATAGGATGACTCAGAATCTGCTACAGGAGAGCTCTCTAGCTGTTGTATTAAAGAGGTTTACTCTCGCTGCCACGATCACTGTAAACTCACAGTGACAAGACTCCAAAGAACCCAACAGATCACAGAGCAAGAAAGACAAGGAGGCCTGAAATGTGATCCTACACTCCATAGGGATGTTAGACAGCCATAGTCACAGATTAGAGCTCAGTTCCAAGTTGTGTCCAGGAAAGGAAATGTTTCCTGTATTTGGACTCTCTTAAAGATTGGAAGCTATTTGGATAATGTCCTCTGAATGTAACATCACCTAAAACAACAATGATGAGTTTCATTCTGTACAAAAACATGGTCTACAGCTGACCCACTACAAGCTCTAAAATAAAACAATATCAAGAACAGGCTTCTGAGAGAGCAGCCCTGCTTGGAAGAAACTTTTAGAAAGAGGAAGTTTTAAAAGAAATCATTACCAGAATTAGGCTGTGATGGATCGTCCTCTTCGTCCTCATTCAGGCAAAATATCAGTGAGTCCTCATAGTCCTGAGTGAAGAAACAGAAAACCTTTCACCAAATCACATGCACATTTCCATGCTGAGACCTTCTCCTCAAGCAAGCTTATCACCAAAAACTAAAAAACAAGTTGAGCTAAGTACAAAAACACAAGTGTTTTGGCGAGCACCTAGGTGTGTGGCAGACAAAGAAATATTAGCTAACCATCTGTATCTCATAAAACAGGTTCTATTGGATGACCAGAATCATGTGCACATGCCACACCTCTCAAAACATGAAATAATACACTTGCCCCGCTCACAAAGTCAGTTATTCAGTGGCACGAGCAAGGTGCCAACTGTAACACCTTGACAATAAAAGTGAAACAGCGTGGGACACTAAGAAGCAGTCATTGTTATGGCTCTGTTTTCTGCCCTGACACTGGCTGATGCAGATGTTCTGAATGGAGCAGAATTTTCAATTCTGGACTTAAGAGATCCAGGAATTTTTCTAATTAACACCTGCTGGAACAAAACTGTTAAATGCAAAGAAATAACGTGGAATGAAATTTTACAAAGTGAGTATAAATGTATCATGGATATATTTTTGACCATTGATTTGTTTATATAAAATATTTTGAGAAAATCCATTACTACTTACATTTTCTTCTGCAGCTGAGTTCCCTCCATTGATAACAGGATACAGAGCTATGAGAAGAGAGCTCATGTTCAGGTGCAGCCATTAAACTTCAAAAGAGTCTCAAGTGAGCACAGATGTTTGTCAGTTTTTAAAGATATCGACGTAAAATTTTCTTTTTGTTTTCCTTTCATAACCTGGGGGGATCTTCACCATTTGGTCTTGATCTCCTTTCTTTTCATGTAACTACCAAGTGCGTCCCAGATCAAAGGACGCAGTGTATGGTCGTTTACCAGAAACAAAGCAGCAACACGCAGAAATTAGTGTTTGGGTGGTTTGATGCTCAGCCTGGGGTCACATAAAAATATAAAGACAGGAAATATAGGAGAGGGAAGAGGCAGCAACCCATATAGGAAGCATAAATAAGGAGAGACAAGTAAAAATCATGAGCGGAAGAGGGAAAAAGGAAGGCCAACACTGAGAAGTGGTAATGTATAGGAAAACAACTCTAATCTGACAAAGGTCTTTCTGTGCCTCAGCATGACACCATAAAACACATTCACTCAAGTCTGTTATAGTGGTGCCAGCTGGCAAAGGTGTTGCTCTACAGCGAGGGGAAAAGAGCTAGAGGGATCGAGAGGGAGGGGGGCACCATCTTTATATTTCCTCCAGCAAACTTGTGTTCAGCCATGCTAGCAGCGTAGCTCGGCTGATCCACCACTTTGGTTCCACCTGAAATTCCCAAACAACCAACTAACTGTTAGATGTTTCATGAACTTTTGTACAGACAATCTGAGGTTCCAGGGCTGAATCCTAACAACACTGTTGATCTGCTGGCTTAATCTCTAGTGCCACCAGCAGGTCAAATTTTTTACTTACCCAGTAGCACAGCATACATATCGTCATCTGGATAGACTGACACAACATGTTGTCTCGTGAATGAACAGATGATTGATCCTAATGTCTCCCTCAGAAAAAAATGCAGTAACTCTGGTGATTCTCTAAAATATTATACATGCAAAACAACAATTGCTGATTATTTTGTCTGTTTCATAGACTTGCAGTAACCCTAAGAGTCCAGAGGAGGGCAGTCAATTTCTATCAGTGTTGCAGCCTGAGTAACCTCATAAACTACTGGATAAAACAAGAGCAGACCACTATAACATGAGAGAGAAAAGTTAACACTGGATTGTTTGGTTAAATCAGGCCTCCAAAATCCCACAAAACAGGAGAGTTTAGGAAGGATATGGTACCGTTCCCTGCAGGATCATCCATTTGATCTTCTTTCCCTAAGGTGGTTCCCACCTGTTCTCTCTTAAGGGCTCTGATCTGAGGAAGAAAAGGTCATGTTTAACTAAGAAAATGTTGTAAACCAACATATATAGACAAGAAATTCACTGATTTTGACTACATGCTTTCTTAATTGCACAATTTCTATTTGGCTTTATTTAACTTTATTTTAACTTTTTTTGTAAGTTTAAAAAAACTGTTTATGTAAAAGGTGATTCCTCTGGGATTTTTTTTCATGTAAAATACAAATTTATTAAAAAATTTGAAGAAACACAACATTGTCCATTTTTATGGTTACAGATATTACTCATGTAAACAAATATTTACAATCCAGAGGCCACACACA
Organism: Mastacembelus armatus; assembly: GCF_900324485.2. Taxonomy (NCBI): domain Eukaryota; kingdom Metazoa; phylum Chordata; class Actinopteri; order Synbranchiformes; family Mastacembelidae; genus Mastacembelus; species Mastacembelus armatus. The sequence continues at coordinate 21,578,786 of NC_046641.1, forward strand.
CTTGCCTCTCTAAGGAAGTCCTCATTTCTGAGTCGGTCTCTGAGCAGAAGGATGTCAGCGTGCCGGCTTTCCTCTGAGTTCCACCTCAGGTTTTGTCGAACGGTCAATGTCAGGTTCCCTGTGTCATGGCAGAACCTCAGCAAGCGTGACCGGTCTGCCCACACCTGGGACAGACCTGCTGGAGGACTTGCTAGAGGATTGGGTGGACTGCATCACAACAAGGTGGTTAATTTACTCCCAAAACAAATTAAATAAAATAGACTTGATATTCTTAAATAATTGATTTTTATTTTCATTAAAAATATGGAATAAAATATTTTCCAAGTCAATGAAATATATAAATAAATATTTAAAATACTCTATGAGATGAGGTCTACGTGTATATTTTTACAGTATTGAAGAACTCTAAAGAATATGAACTATCTGAGGTAACAGCTAGTGTAAAGTGGGTTGTTTCTACATTTGAAGGAAAGCTTTCTCTTCTGGTTATGTGTGGGAATGTGCTGCACTAAACACATAATGTTACAGCAGAACAGTGATTCATTTGTCAGTGTCTCTCCCTCAAGTGTCCTGTTGGAGCTTATTTTCTTACTGTGTGAGCAGCTCCAGGAGCTCGGCGTTGCCTGCTGCCTGTGCCAGCTGCAGCGGCGTGACTCCCTCTTCGTTCGGTAGGCTGACAGCCATCAACCCCCCTGGCTGGCAAAGCAACAGCTCTGCAAGGTGACACAGACCCCATCGCACAGCCAGGTGGAGGGGAGACTCTCTAGGGCTGTGCTCTATAGATCAAGGGAGAAATGTAACATTAAAAAATGTAATCGTGCAGGGATAAAAGTATGCAGCTGGATCAAAGACAGCTGCTGAATGGAAGAGGTAGTGAAGCTCAACAGTGAGGCAAGAAAAAAAAAAAGCCAACAGCAGAATGTGAGGAAAAATAGGAGGAAACTAACATACCGAGAATACTGCCTTGATGAACGCCTCCTCCACTCCTCAATAATTAACCTAAATGTCAGTGACTGATTTCTTCTCTAGCACAGCACTGAGTCCCTCTGCTCCACTGACCCACTTTAAGGCAATAAAAGCCTTTGAACAAATTGATGGCAACTTCTTATTTCTGTGTCTGCCATTCAACATAGTACAACAAAATCTATATCCAGGTAACTGGACTGCGTTCAAAAACTGGTAAGCTTGGAAAGGTACTCTTATATTTGAAACAATGCAGCATACAATCACCATAATCTTAAAATAAATATATCAGTGTTAAGTTCAACCCTGAACTAAACACTGTGTGGCAGCTTTCACAAAGGTCTTACAGTCAGTTTTCAACATGAGGCAACTTACAGAGGTATAAAGAAAACAGAGATGTCTGAAGTGTTTACGAATCACTCTGTAACACTAAAAAAAATGCAGCAAGAGGAATAGTAAAAATAATTTTTCCTTTCAGCTGCTCCCATTTGGGGTCACCACAGTGGATCAATGTGTCTGCATGATCAATTTTTGTGAGAATTTGTTATGTTTATTGCTGTGGCTTTAAAAATGCTGAATGCACTGCAAAGGCACCGTGACTACCAGAGAAAAATAAGTCCCATACAGCGTTCAGCGCTGGGCTGATGTCATAACCAGTGTTATCAAATTAGCTACCGACATTTATAGGGGACACTGCAATAAAACAGACTGCCATAACTATATTAACACTAAATCTAGTTTGGTATTTATGTAGGTGGCCCAACACAAACACTAACACTACACTAATTGACATTGGCATCTAGTAAACATGGTGACCCACGCACACAGATGCAGCAAACACACACTTACTCTCAGATTTATTGAGTTCTGCCTAAGGCTACTTCCAGATGGAAAGGCTCTATTAACCACATTACATGCTGCTTAACTGGCTTTGTTGAATTAAACAGGAGCACACATGTGGCCATGTTCAGTTCCGATTTCAACCCAGTGAGGATGGAAAATGGGAATGATGGTGGAGAAAGTAGAACGGGGGTAGAGTGGGGGACAGCACTGGCTCCAAGTTTCCAGCACAACGCTGAGAGATGACGTTGTGACAAAACATGTCAACTTTGCTCACTGTGCCTGCAAGAATATTTGTTCATAAACTGACATACAAATAATCAAATAAGTAAAATAAGTCCTTCTATAGACAACACTGTATCTGGTTTTACACTGCTTTCAGCAAGATAAGAGGATCCTGCTCTCACCATCTCCAGTGAGGCCCCCCAGTACATTCCAGTTTTGGGGGATATCCAGGTTGGCCATAGCCAGAGCCACGTGACGATCCATAGCCCAGCATGAGCGTTCATTGCCCAGGTTGAAGAGGCTTCTTAGCTCCGTATGGTCCGTGGAGGTCAGACATTGTCCATGAATTACCAAGTGCTCTGCTAGGTCCTGCATATAAGGCGGTCATGAACAAGATAGAATCTGTGATATCTAATGAGCAATACATAAAAACAATAAGGTCAAAACTGCCACTATGCAATGGAGGTGGGACTGATTTTACAAAACAAGAACTGGAGAATTTTATCACATGAGTTGAGTGACTTGCTTCACACTAATAACCTAACAGTGAAATATTTTTATCCCTTAGGAAAACTATATATTTTCAGTAAATATTAAATTTGTCTTGGTAGGATTTTGCATAGCATGAAGATTGTTGGTAAAAGCATGAAATCTTTACTTTCGTCATGTATAGCAGCATATTTCAGTATCTTTGGTACCTGAGCATCATCATGGACATACTCCAATGAGGTTCCACCCACCCAGGTGAGGGGTGTGGTTTCAGAACACAGATAAGCCTGGACAGAGACTATTTCCTCCAGGTTATGTCCTAAAGAGGAACACAATGCAGCATAAACAATTACAAAATTAAACAAATAGGCAGACAGAATGTCTGCAGTGAGTGAGTGCCTATCTCAAATGGGTTTCAAGCCTCTATCTGTGATATATATGAATCAACACAATTGATATTATACACTCTTTCAAACAACAAGCTAAAAATACAAAACCATTGTAATGGTACTTGCACGCCTGCATCCTGTGCTGCCTGCGTCAACCTACACAGAGCCTCAGTAATGTTGACATATTGTTTATGGAGCTGCTTCCCTCCTGAGAGGAAGCTGATAAGATTCTGCGCCCTGCCAGACCTCAAACCACATATATGTATATGTATGTATGTGTGTGTATGTGTGTATGTGTGTGTGTGTGTGTGTGTATCTGAGGCAAGATTCAATAGTGATATACTGTGCCGTGGTACATCACAGACAGGAGTAGAAAACCTGGAATAGTCAGGATGTGCAGTTTAATGCAAAAACATTTTATTCAAAAGACATGAAAACATACAAACAATAAGACACCAACACAGACAGAAACATGCACAGACCTGGCACTATAAAGCAGAGCATCACATCACTCTGAGCCCTGGTGATATGGACCAATGTGGATCCTTCCAAAACAATGTAGACCTCTACATCCTCCGGCAGTGAATCTAACCCATCCAGCAAAGCAAATACCTTTGCCTGGCCCTGAGATAAAAAAAGATGGGTGAGGTTGAGAGGGAAAATAAAAAAGATGTTAGATGACAAAAGCATTTCAATTCCTAAGATACAAGCTTGATTTAGAGCAAGACTCTAAGTTGATGCATTGTTCTACCGTTCTGTAAAGTACACCAAATCACCTGATAGGATTCCTCTTGAGGTTTCAATAAAACATTCACCTCAATAAAAACAGGAATGTCTTAGTGTCTACTGCAAAGATTTGTCCAATCCCAAAAGCCCAGAACACTTTAGACTTCTGATCTAAGGCAAAACAGTCACACTAATACAATATGGAAACTGACTGGTAGACTTAAAAAAAAAAAAAGTACAACATGTTATATGTCAGCTCCAATCCCCAGCAAAAATAATTGGTAGATAATAAATGGCTGAATGAGAGACATCATCTGAAACCTGTTGATACTACCACCTATGCAGTACCTGTGTTTTGATACCAAATACCAAAATGACTGCTTTTTTTTAATATACAGTCTCTTTTAGAAAAAAAGATCAACATACTCAAAGGCTGTCGGAAAGATCTGCCTAAATGTGGTGTGTGAAAATTCTCTTTAAAATATTTAAAGCAGTATTAATTGCCTTTGGCCACTTGGGGACAGTGATTTTAATTGTCCCCTCTAATAAAAAAAAAAAACATTCTTCAGGACCACTAGCCTGCTTTTTACAGTCACTGTGCTCTACCAAAATCCAAAAGTTTCAGGGGAAGAAATCTACAGTAGAAGATATCAATTTGTACCAGACAGCAATGCAGACACAAGGTACACTGTGTGGGTTATACTGGGAAACATCAAACTTCTGACTGAGGTAGGTGTAGAGCAGACAGGTTGAAGGAAAGAAATGCAAAAATGTCAATTAAAAGGCTCAAGTTGAAATGCAATGAACACCTCAGATCATTGTTGGATGGCATAAATCTAAGTGATGTTGTGGGTGTCTTTGTAAGTAGCCTCTCTTTATTATTCATGAGTCTATTAGCCTTGCAGCACTTCAACAGCTGGCCTGATTTTACAGGCTGTAAAAACTGCTCAGCTTTTCTTTTTACTGTCTCAGACAAAGATACTGTGAGTAACCCTGGCTCCCCGTCTCCTTGTCTCAGCTAATCCCACCTTCAGGTCCACTCTCCCTAACCCTAGTCACCTATCCTTTGACAGAGGAAAAAATCTGATTTACCAAACGTGTTCTAATGTCTACACAGCTTCCCCTCTGTCCTCATTAAGACTCCTCGCCTCTGAGAGACTGACCAGATGCTGAACATTAATGACTCTGTGGCCATTCCATGAAATAGTGGCCATATCAGTGGGGACTACCAGAGGCAGAGTAAAGAAGGATACCAACAGACTTTGAAATTAGAAGTCAGCTAATGTAAACATGTTAACAGGCTGAGATGATGAACATGAGTAAACACTACTCGCTGTCTTTGTGATTATCTTAGCAAGCCAGTATTTTGCTCTGGCATGGCTGTGGGCTGTTCTTAAAACATTGCTCAGTTTTCTACAGTTTACAAGTCACCCTCTTATTTTAAATTGAAGTTGCTACATAAATAAAGTAAACAGTATCTGAGTAGGTGTTTCATTATATAATGTGTTGTCTGTGGCAACATTTAAAGTTTAGTTGCCTTTACTTAACCACAAGCAGAAGAAAAACAGCATTAAAAATATGTCAAATCAGAACAGTGTAAAGCAAAACGAAACATTTGAAATGATACAACTGACTGAAGGTGTAGAGGTCTGTGTTAGCTATGAATTCCTGTTTTGAGCTTCAAAGAAGCACAAGCACGATAAAATACCAGGCTCCTCTCACTGCTGACTTAGGTTGTTTTTTCCTCTAAGAAACTGTTGATTCAATGCTCAAATAATCCAACAGCAAAACCCAATAATGTTCAACTCAAAGACCAGTACAGTCCTTGTTAGTTAGGACCGTATTGGACAGTTACCTGTCATGATGCTTCATTGATCCTAGTGTCAAATACAGTAACTTCAGGGAACTTTAAAAAAAACGTGCACATATTGTATTAAAGCTGGAGAAGAATCTGAATTTCAGATATTGAATATTATTTACTGTTTATTTTGTCCTTGTCATGTATTTTCAACCAACAGTGGTGAGGTCATGGGAAACTTGTCTGCTGGAGTTTTTATTAACCAGGCTGCTAATCTCTCACTTGCATTCCAAACCCAATTTGCAGAGATTTTCCAGAAGGGTAATTAACTCTTGAGATTAACAGGACACACTTTTCATGCACTTGACTGCAGAATGGAGCACATACTCACATACAGAGGCACGTTCCTCCTGCTCAGCTGCATCTGCACAGCAACTGCAAACACAGGCATTAGACAGACACCTGAGAGACAAAAACTAAAGTATGTGAGAAATGATTTTAATGCGTTCTGCTCTGGTGTGTACAGACAGTTCCCAGATTCCAAATATGCCCAGATCTGAAACAGAGGCAGCCTGTAGTCCACTCCTGCATGTGTGTCAGTGCTAAAGTAGGAAATAGATTGAGTTTCAGTGTTGCAGGGCTCAGATCTGTTCTTAATCAATGGCCACTTCCTAAACTGGACACAACAGCACGGTCCTAACCATATTCAAGAAATAGTTTATTGTGCAACTGCATTATTGGCATTTATATTTACTATTAAATCCTTGTAATGTTATCAAAGCAAATATTCTGGTGAACAAAGGAAAAGAAGGAACAAACAAAGGGAAAAGGACTTTGTGCAGTTTTCAAAGAAAAATATGGACAAAATATGGAAAACTTCACCAAAGGTCAATTAGTCTATCGATAATTAATACTGAACACCACAAACACCAGGCTGTCTTCAGAGAAATCATTTGTCTTTTCTTAGCGAATCAAGTGATTTGAATTCATTATTAATGGGCGACCTATTTACTTGCAGAATATTTAAAACGCTGCAGCCGGATTAACAGCAAACTGTCAATATAAGAAACTCCGCAGCTAATTAAGATGCATTTACTGATGGTACCAACCTGATCAGCGCAAACTCCGCCAAAGAAAAAACGACAGTTCGCTTAAATGGAGCCACAAAAGGAGCCGCTAACTCGGACTCATCCTCTTGATGCCAACAGCTGAGCCTGAAGCTACAAGTTGAGAAATGGCGTTGAGTCTGTGTCGCTTTTCAGTCTGAGCCGCAGCCTCCACTGACACAGCATCCTCCTGTCTCCACTGGTGATTTCTGTCTTCCGTCTGCCCAAAAGCAAATTCCTCCTTATGAGTCAAAGGGATGTGAGACTTTGAGGTTACAGCGACCTCTGACGGAAGGCAGAGGACAAACAAAACGTTTAAATGCGCATGTTTCATATTGAGTATATAAACACTTCATAAATTGTCAAACAGATTATAATGTAGTTTCTAAATGTTACTCCACCAAACAAGCAATCAACAAACAATGAATGGCGATAAATGTCTTCATAAGAGGCATAAACACTGTCCTTATGTCTGCCTAGAATTACACTAAATAGAAACAACTTATTGTTCAGATTCTCTCTCTCCAGCAATTATGAGAAGTATTTCTGTGGATATCAGCATTATAGACAACAATACCAATACAAAACAACTATCTGAGCACAATAAAGATTAGTCTGTAGCAAAATTAAAGATTTATTTTTATCTGCTTATAAAACATTCCTCAATGCCAAATATTATGAAAACACATAAGCAGACACCCACAGTAAAATCATTCAAACAGAGAAGCGCACATACACCTTTAACACATTTACACTTAAAGTGTAATTACAAGACTTCCAATGTAAAGTAACACATTGCTTTACATTCACACATTCAGAGATTGTTCATACAGTGAGTGTATGTTCTTCCTGTTGCCCGTCACAGTGGGTAAAAACCCCAGTGTCAGGCTGTGAGTTTGTCATTCTCTTAAAACCTGTGCCAAAATGTTTCAAAGTGGTAAAGTTTATGACATGTAGTCATATCAAGAAATGTGTGTCTGAGGTTTCAAATGGAAGTTTCAGGCACTCAGTCCAGTCTAAAACAGTTTTTCCCTTCACAAGCCTCAAGTGGCTTGAAGCTGTGGTCTTGAAGTACTTGCTTCTTCCTGAGCCATACCATTCAACCTGCTGAGGGCAGAGCATGGCACCTCCTTTCTAGGGAGGGAGGAGGCAAACATTGTGTCCAACATGCCCAGTACCTCCAGGAGGTCCTGCTGGTAATCAATTTCTCTCTCCAGCAGCTCCTGTAGACGCAGCAGCTGTCGGTCCACGACTGCTGACTGGCCGATTACTGACTGATAGATGTCCAGGATCATCTCAGCTGCTGTTACAAGGACAGGAGCAAACCTGGAGTCAACCAAGTTCCTGGAGGAGAAACAGAACAATGAAACACTTGATGTTGTGTAACGTACAATGTAATGTACATGAGTAATGAAGAAGTTTAATCTGCATCTGACCCTATGAGAAAGTTGAGCAACTGAGAGAGCCCCTGTTCATCTCTTCCTGCCAAAGCATTCTTAAGTGTTCCTCTTCGATCCAGCTCCTTTATGACAGCAACTGTGATCTCTGGCTTTCTCTGTCTCAGCCATGTCTAGAAATAAATAGAAAATACGTGTAAATTACTAAATGCAAAAATAACATTCCCCCTAAACTGAAATGCTTGTGCATGAGAAACACTATTCAGAAGACAAGAAAAGAAACATGTACCTCCAGAGCCGTATCCAAAGCCTTGGATACATTAAATTTCTTAAGCTGTTTGTCGTATTTGGCCAAATGCTGTTTCACTGGTTTACTGACGAGATAATCATCCTAGAAAAAGACAGAACCAAGAAGTAAATTATCAGTAGTTAGAAACAAAACAGTCAGAAATAAGGTATTATCCATTGTCAGACAGCCTCACTTTGACTTTTGTAGTATTCAGTAGTCAGGACATCTGATAGTGAGTACTAACTCAGACTACATCATGAGTCTGACCTTTGACCTCAGCTACTGCAAATTATTAAACACAGCTTACCTGTTTAGGGACATAGTTCTTGCCCTTCACAAAAACACGATATGATGGCCGTTGCCTCTGCTGGCCAGGGATTTCCTTTGACTCTTCTGGGCTTTTCCTGTGCTTGATACTCAGAACACTGTTTGTCATACCCACAACAATGGACTCATCATCTGGCTGAAGAGAAACACATATTCACAGTTATAGGTGTTTTCCCATCTTGGGTGCCTAGAATTGACTAGCATGTAATTATATTTAAAAATGTGAAATTAAAAAAAAACTAAAAATAAAGCTAACAATAAAATGTGACACTGGGGGAATGTAATTTCTTACAGCTAAGGCCAGACTGAGGATGGAGGCTGCATAGTCAAAGTTGTGGACCACTTTATAGTTGGTTGTGCTGTACACTTTAACATGTCTGAAAAATAAACAGAATGAGTTAGATCAGATTTGTATGCAACTACTTATGAGGTACATATCCAATTGTCATGACAAATACATTAAACAATTTAAAACATTTTGTACCTGTCCAGAGAAGCTGACAGCAGTCTCTGCCCGTTGCTGCTCAGACACAAACAGGTCACAGTTTTGTGATGGTTCTTCAGTGATACCAGAGGTTGGCCTCCTTTTAGCAGATCCCACACTTTCACATAGCGTCCCCCTAAAAACAGTGAAACAGTGAATTCGCAGGTGAACACAGAGGACTGCTGCTGTCTTACTTGTCATTCATGGCCCTGCCCATTCAATTTTAAAGAGGTTCAACCAGGAAGGCTGAGGAAACCTTTTATTAATTTCTAATCATTAATTAAACACTTAACCGAATAGTTGTTTGTTCTGGCAACAAGTTTCCAACAAGCACATTTCCTCGATCCACCAGTTTAACATGACATACTGCTGACTACCTGCAGAGACCAGGAGTCCCTCAGAAGGATAAAGAAGCACACTCTCCACTGGCTGGCCATGGTCCATGGTTATGACGCTCTTATCCACTCTGGCATCAAACAGTTTTAGTGTGTGGTCATATGATCCTAGGATTAAAAAAACAAAAAAAACAGTTAACTGCCTGAAATCTTACCAATGTCCTTTGTCCAATTTAGCTTTTATCTCACCAGTAATGAAGAGATCTCTGTTGAGTTTGCTTGTGACACCACAACGGATATAATCTGTGTGTTCGTGGTAGGTAGTGAGCTCCGTGGCATTTGGAATGTCCCAAAGTCGACAGGTGTAGTCATCTGATCCTGTGAGGATCTGGTAACGGTCTGAGGTGAAGTCTGTTACATGTACAGCCCTGAAAAGAAAAACAGTTCACCATCATGACCAGAAGCTTTTAAGCCTGAATGAGAGTGCACAGGTTGTCAGAATCACTGGGATCATCATGAAAATCAGCCTAAGGTCTTTTACTGTACAAATCAGTGGGTCAAAAGCCCACAGTGCCCCTGAAAAGAACACCGACTTGTAATGATGGATCAATGATGCACAGTGATTTTTTTGTTTTCATACAGTATCATAAAAACAACTGTATTTGCTGATACCAAAACTACTTAATTGTGACTCTTCTGAGTGTTAAGACATGCATCTGACTGCTAAAAACACTATTGCACAGTGTCAGGTGGAATACCTACTTTGTGTGTCCTCTGAACATCCTGAGTGCCACTTTGCCACTGACGTCAAACAGCCGGACTACAGAGTCCTCACATCCCGCCACAAGCAGCTGCCCATCTGACCTGAATCTCCCACAATATGCAGTGTCCTTAAACCGTGTAAACGTCTTCACAGGCTCCTGGGAGAATGGCCCATAAATGTGGATCTGCAGAGAAATCAGCATGATAATGAGAACATATCTCAACAAATGTTGCATACTTATTATTGCTTACCCATCAAGTACTGACTGAAAGCAGAATTATTAATGAAGTGAATATTGACTAAACTGAGCAAACACAATTAATCTGAATTTGTACAAATGAAGCCAACGTACTCTCGTGAACGCCGTCACAGCAAAGTTATGTGGAGCCACAGGGGAGAAGTCTATGTTTGTGATTGCTCCAAATTCTTTTATCTGCACCGGAGCCTGGGAGAGGACAGACAAATATGCATTAAGACTAAGATGCCTCACGTAGCTCTTACATCAAGTCTAGCACATGACATTTTCCCCACAGACATGTTAAAACAACATACAGGTCTTATAACAATTCTGTTTAACATACTATGTTATTATGTGGCACTGAGGGTGGATTGAGAAAAAAATAATTAAACAGTTGACGTATCAGGCTGCTTCATAAAGCAGAAAAAGGCGAAGGGGGTCTGAATACTTTCTGAATGCACTGTACAACAGAAGAGACTTACCTTATAGTTTTTCCAGTACAGTGTGTCTTGTGTGACTTTCTCTCCCAGTTTAGGGTAGACTTGGACTTTTGTAGGTTTAAATGAAGCCATTTCTGAAAAACACAAAAAACATAACCTTCAACACAAAACAAGAGACATGGCACTTGGGTGATACGGTCTGTTTTCATACAGAACTGACTTCAACATCAGCATATTGTTGACTTTATTATTTAGAGGTAGGCGGATTACTCTAATGACGTTTTGATTCACCGTAAAGAGCTCAATAATCCAGAAACAGACAGCGCTACAGCTAAAGTTGTGCACGTCGTTGTTGCTTATGTAGCTTACAATGCAGATACCTGACACAACGTGTTCACTGCAGCACAACTCTTTGCTTTAGCCTGCTAACGTTAGCCTGCTCTGCTAACCAGCTTCTCGATGTGTCTCACCTTTCAGCGGAAAAGTCCAGGAGCGTAAACTTATTTTTTCACTACGTTGTTCTGAAACTATAAAAAACCGACAGCGGTTATCCAAGTAAAAGTTGCTCCTGTTAATGAGCGATCACGTTGCCTCTCGTTGCGCAGGAGGACGCCATGACTACAAACCATGAAGTATTAGGGAACTACTTCCGTTATGAACGTCACATCTTTATTGTCCACAGAAGTCATTGACATTGAATTTAAATAGAGTCGAGCCTTCTATGTTTGCTGCTGTCTTAAATAGAAGTTTATTACTAATCATTTAAGTGACCGATTAAAACAGTTATTACTAAAGTAAATTACAAATGATGATCTTTTTAAAACATGTCTGCGTTTACGACTTTCTCAATTTGCGATTAAAAAAATTAAAAACATAAGAGGACAGGTTTAACATTAGAGGATACCAGGTTCATTTTAAAAAAGGTTTTATATATTTTTTTAAAAAGGCGAACTCTTCCGGAAAATTATCGATCTGAGTACGTCACTTCCGGTACCCACTCTTTTCTCCGATCCTCTCTCGACTGTGTGATCCGCGTGTTTACACACTCCCAGGTGGGTTTACGTCCCTGTGGCCTTTGTAAGTCCTGTCAGAGTCGTATTGTTTTAATATTGTAAACAAAACAACAGTTCCATGCGCTACTCTACGCGCCACCTGCTAAGAAATAGCCAGTTAAATGTGAATCCTGAAATAAGTTTGAAGAGGCCTAAGCTAACGTTAGTTAGCTGTTTAGCTGGGTTTGGCTATGTAGCAGCCTGCTGTCAGAATTTGAGACGCTGGATTGAAAAAAAAATAAGTTTTCCAGACTTGGAAGCTGAAGGTCTGGAGAAGATCTCACTTTGGAGAAACTGATCATACTTTAAGTTAGATGTCCACCTGTGTCCCTTTCAGAAAGAAGCTGAGTCTAAAGCCTGTGCAGCTATTTTAGAGCTTCATTGAATTCTTGGTAGTTAGCTGTGCAAAACGACCCGGGGAATTTGGGGGACTTTTCCATTTCCATCGAAGGCACTAATTAGGTGCTTACAGTTTCAGTAATTGACTGTTTTTTATCACGAAATTTAGACTTGAATAATTCTCCAAATTTCTCTCTGATTCTCACCTCACAATCAGATTATTAGTGTTATTAGTAATCTAGAGGAGATTGTCAAATTAGAAGACAAGACTTACACAAATGGCTCAAATCCTCCGTCATATATGTATCGTGACAACATTAATAAAATCAGTTTTGTTGTGTTCATGTCTTCCAGATCTTTGTCTAGTGAAAATCATTTTTTCCCCAAATGAATTGTATTGAATAAGATCATGTGTTGTGTCAGATGAAGGAGTCGATAATGAACCAGGAAAAGCTCGCCAAACTGCAGGCGCAGGTCCGCATAGGTGGCAAGGTGAGTAGAAGTAAACACAAGCAAACAACATGGTGGAAATGTTTTCATTTGTCCATGAGTCCTTGGATTATGAGTTGATGTATGTATTGTTCTATGATGCCCTCTGTAGGGGTCAGCCCGTAGGAAGAAGAAGGTGGTGCACAGAACAGCTACAGCAGATGACAAGAAGCTGCAGTTTTCCCTCAAGAAACTGGGAGTCAACAACATCTCTGGCATTGAGGAGGTAAAGCAATTTCTTCCTGAAAAGCACAGCAATAAGAAGGCAGACAAGTCTTCTTTCTGACACTGAAGCTCAAGTTTGGGTGTTCTCCACTTAATAATGGAGTAATAATCATAATGTTAGAAAAATATTTTAGTTCCAAAACAATCCATTACTCAGTGAAAAGGGAAAAGTTTCACCAGCTGTTGCGTCATCCTCTTTGACCCATAAACGCCTCTCTTTCTCTTTCCTTTCTTCTTTTGTGTTACACTGTAGGTGAATATGTTCACAAACCAGGGAACAGTGATCCATTTCAATAACCCAAAGGTTCAGGCTTCCTTGGCTGCCAACACATTTACAATCACAGGACATGCTGAGAACAAGCAACTCACAGAGATGCTGCCAGGAATCCTAAACCAGCTGGGTGCTGACAGTCTTACCAGCCTCAGGAGACTAGCAGAGACCCTGCCCAAACCAGGTACCAACAACACTGTTTACTGATCGGTTTCAATGTATAGGTTTGTATGCAGTTTGTCAACAATTTGCTGTTTGTATGTCTTTCCCCAGCTGGAGACAAAGCTCCCATGGTTGCTGCTGAAGAGGAGGATGATGAGGTTCCAGGTAAGCAAATTTACACATCTCCTTTTAAACAAGGATGTGTATGGATTATGTAATATACTGTAACATTAAAATAATCACTTTATTGAAACATTAGGTGACTTGGATGTTTGCCTTCATGCCTAATCACATGAAATATATATGATCTTATTAGTCTAATAAATGCAGTGTCATTGTGTCTGGATCAGTATTTAAGAATAGTCTCGATAGTTTTGGAAATTCATATTTAGTAATTAAGTTTTATTTGTATGTTGACTTAATTTTATCCTTATTGATAATTATTTTTAATATCTTATTCCATTATTATTTTGTTACTTTTGTTGCTGTTTTTTGTCTTCCACCTCTCTATACCCCTCTTTCTATTTTCAGATCTTGTTGAAAATTTTGACGAGGCTTCTAAGGACGAGGCAAACTAATGAACACCTTGGAACATCTTGACACTCTTTGACGCAGCAGTATTTTGTTCTTCATTTATTTTATTTTTCTTTGGCTGAAGTTGCTTTATAATTGTAACCTTGACAACTGGGATAAAGCAATTAAAATGGACCTTTATGGTAACTGTTACCTACCCTTTTGTATGATTTGCCTCGTTCTGCTGTTCAAGTGAAATTATTTAAGTCAGTGGAATGTGCAGAGCATTCTCTTTGTCACGCTGCCACACATCAAATATGTATTAGTAGAATTAATCATGTAATAAAGATTCATAAATTTTAAGTTCTCAATTTGTTTCTGAATGCAGCACCAGTTCTTTGCAGCATATATTGGAACATCATGTTTACTTTCATTACCCTTTGCAGCAAACGCAGCATATTTGTAAGTGTAGATCTACAGTGGACCTGTGATCCTTTCAGCACTGCACACTGCTGTGTGGATGTGACAAACTTCACAGTGTAAAATGGTAGATTATATTTGTAATGGTGTAAAATTAAAGAAAAAACTTGCTAAAAAGTTGCAGTTAAATGTGACGTACAAGTTATGAAGCCTGTGTTGACATAAGCATTGGTTAAACTGAAAATGTGTTTGTTCCACAGTGAACATTTCAAAACAACATCCAGTGTTCAATGTTACTTATATCCAAGCTATGTGTTTTAAACACAGGTAGTCCTGCTCCTCCTAATAATTGCAGTTTGTAGTCTCGCTTTTTCCTCACGCCCAATTGTATTTTATTAAAACTTTTTTATTCATCTGTTGAGTCTTTGCATATACATTAAATTACAGGTGTAGCAGAAAGTTACTAATTTGCCATTTCACAATTAAGAACTGGGGTATTACAAACTAGAGAAAAATAAAAATGCTTTTAATGAGAAATGGTTTGTCAGTCACTGTGAAAGAAGAGCTCAAGTTCTACTATTCATTTACCCTTTCGCTCATCTACCCCTCTCTACTTCGTCTCTTCCTCTCCCCTAAATATATATATATATATATATTTCCAAAATTAATAGCCACACACAACACACCCTCATGGGCACAACTACATGTGAAACCAACTGTACACTAGTAGCTTTTATACTTCTGTTCTTTGATGGATATCTTGCGTTTTCTCTTCCTTGTTCCGTAGTATGTTTTATGTTATAAATAAAAATAAAAGAATAATTGGCTACGTTCCAATTCACCCAATCATTATTGTGAAATGAGAAGGAAAAAAATAGAAATATTACTAAAATAAAATAAAAACATCATAGAATATAAGTTTAGAAACCTTCCATCATCTCATAGAACTATATTTTAAAACATGCTTTTATACAATGTGCCATCAATTAATATAAAAGTTACATGGAATGTAAACTCTATTTTTTGAAATGCTATACTTGGACTCATGTTTTTTATTTATTAAGTCATTTCTTACTTTATGAGGTTTCAGCTCTTGCTTCAGACCCTGCTGCTTTCTTTGTATTTCTTTTTTGTATAGAGGAAATAGTGTCAGCTGTAAGCACACTATATCCATCCATCCACCCATCTATTTTCTATACCCGCTTTTTCCTGATGCACACTATATATAAAGAAATATTCATTCATTCATGCTTTATACCGCTTATTCCAATTCAAGGTCACGGTGGGTTGGAGCCAATTTCAGCTGATAATGGGTGAGAGGCAGGGTCCACCATGGACAGATCGCCAGTCCATCACAGGGCTTATAAAGAAGCAAATAAAGACAACTCTGTCTTCTAACACAGCACAGACCAGTAGCAAAATCTACAGACCATGTAGTTAGATCAACAGCCCTCTAACAGGTTGAACAGTGGCCTTCATGAAGATTTAATGCAGAACGGCTGTAATAAACTAAGTATGTTTAAAGAGGGAATTTAAACATTCACAGTTATGATGTGGGTGTCATGAATGAAAAGGTCCAAAAAGGAACTCATTGTAAAACACTGGCACCATCCTGAGCATTTAATGAACTCATTAAATGGGCACAAGAAGAAATTGTGCGACTATTGACAATGTTTTATTTCAGTGAAAGTAAACATGCTATTTGACAAAATGTCCTTATAGATTCAAAGAAACATAACTGAAGGAAAAATGTTCAAAACTAAACATTACAGTATCTAAAAACACTTTCTGGAACTGAAACCTGAAACCAATTATTTTTGTTCAAATGACCTAAATGTTTCACAGATGTTTCACAGAATTTTCACAGTGTTGTTAAAATATGCATGCCATGCTATGTGGTAAATTCTCAAATGAATTACAGCCTAGTGTGTGTAAACAATGTGCAAAATGTGTTTTCTGAGTATGACAGAAATCTTTCATACCTGACATTTTACCACAGAAGACTGAGTTGCTCAATATAGGCAGGGAAAATCCTGTTGTCTCTTCCTCTCAGTTTCCCATTTTAAAGTATGTGTGTGTGAGTGTGTGTGTGTGTGTGTGTGTGTGTGCGTGGGTGTGTGTGGGTGTGTGGGTGTGTGTGTGTGTGTGGGGGGGTTATACAGGGCAGAAAAGAATCTATGAATCTTGGCATTTTAGTCTAAACAAATCCTTTAATACTTAATAGATTAATTGATAAAAGTATCTGTAGTTTCAGAATATCAGAATAACGTTTCAGCCAGTCTGGTTTTGTAATCCTTAGATGAGATAGATGCTATCTAAGAAAAGAATGACTAATAATTCATTTGAGAAGTATCAGTTTCCATTTCTGTATCAATTTCAACACTTTTGTTGCCAAAGACATGACCTGAAGTATCACTTAAGGACAGTTTCTTTCCTATTCCATCATGCTCACATGCACTTAATCCATGTTTGTCTGAATGACAGAATATAGCCCTCAGTAATCTGACAATTGTAGTGCAATAATTGCATATTTGTAAAAATACAATAACTTATCTGGAAGCTCTTCCTCTGTGTTTATATGTATATTTATTTTTATATTTTATCTCTTCGGTGTAGCACATTGAGCAATGGGGTAACAGAGCCAAATACCTTGTGTGTCCAATAAACTTTGTCATTAAAGCTGATTGTGACTCTAGTTAAGGTATGACGTGAACATATGATGTGGAGAAATAGGATGTGCCTAAAAAAATAAACATTAAATTTAAAGATATAGGATCAATTATCTATATGTGTCTTAGAGTGCCTGTATGTGCAACCTATTTGTGAGATTCTAATTTAATTACTCAGATATAGTATGTGGCATTTGCAGTATTTCAGGTTAAATGGTGAGGGTAATCCCCACCTAAACCGAACACCCACACTTAAACACTTCTTATCGCCACCTCTCAGTCCCTCAGTCCCTCAGGTTAGCTCTGTACAATTTGAATTGCAAAGCAGTATGAAGGAAATGCTCTGCTGGTCATCTTATCAGTTTACTCGATCATTTAGTTTCTGTTTCACATCCAGAGGTGCTAAGATGTGATGCAGTGATGATGACAATGATGCATGATGTCTTCAACCATATATAAATCATGTTTAGTGGGCAGTATGAGCACACACGCATCAAGATTACTACGAACTAATTTCTCTTGATAATTCATAGCATCACTTCAGTGTAACATCATCCAAATGGTAAGAAATAACCGAAGCGTGGAATTAGATGTTTATTTTTTAATTATTTGATCAGTTGATGTGGCATTTATTATATATAGTAAACATTAGAATAGGGAATAAATGACCAGTTTTGCAATCTTGGTCATTTTTCATTGTTATTACACTTTTTATCATTTGAAATTAAACATGAATAGATTTTTATTTTGTTTCTTCAATGAAGAAGAAATGGGCAATAGCCACTTACATTTTTCTGTTTTAATGCAAACTTTCAATAATTATCCCTGTTGTTGTTACACAATCCCTCAGAAGACTTTGTCACTGTGGACATTTGGGCTTTTGCTCATCAGCCTCAATGGAGCAAATGGAATCAACTACTTTCCAGAAAACTGTAAGTCTCATTTATGACCCACATCATTTTCTAATATGTAATTTTATATAGCTTCAGTGGTTGTAAGCCTGATAACCTTGATATACTATAATATATATCTTTTTGTACATTGGTGATCTGTCTTAATTTTTGTGTATCTGTCTGCCTGTATCTATGTTTGTGTAGTTGTGGTGGCTAAAAGGGGTAATTCAGTCAAACTAATCTGTGGTGCAACAACTGGTGATAATGTCACATGGATGTTTAATGATGAAATGAAAAACGAGGATGACGATGAGGACATCACCCAGGACGGTCAAGATCTTATGGTGCTAGACATAGACAAACCTCTGCTGGGAGAATACAGCTGCTGGAAAGGAGGCAACAAGTTATCATCCACCTATCTGCTGCTGGAGGCTGAGGAAGATGACCAGTTAGGTGAGATCTTGTACCATATCAAAACTTAGCACTGTATGGAATATTTTTTTAGCAGAAGAGACAAAGTTTCCTCATTCTACACCTTTTTTTTTCTATGGTGAACAACTGATTCACACTTTCTTTTTTTTGTTTGTTTGTTTTTTGTCTGTCACAAATTTCAAACATTTTCTCTTAGATCTGTATATGAGCACATTTTCTGTCTTTATAGATTTTCTCACTTGTCGGGCAAAATCTTACGATTGTAAATTCAGCTGTATCTGGACCCAGAGCAGATACACAGCCGTGCGCCTCGGACTGGGCAATGATTGGTAAAATAAATACACACAGATTACGGTTTTAAAAGGTTTATAATTGCCTGTAGTGTACAGATAAACCATCAAATAGATAGAAGAGTACCTCTGTTACATATTTCACTCAGTGTGGTTTATTTCTTACCTCTGCAGCAGTGAAGGTAAGAAGTCGTGCCACTGGGTCAGCAGTGGTGAGCAGCTTCTGGATGGGGGTTTCCAGTTTGAGCTGTCCCACTCTCTCTCCCCCTACGCGGAGGAAGACAGCATGCTCGAACTCACTGCTGAGGCCATCTTTGACCTCTCCATTCTCAGGAGAACCAAAAGATTTTATCTGCGAGACATCAGTAAGCTGAGTAAAACTGAGCCACATTGAAGGCATTCTACAGAAGATTATCAATGTTTGAAGTAAAGATCACCTTTTGTAAAGGTTGTTCAGAAACTGCAGAAGTATGTTATAAATTTCTGATGACCTACAAAGACATAACCTACACACACACACTTGGAAATGCAATATTCTAATTGAAGTACAAAGGAGGAACAAAGGCAAATCTTTTCTGTAAATGTGATTCCTGCAGTATATAATGTTAGTCCTTATTAATCCTGAGGTTTCTTCCATTTAAATCAGATTTTCCTCTCCACAGTCACCAAGTGCTTACTCTTAAAGGATTTTTTTTAATGTAGTGCCTTAAGATGACTTTACTGTGTATTGGCATTATACACATAGAGTGATTTAGATCAATTTAACTGAATAAATTATTGGCCTACACAAGAACCCATGTTTTATTTTAATTTTAATTTTTTTTTTCTTTTGTCCAGTTCAACCGGATAGTCCCCAGATTGTTAGGTGTGAGGAGATGGAAGAGGCCCTGAAAGTGACCATCGTTCCACCACCCACCTGGTCAACTCCTCACAGCTACTTCAGTCTGGAGCATGAGATTGAATTTGTGTATAAAGATCACGGCAAGGTACAGACAATCTTCCACTGAAACAAAGTCTGGTGGTGTTTCCACATTTACAATTCTATTTGTTGTATTTCTTATCATGTGTCCAATCTGACTTTAGACTGGAAATTCTTCATCTTGTATGGTACCGAAGACGATCATCAAGCTGAGGGCTCGCTCCAGAGATTCGCTGGTGCCCTCAGCCTGGAGCCAGTGGACTCCCTGGAAAAATGTAACCTTCTGAAAATATTTGAACCCTACCCTGTCTGCTGCCACTCTTTCTTTGTTCTTTGTACTCTCATGTCCTTCTGCCTACTGTTTTTCACTTGGTTGTCTTTCTTTGGCCAAGAGATAACACAACACTCACCAGAAGCTCATTTGTAAGTCAAGAGTTTTGTTTGATGATCAAATATTCATACAACACATATTTATTAATGCTTATTTATGACTGTAATCAAACTATTTGCGTATTTATTTTAAATCATACACACAAAAAGCACTATTATAGGCATAATTCACATATCAAAAACCTTAATGAAGGTCTGTTTTGCTGAATAAGGCACTACCCCAGTTTGTGGCTCTGCTTGTTAGGGCTCATGTAGGTCAATACAGACAATAGAGACAATGGACATATAGTCTCCCTCACCTCCAGCTTATAACAACACAGACAGTAGCTTTGTGCTTATGAAGCTGTGTCTACCAGTAAAAATTGAAGATGGGGTTTCATAGGATCAAATCTTATAAAAATAATTTCTGTGTTTTTGGCTTTTTAAAAATCCATGACAACAAAATCTACAACAGGAGGTTATTTAATGCTAATCAGAAGTAAAATTTGCATTTCAACAAGAGGAGTCAAATTCAGTCTGCACCTCAGACAGACTTTCACACGTTATGTTTCTTGTCTGTTTTTCTGTGTGTGTGTTATGTTTCTGTGTATTGTGGTGGTTTGGCAATTTGCACAGCAAATGGCTATTAAAAGAGCTTTGTGTTTCCTTCCTTATATACATGTTCCTTTTTCATTTGTGTTGCTCATGACATGTTCACATTTACTCACCAGACAAACAGAAACTCCCCGACATCGTTGCCCAGTCTCAACCCACATACATAACCTACATATGTATTTTATGTAGGCTGCATGGGAACACAGTGTTCCTGGAGAATGAGGGGAAACATCAGTTACTGTGTGTTTCCTAATTTTGAGTAAAGGTCAAACTAGCTGATATTCTTTCTGAGGTCATTTTACATAATGAAGCTTGAATTAAAGAATTAAAAAAGGTTAAAATCATGATAGACTGAAATTTAGATGAAGAGAAACTAGATGCTAGTTACTAATAACATAGGCAGCAATACACTCGTAGCAATAGTAATTGTACCTTAATCACAGTGTATAGTGTGTGTTTTAATTCACACTACCCAAATTGTCTATTGATAAGCCGGTCACGTTTTATTAAAGAAGGGATAATATGTATAATACTGAACTCTTTTAGGCCTGTAGTGATTGAACATTGGCAGTGTTTCAGAATCTAACATTTTTAATATCATTTTATACATTGGGTTAGTAAAACCTAAAATTATACTACATGTGTTCTACTGTGTTCTAACAGTCCTTGTAATTTGACATGTTTTAAAGTAAAAGAAGTAGAATAAATAAAAATGATCAACTAAGACTGTAAGACTAACAGTGAGGTACTCTTTTTCCGTGGCTGTCAGCCACAGTATATCATTATCAATGATAAGCTTCCCCAAACAATACAGATCCGCTCTAACGGGTGTCGGTAATTCTGGTCCTTGAGGGCCACTGTCTTGCTTGTTTTCTAACTTTTTTTTCATTACCCACTGCTGATTACCTGGATCAGGTGCGTTCAGTCAGTCAGAAGCTGGAATATACCAATTCACTTTGTCTGCCACACTCCACCGTCATCTGAGACGGTATCTCCCATTTCCAGGGATAGTTATAAACCAAATAAAGCAGTAGCCCTCGAGGACCTGAATCGCCCACCCATGCTCTATAATGTACCAGTAAGAGCTAGCAAACAGGAAAATATAATTGAAATATGTATGTTCGCATGGTACTAAAAGTAGCTACAAGTCATATTAAAGTTATTAATATGTAAACCACTTATTATTCAATCTTCTTGTCATCATTTAAGATCCCACTCTGTACTTAACTCATTGCAGGTCAGAACAGCAGGAAAAAAACTGTGCAAATGCAAAAATGTGGCAAAATATTGCTGCCCAGATGTGCAATATGAGGACCACTGCAAGGACAAGAAAGGGAAGAAAAAAAGGAGGAAATCGACTAATGCAACCCAGACATCTACAGAAGTCATTCAATAAAAAGATGCACTGCAGCGGAGATTGTTCTGGTGCACCAACACTTATTATATATAAGTCTTGTACCTTTTATTGTACTGATTAAAGTTTTAATTGTAGGGAATGTTAAGGGCTTTAAACAGAATTTCTAAAAGCCCTGAATTGAAGAAGGCGTTGGGCTGTTTTGGGCTGTTCTTCTACGCTATTTCTTCCTAAACTGCTCTGTAATAAATATATTCCTTTATTATTAATTATTATGTTCAGTTTTAATAAACTTTTATCAAAACCATTCATTCATCATCTATCTCTGCTTATTCCTAATTAGGGTGTGCTGGAGCCTATCCCATATCTTTTCTAGTAATATGCATTTTCAAAGTAACTATTATTAACTTAAACTTATCTTTTTATCATGCAGAATACTGAACATTTTTCAGCTAGATGGTAAGTTCCTTCTTGTCCATAACAGATTGTCTGGGTTTAGTATTTTTCAGTGAGGCTCTATGAGCCTGGGACTAGTGCACAGAGGATCGCTGCAGGGGTATTGCATAAATGGGGGCCAATGGGGCCCACCAGCTCATTTTTGCCCCGCGGCCCTGTAGCAGAATAATCCGGCTTTGCTCCATACGCATGCGCATTAAAAGAGGCGCAGATATGGCTGCTAACCTGCTGCTGTGTTTCAAAACGTTAAGGAGTTAGCATCATATCGACTGAAAAGTGCTAAGACACGCTAAGGTCTCATGTCTACAGGCACATGTCTTGAACATGGCAAAGGCTGATCGGACAACAGCTTTAGTTTTATACGTCTGGAGTGTTTTCATGCACGTCAGCCGCTTGTCAGGTGAGTTTCCTATGCTAGTAAACAGCTAACTCGTTTAGCTAAGGGCTTTCAGAAGCAAACTGTGGCTGGTGATTAGTCAAAGTATAAAGTGTAATGTAGAGGCGTACTGGGTACTTGTTCGTGTCTCTGAGGTAACGCTAAGCTAACGTCATGGTGGGGGTTGTTATTCTGGGCCCCTGCAGGTCATGGCATCAATGAACTGCTGTATTTTCGGGTAATCAGCCCAGAGGACATTGGGTACATCTTCAGTGCAGCACCAGCTAAAGACTTTGGAGGAGAATTTGTAAGTAACCTGCCCTCATATACCTGTAATGTAACCAAGAGTATCTCAAACCTGACACATTCACCTTGTAAACAAATCGTCATCTCTCCTCTGGTCACCAGACGGCGTCCTATGATGAGATTTTCCTGGTGCCTGCAGACCCAGCAGATGGCTGCTCAGAGCTGCAGGACAGAGAAATCATTCAGGGACAAGTAATCCTGGTGGAAAGAGGGTATGCACGCACACGTCTCTCAGCACCGATAGATGCATCTGTATAAGCCGTAGAGGATGTGAACACAAACCAGCAGTGGGAAACTGGAAGTGTAAGCTTGTATTAGAGGCGTTTAGGGAAGCAGTGGCCTTAGATGAAGCTTGAGATAAGCAGCAGGTGTGGCGGTCAGGTATGAATTCATTTCATTAGGCAGCCTGGAAAAGCTTAGGTGTTGTGCCTGTCCCACCTCAGCCTTATGTTTGAGCTGATCATTTGTAGGTGCAGGTCAGATTGATCTATCCTGTGGATGCATTCTGTTTATTTATGCATTATGATTTTAGTCAATGTTGCTAACTAATGCATGTAAGCAAATGTGCATGAGACTTTCTCTAAGACAAACACTTGCTTGCACTCATAGCAAAAAGCATTCATATGGGTGTGCGTGATGTTTTAGGTTTACATTTAACCAACAGCTAGAACTGTGACCTTTTTCCTTTTTTAAATGCGTGTGTGGTTGATTTCCCTAAATTCTTTGTTTCAATTTTGAGAATCATTTCAGGCCTAAATGGACGGTGGCCGACAAGGGCAAAACACATACAAGAGAGAAACGCAGCAACAGCCAAAACACATGCGAGAGAGTAGGGAATTTGCTGTTGCGACACATTTGCCCTTGTCAGCCACTGTATTAATGCACTAAGCTGTTAGTCTGGCTTTTCAAGAAGAGCACTCTAATGTGTTAGGTGGACTATTCACTGTAATTCTGGTGTCATATGTAGGGTTTGTATTTGTATGTAATTTGCATGTGTGTAGTTTCTCATATTTCCTTCCCTGTTTTTGTTTGCATTGCAGAAGTTGCTCCTTTGTCCAAAAGGCTCGACATGTGGAGGAGGCAGGAGGCAAAGCTGTTCTAATTGCTGATAATGCAGTGGACAATGACAGCCAATACCTTGATATGATCACTGATGGGAGCACTACCAAACCAAGCATACCTGCTTTATTCCTTCTTGGGCGTGATGGGTAGGATGGATGCAAACACACATCATTCAGACCAGTTTTATTTTAAATAGGCACATCATGGGACAGTTTTAAAATTTCCCATTTCCCATTTTCCATTTATTCTAGGATGATGATCAGACGGTCCCTTCAGAGAAAAGCATTGCCGTGGGCTGTCATTTCCATTCCTGTCAATGTTTCCTCTTTGGCCTCGTTCCCACTCAAGCAGCCACCGTGGACACTGTGGTAGAAGTGATGCAAACAGAGATATTTCATCATGTCCTGTCAGCAGTGAATGAACTCACAGCCTTACATGGAAAGATTGTGGTGTTGCCTAAACAAATTCACACCCAAAAACGGTAAAATTAACACAACACAATTAACACATCATACTGACACACATCCAAAGACACGTGGAGCAAACCTTTTTTGGAATTGTAGGACCAGGTAAAGGACAGACAAACAAGGAACATGCTTGTTTATTTTCAGTGCTTAGTTAAAGTTATAATTATCCAGTGGTTTTGATGAGTATGGGTGTGTCTTCCAGTAGAGCTTTCTCCAGGAACATTGTGTTCAGATAGTCTTTTGGTTAGAAACTGGAAACTTTGATATACATCAAACATACAACCCGTGCAGATTAAAGCACAACGTTTCTTCTGTCTTGTTGAGAAATACAACCTGCTGCGTAGGCCACTACGGGATAAAAATAAAAAAAACAAGCCATGACAGCATGTACTATACTTCACTACAGTACAGCACACTATGAATGTCATCTCAGTGTAAGAATGTGAATAGAGTCCTCTTTTTTTTTCTGCATGATCGCAGTCTGATCAGAAATTAACATTGTTTCAGATGGTAAATAAATATAAAGCTAAACTTTCTGCAGTTGCCTCTCCGGTTCATACCTTTAAAGGCCTTTAATACACAAATCTTGTCCACTTGTACCTGAAGCCTACTCTGATAGACAACTGTCAGTGAGGACATTGCTTGCATTTACAGTATTACATTTTTAATACTGCTGATCCAAACAAACGTGTTTAGAGCAGTTACACAGTGAACAAGATTGCCACAGTGGTAGTGATTTATTTTCAACAAAATTTGAGTTTTTAAGTCTGTTATAAATAAATTACCAGCTAAAGAATCACAAACATATCAAATGTTGCTTTTTGCATAGAGAATGTGTCTCCTTGCATAAGGTTTAACTTAGCATTAGGTCTAACTCTGCTCATATGAACGTTTGTGAGCAAACTGGATTTTTTCCCCTCAAATTATATCAAAACTATTTTCCTGTATTTTGATTGTTTATCTTTGCATGGATACAGAAATGTCAATTCTCTATGCTGTGATGAGAGTTAAGAGTTTTAAAGCTACTCCATCCATCCATCATCTATACCCACTTATTTCTAATTAGGGTCATAGGGATCTGCTGGAGCCTATCCCAGCTCTCTTTGGGTGAAAGTAAGGGGTACACCCTGGACAGGTCAGCTATTCCAAATTGGTTGTTTAAATCCTATTTTAGTTCTGTGAAGAAATTTACCAAGTTTTATTTGGGCTTAATGTCATTGGGAGGAGGGACAGTTTATTGCTAAATATGCAGATATTTCAGGTCTTTAAACAAACAGAACAGAAGGAATTATGAAGCATTATTTCCTTTTCTCTGTTAAATTCATTTTATGCTATTAAACCCCCCCCAGTCAAGTAAAGTTAAAACACAATCAAGTGCGTATTCACTATCTCACGTATTGAAAAATGATGTTTATGTTAAACTGCATGTTTTATTGCCCAGAAAAACATCACAGTCAGTTAAAAGCTGTTGTTCTTGGTTGCTGTAAAATGTCTTATTTATTTTTGTTAAAAGTACAAAGTTAAGAATGGCTGTTGAAGATCATATTTCTTCTTTTAATTTATGAGACAGTTTGAATATGAGAGATTGATGCTGAGGTCTAGGTATTGGCCTTATTAGTTCTGTGGAGGAAAAGAGGTTTGTGCTGACAAACAGCATCAGCCTAAAGGAACCATTCATTAACCTTTTTTTAACCCTTGTGTTGTCTTAAGGGTCAAAATGACCTGTGGCCAACTGAAGGGCAAAAAATAAATAAATAAATGATGTTATATATGAGGATTGAAATTAAATTAAGCTGCTTTTTTTTATAGTTTAGTGACAACAGGTCATTTTTAGGGGGAGTACAGAACTCTTAACACCACATGACCAAATAATAAAGTAGGCCTATATGTAAGCACTTTTATTTACGCTCCTTTCTCTTGTGGGGAAAGGATGAGGAAGAACTTGATTATTTTCTCATGAAGGTAATGATGTTTGTCTGGACAACAGGGCAGGTCAAACACCCAAGCAGTGCAATAACTGTAAACTGTAAACACGTGTAAATATAATGTGGAAGCTCTTAAATCTTAGTTATTCAGAGTAGTATTTTAGCTGCAAATCTGCATAAACCCTCAAACCATTAAAGAATATACACCAAAACACCACATGAGCCATAAGTGACATTATTTGTGTCCTCACCTGTTCAAAAATATCAGTGGGCAAAAGCACAAACGATCCAAATACTAGTGATTTTATTCAACCTTCCTAATTCTCGTCAGCCCATTTTACATTTATTCTAATTTCAAAGATATGTTTTAATAGGCTACTTTAAATCTTTTTACATGTAACTTCATTGCAGATGTGGTTTATAATTTACAGCTCGGTTTATCTTGTGCTCAGCGCTTCACATGATTTTCAGTAGAGAACCAGGAGGGTTAGGGTTATACCAACGACTGCACCAGCTGATTTAAGCGTCGAAATAAAGAACTCAGCAGTGGATTTATATGCAGATCCCGCAGTATTTCCCTTCCTCCTTTACCTCCTCCTGCACCTCGGGCACACTCTGCCCCACACTGTCCTCATCGCAGCTTCTCTCAGAGCCGGACTCCCCCAGATGTACACGGACGGCGTGCACAGCGAGTTAAAACGAGCCATGATGGCGAAAAGATTGGTGGCCTCGTTTCTAAATGTCAGCCCTCCTCCAAGCCACAGTCTGAGGATGATGTTAACAAAAGAGGGGCACCACAGCACCAAGAAGCTTATGACGACAAAAATGATGATTCTCAGTGATTCCTTCTTGCGCGACGTCTCGGCGCTCGGTGCGTCTCTTTCAAGTTGATACCTGGCAACAACATAGAGTTTAATAGTCATGGCCACTTTGGTGAGCACAATGACCTGTAAGCTGACAATACTGAAAACATACATCTGTATTGCTTTGGAAAGTGGCATCAAATTCCTGGCGAGCAGGTGAGCGAAGTGGTACAGCCAGCAGCAGATGTTGATGCCTATCACAGTCTGTCTCGTTATGTAGCGGCTGTACATGAATGGATAGCACACTGCGAAATATCGGTCAAACTGTGCGCACAGAAACGTCGTTATATTGACCCCTAAAAGTGACGAGAGCACATTATAAGTTCCGTTTCTAGACGGGTATCCCTCCTGGACATCAAACAGGCCCAGATAATACACTGAAAACCCAACCAGAGTATCAGAAATACTGGTGTTCAACATGAAAATAAATCTGTTCTGACGGCGGAGCGCTCTGGTGCCCAATATGCCAACCACGACCGTCCCGGCCACAAGAACTGCAGTTGTAGCGAATAAAATGTGGAAAATAAAGATGAAATAGTCGTCAGGACTGTCGAAGTTCACTGAGAGAGGTATTCCTCCTGGTGCGGAGTCTGTGGTGTTGAAGAGGAGCATTGTTTATGCACAAAATGTTTTTAAGTGCAAACATTATTTTATACCTTAGACCCACTGTACCGTGAAGACACCGGGTCTCTTGGGGAGCTGTGCTCCCCCCCCTCAACCACCACAACACACTTTAGTTCTGGAGACAACAACTCTGGCTGTTCTACACGGGGGGGGGAAGAGCCACTGTAGTGTTTCCCCTGGTATCTTTATGCTTCAAGTCTATTTTCCTGTTTACTTAGAGTTGTATCTTACTGTGTATAAGTACACACATATCATCATGCCACCCTATACCAAAACCTTTTACAACCCCCTGTACCAGCCCATGATCCACTAACAACTTTATACAGTCATTTGTGTGGTTCTTTTGTCCCACATGCAGGTTAGTGCTTTGTCCTTTAGTGCAGCAGCATAATGAACGTGACTGGCTGGTTGCTGCAACATGTTCAGCAGGCTGTTGTGAAAATATCCTAGAAAACCATCGCAGTATCAGCACCAACTGTATATCGGGAGAAGACCACTAGAGGGTGCTGTAGTCTGTGTAAGATTAGTTATTGACCGTGTGGAGGCCTAACTTCAAACTGCAGGGCCCTTATCACACACTGACTGGACACTATATAAATATTGAATATAGTGAAATGTAAAAGAGCAAACCAATGTACCACCAATGTATTGGACTGTTGATAGCAATTCATGGTTTATTTTCCAAAAATGAATAGGCTGTAATTTTACAATATAATATGAACATAAGATTATACCGTTTTCAATAATAACAAAGTGTAATTTGTGTAAAATATTTGTGTGAACCCAAACTTAAAACACTACACCACAATTAAAAATTACAACCTCCTCCCTTATAAAAGGCACAGACACCAGATCAGGATTTCTGTTTTAAAAAGACATTCATGAATTTAGGACATTTTTAAGATGTTAAGAGTTTGTTATATTATAGACTATTTGTAACAGTCAATGTCAGGACTGCTGCGTCAAAGACATTATATTTAATATTTTAATACATTTATTTTTACAATATTTCTTCGGGTCCCCGTTAAACATTGTCCTGTAATCCCTTATCAGCAGATCTTTGGAGTCCTCAGTTAACACTTCATCGGCCTTAACTTTCAGGACAGCCCTGAAAAAACCCGCAGAAAGAAGCGGGTCAGCATCTGCCCGGTGTTAATTTACCTGTTGAAAGAAATAAATTGCGTAGGCCGATTAATTCCAGGAGCAAATAAACTTTTAACCTTTTACGTCTCTCAGCTCCCCTAAACGCCGCAGCTGAAACAAACACCCATGATGGCTAAAGTTAAAGGGAAATTCCTCCCCAGGTTTAAAACGAATGGTATTTTTGGAGCACTCATTAAAAACTACTACTTCAGTCTTATTTTATTTCTCACCTTTCTCTGTACGATTCAAGATTAGCTTCCCCTTATTTTCATCAACATAATATTTAATGAACATTTAGCAACAACTAAATGTTCCTTCATAAAAATCAATCCATTTATTAAACTTTTACACTGATATTATTTTAGTTCTTTTACTTCTTTGTTATTTTGTTATTTCTGATCATGGCTATAACCTACTATATTTATTTCATCAACATAATATTTAATACACGTTCAGCTGATACTAATGTTTCAATATTATGCTGATGAAGTCAAATCTTTTAAAAACAGATCTAACATCTAAAATCACTACACAGGCAGATAGTCAAGGGAGAATAATATGCCATGAAAAAAACCTAAACCTGCCTTGGATTAAACTAAAATAGTTTTAACGTTGTGGGAAAACGAGTGTCTGACATTTCTAGGCGTTTTTGTCACAGCAGGTAAAACACAGGTTTACTTTTCTAACTAGGCTTAAATAATAACTTATTTTCCAGCAACGATGCAGTGAGAAATGTCTGGGTCACTGCATGTAGCTGCAACATTTCTTTATTAAAACCATAAAAAGTAGTAGACGGTGTAGTCTATTGAGAGAGAGAGTGCAATTTAAGGAAAGCTGGTGTTAAAGTAGCTTATCAACATGTTGCCAGGTCTGTAAAAAAAAACAAAAACATCTGCCAGAATCTAAAACCGCTGTGTTTAGTTTTCTCTCTTGATAACAGATAAATATTTATTGACTTTTTGAAAAGGCCTTTTATCAAATCAGTATTGAATTGTACTCTCAGTCCTTGATCATACACTGAACTACAAGAGTTGAAACGGTTCATGAAGTGGCGATGACTGAGCCATTATATGGTCTGCACGTTTTACGTTTCATTTAAAACGCAGTGTAGACTACAAGCCTGTGGAAATCCATCTGAGAGGAACGTTACTGATTAAACGACGCACAGGCCAAATGAAATCTTAGTTTCCTTTTAAGGCGCTGAGTCCAACCAACCTTTGGGTCGTTTGCAGCAGATTCTGCTCCACACAGTTTCCCACACGGCTTTTCTGAGTGAAGGGCTCGCCCACAGGTACAGGGACGGAGTACACAGAGCGTTGCTCCTGGACAAAATTTTCAATGGGTCTACTGCGTCGTTTTTCGCTACAAAGTATCTGCCCGTCAGCGTCGACAGCAACGGATAGAGCAAAGAGGGAAACCACAGCAGCAGGAAAACCACGACCACCACTACTATAATCAACAAGGACTCTCTCTTGCTGTCCCTCTCCGGGCCCGGGGGCTCCCGCTGCAGCTGGAATCTGGCCACGTTGAGTAACTTAATTGTCATCGTTAATTTTATGACAATAGTCGCCACCAAAGTGATTCTGCTGTATGTTGAGATGTCTTTGGCTTTAGACACCGGCACTATGCTCTGCACGAGCAGCTGACCATAAACATGCAACCAGCTATACACGTTGAGACATATAACTACTCTTGTGGTGATGTGACGACTATAAAAGAAAGGATGACAAACAGCGAAGTATCTGTCAAACTGGGCAAAAAGAAACGTCATGATATTAACTCCAAGAAGAGAGGGCAAAATATAGTAGATCCCATATTGTACGGAGGTTGTGCCACTTTGCACTTCGAAGAGGAATTGATAGAAAATACCACACCCACTGAGTGTGTCACTTATACTCGTGTTCAGCATAAATATAAAACGATTCTGTCTTACTAGTGAACGCGTAATAGCGATACCGTAAGCCACGGAGCCGGCCACCAGGACAGTGCTAACTCCGGATAAGATGTGGAAAATAAAGATAAAGTAGTCCCCTACACTGGTAAAGTCAACAGACAGAGGAAGGAGCGATGTGTTGGTCGAAAGGATCATGGCAGGAGTGCGCAATGGAGGCAGCCGAAACTGGACTGCGACAAAAACAGAGCAGGACTCGTGTTTTAAGGTTTTGCCATGTAGACTGTAAATTGTTGATGATGTTGCTGAGGGATGGGATGTGTGTAGGAGGCGTTCACTGACGGTACATGACATCGCTCTTTCCCTGGAGATAATTGACTTCGTTTTTCATTCAAACCACATTGAACAAAAGTAGATAATAAACATTATGAGAGCAGAGCCTGTATAAGTGGATCCTCCTTCCACCTCAACCATCATGGCTCAGTCAAAGGCGTAAAACCATGGATGTAGGCGACAACAACAGGGAGCTGACCGCGGTGCTGAACCCGAGGCACACAGCAGTGGTGGAGCTGTCCGCGGTGCTTCACTGCACTGACTGAATATGAACCAGTCCCCCAGTCCGGACCAGTCTGCCCCAGTTAAAACCGTGTTTCACATAAACACGTATTATTTCACCTGGACAGAACAAGTATCAAAGTCAGCGTGTTCCTGTTTGCGCCCATTTGACGACTCGGAAACTTCGATTTCCAGAATAGACTGAAATTTCTGTGTGGATGTGTTGACCTTTATACGCTTTGGTTTTGTAACTGCGTGTATGACAACGTGTATTTTGATGCGACAGTGGCAGGTTGTAACTCTCAGCTTGTTACTGAGTAGGAGGAATGTCCCAATAATATAAAACGTCAGAATAAACCAACAAAACTTTACAATCTCCCAGTGTTTCATCCTGTCACCGATATCAACCTTAATGCTGCTTGTTAACATATCACAGAACAGAGGATTACCCATGATCCACCAGGGTTCTTGTCAGTCTATGGAGCTATAATCACAATTGAGCATATGATTTCAGAACAGTAATATTCACAGTCACACACACACACACCAGAGGCCTCCACACAGACAGTCACGTTAACCCGAGTACCTGCCCCTGTTTGGAAATTCACAACATTGCAGCTCCAATACTGGACCATTGTATAAAGTAACATTGCTTTGTTTAGTGAACTTCACAACTGGAAACTAGAAATGTCTTTCCTGTGGTTGCTTATTTCAACATTGTGTTCTTGTAATGAAAGGGACCATAAATAAAAGGTAATCAAAAAGGCAAGATAGGAGAGTAAGACTTGAATAAACAGGGTCGTGTGAATCTCCAGAAAGTAAATTGTCATGTGTCATGTGTTAGTTTTAATCTGAAGCAATAAAAGCAGTTGTTACAAAAGTAATGCTCACATATTTTACTGTGTTCTGTTAAATCACGTTGGTGACAGGCAGGCAGGTTTGTTCCATGTGAAATGACTGAATTATTCCTTGAACTGGCCTGGAAATATGTGACAGTGACATTTACAGGAGGAATTTCAGCTGACTGCTCTCACAGGCCATGTTTCACCTAATCTGTTAACTCTGCTTTGATTCAGTTACTTTTTAAAATGCAACATATATTTAAAAAAATGAGTTTACATTCATATGAAAGCGACTGAATTTCCCTTCAGGGATCCATAAAGTTGATCTCATCTTATCCCTGAAACTTACACCATACCAGCTTTTACCATGCTATGATCCGTCCCTGTAGTCCTGATGATGTGAACCCTTGTGATAAGGTTGATGCTGGCTGCTTCATAATTTGTTTCGCACCCCATTAAAGCTAAAGGCAACTCTGAAAGACACAAAGAGACAGAGAGTTACGTTAATTGTCTTAATATTTCGGACACTCACAATTCAGAACGTGTGATATTTGTCCAAACGCCTAAACAGAGAAATGTTAAATCACACCAAGTGTTCAGACCTTGCCCTCCTTCCAGGGCAGACCCTCCGCCACACTGTTCCCCACACTGCCGCCCGCAGCGCCGGGCTCCCCCAGATGTACAGAGTCGGGGTGACCAGTGCGTTCAGGCGTGCCAAGATGGCGCACACATTAGTGGCTTCGTTCCTAAACTTGAGACCGTTCTTAGTGAACTGTCTGACAATTATATTGACAAAGGACGGACACCATAGAGCCAAGAAGAAAATTACCACAAACACAATGATGCGCAGTGACTCTTTTTTGTTGTCTCTCTCGACACTGGGCGCCTCTCTCGCCAGGTGACTCCTGGCTATGATGTACAATTTAATTGTCATCAGCAGCTTCGTGAGCACTATAATCTGCAGAGTCAGTACACCAAACGCGTTTATCTGAGCCGCCTTTGAAACGGGAACCATGTTCTGCACCGTGAGGATAGAGTATGTATAAATCCAACAAAGCGCACAAATTCCAGTGACAACAGACCTGGTTATGTAGCGACTGTACATGAATGGATGGCACACGGCGAAGTACCGGTCGAACTGAGCGAAGAGGAAGGTTAACACATTGACACCTAGGAATGAGGGCAAAATGTAGTATGTGCCGTTCCTCGAGGGATAGCCCTCTTGGACGTCGAAGAGGCCGAGGTAGTAGACCGAAAAGCCAGTCAGGGTGTCACTGATGCTCGTGTTCAGCATGAATATAAAACGGTTCTGGCCTCGCAGAGACCGAGTGGAAGATATCCCGACGACCACCGAGCCAGCGACGAGCACGGCGCTTGTGGCGAACAGAATGTGGAAGATGAAGATGAAGAAGTCCTCCGGAGAGCTGAAATCCACCGACAGAGGGATGGTGGCGTTAAGGAGCATCCTGACGCTCCGCCAGAACACGAGCAATGGTTAACCAGCATTTATACACGAATGTACCACAGAGTTTAGACGAACCTCCTGTTCTCCCCAGGGCAGAGCGCTGTGACACGTTCACAGGCAGAACTCTGCCAGGGTTTGGTCATGGTCAAAGGGGATCTCTAATGACCTGTGAATCCGGTTTTTCTCTTTTAACCAACACACTTTTGTGGCGATTTGCTTCCTACAATTTGAATTTCAGAGAGAACAACATCCTTATTCAAATGTCATCACCTTCTCCCACTGCTCTCATCTCTATCCATCTCTCACTGAACATTCCCCAACAAAAACAAACCTTTATTTTTATTTTATTTTAAGATTCCTCCTTTCTGTATTTTATGTTTCCAACCAGCACTCAGCACATTCACTATAGATCACTGCACTACTTGAATTACCCGGTTTGAGAGGGTTTATGTAAATATGATTAACCTGGCTCAGTGCAAACAGGTTAGAGATGTGAGGCCTGCACTGTTGTTATGTTTTATCAGCAGCTGGTTGGCTGGTTCATGGGAATTGAAGTCACCCTGTCGACGTGTTCCTGTAAGACTGTGCTTCCTACATAAGGAGCAGATGTATGCCCAGCTCGGTACAGTCTCACAGCGGCGCTGCTGCCAGACCTCAACAGTGTGTTGCACACTCGTTTCCTCCGCTCCAATGACAAACAGCAGCCCGGGTCTGTCTCTCTTGCTGCCCCCAACAAACTTTGGCAACGTGTTGATGCTTCTTTTTAGCATTTTCCTCGCTGCAACCATCGTTTTCCTCAACGTGTCCGTGTCTGTCTCCATAATGCTTAACAAGGCGCTCCGCGGCGAGAACCGTTTCATGTACATGCTGAGCACTTGCTTCAGTGACACCTGCACCGGCGTGTCTTATTATTATGTTGGGCTATTCGATGTGAGGGATGTCTTAGACTCCCCTACGAGAACCTTTTACATTGTTCCCACATTTATGGGGCTGTCCTTCATGGCCATCCTGGCCGCGCAGGCAGACAGGTACCACGCGGTTGTGTCACCTTTTAAATACACCCATCGCATGACCCGCAACAGGACCCTGCTGGTCATCTTCGCCTACTGGGTCTACGCTTTCTTCATCGTGGGTGTGCAGAACGTGGTCGCGATGGGGGTAGCCCAAAAGATCACGAGCATCGGTTCTTTTGTGGGGAACATATTGACAGTGATTATAATGATCGGGTTGAATATTAGACTTTTCATCATAGCCAGGTTCCAGCTGGAGAAGGACCCCCCCTCTGATGAGAGAGAAACCAAGCGCTCATCGGTCTATCTCATCCTGGTGGTGGCTGTGTTTTTCTTAGGCACGTGGCTTCCCCTAATCTGTCATGTTACGGTGTGTAATTTCTTTGGTTCAAAGTGTTACACTTTTAGGAATGAAGGCAC
The DNA here is from genome assembly GCF_900324485.2 of Mastacembelus armatus. Taxonomy (NCBI): domain Eukaryota; kingdom Metazoa; phylum Chordata; class Actinopteri; order Synbranchiformes; family Mastacembelidae; genus Mastacembelus; species Mastacembelus armatus. The sequence goes on from NC_046641.1 coordinate 21,614,012, forward strand.
TGACCCCCTTCGTATTTTGCCCAGAGTTAACGCCGCCCTGACCCCGATTCTGTACGTCAGGGGGTGCACTCCGCTCAGAGTGACGCTGCTCAGCAAGGTGTGGCGACCCTGCTGCAGGAGGAGGTAAGAGGGCGATGGTGTTTGACGAGTCCACATGTTGCTGGTTCCTCAGTGTTTCCCGAGATGCCACAGGTTTGAGCACACCCGAGCTTGACTTATTTTATAGATACTGCAGAAAGATCGTTTATTTTGGTGAGATCCCCAGGATAACACTTACAGGCTGTAAATAAAGCGTGGTCCTGTTTATAATGACATTATCCTGAATGATCACTTTTTACGACTCGTTGACGTGAATGAATTCATGTCCTTGCACAGTTACGCAGCAGGGTGCAGGTCAACATTTGTGTTATGGCTTTGCGTGTTTTGTGCTTTCCTGGGTTTCTAAGTTCTTTTTTGCATTTTGCTTGAGATTCTTTATCTCGCTGTCGTTTGTGTGTCAGGGCAAATGCCCAAAGTGTTGAGTTGGTTTGACAATAAGTAAGGCTGAGTCTTGGCATTGATCTAAAACCCTCCTTTCTTCCTCGTCCTGCCTTTTCCTAAAGCACACACGCGGTCCCCGCGTTGGAATATTTGCAGGTACATTACTGTTCTCACACCACAATGAACGAATTTCGGGTCTTTGTTAAATGTTTCGTCTTCATTCTTTGATAAATGCATCTGGGAACTACATCCAACATATTTCAATAAATAAAAGATCGTCAAACTCATTAGTGCCCATTGTCATGTCTGTCAGGGATGTTAACGCTTTTAATATTCTTGTTTATTCCTTAAGGAAGTTTCTTACTGAGCCTTTGAAATAAGCTTCATTTAAATAGATCAAATATATCTGTGTGCAGATTGTTTTAAATTATTATGAATTTATACATCAATTCGCACTTGGCACAGGTTACTCCAAATGAGGTTTGTGTTTTATGCTTATAAGGTGTAGCCTATTAGGCCTAAGTGCGTCCAAGCACCTCGATTCCTCGCCTTCCCAGAGGATGCAGTTTCGGCGGTAACCACAGAGTGTCAGAAGAGCACTTTGGCACCGCGCCACGGTTTCGATATCCATGGAGTGTGAACCCTAAGCATAAAGCATGAGACATCACAGCACCTGGATCAGTTTGTGTGTCTACACGGCTTGGCGAGGGACTGGGCAATACGATTAGTTATTAGATTCAAGCAGGATGAATCGTCAAAGTAAGATCTTTGATACACGTCCAATAAATGTTGGTGAAAACAATCAATAAGGTTGTGCCCTCTTTGCTATTGGCCGAGGGCAGGTCTGGGTCTTCGATGCTGAGAGGAGGAGCCAACAGATTGTCACACTTCCGCACATCTGGTGCCCAGTTTCTGAAGCACGGATCACACTCATCCCGCCCCCTCCTCTGAGTCTCCCTTTCCCCCCTCTCGTTCCGCTGATACCTGTAAAATCATCTGGACAGCCCGGAAGATTTGAAATCGCCACATCCCCAAACCGACAGTTTCAGTCTTACGCACAAGGACGATGTAAACAAACGCATCAGCTACATACAGGAAAACAAAGCATGTTTTTTTAGAGCTGAAGTAGCGTCTTACAGTAATTATCTTAAATACAACTGATAAACTGCTGATGCAGTTTTATACTGCAGCGATAATAAAATAACATTAAGAGTGTGGGCTGCTGGTAAACAGTCCTGAGTTCACAGTGAAATATAATACAACACACAAAATACAAAAAATACAAGTTACTTCATGTGTATTTAAAGGTCACACAAATATATTCTATCATAAAAGGAAGGTTACGACTTAGTGCGTGTAGGTGAAACTACTGGGCTCCCAAAATGAGCTCTGTGGAATTCATTCTTTTTAATGACACAAACAGGAACATTTCACAAAATACACAAACCACTGAGCAGCGTGGGACCATGGCTGATCCACGCTGCTGTAAGAAGGCGGCCTACAGTGAACACAGCACACCCCTCCCTCTGTTTCTCTCTCTCTCTGCCATCTTGCAGGTAACGTTGCCAGGGGTCCTGGGCTGAGAAAGTGGCCAAACCCTCCCACAGAGGGATGTTTTCTCTGCTGCACTCTGGGCTGGTTTCTATTCAAATGTGGGTCAGGGGTGAGGAAGCCTAACGTCATAAGCTTGCAACATGGCGTCCCGAAGGCTGTGAGATGAGCAAGAGGATGGTAAAGAACGCTTGAGGACGATCCTACCGATGTAAGAAGGTATTTTAAAGAAATTATTTCTCTTTGGGGTGGATTGTAAATGCGCCACGGAGCCATTTTCGTGTCTGTTTTGTTCGGATCGTTTCTCTCCCAGCTGCTGTAAGGATCGCAAGGGTTTTCGGTGTTACGGTGGTGTTTTTTTCCACGGCGTGCCAACAAAAAGGGGCTCCACTGGTGCCTGTTCTGGCTCTACCAGGCTGCTTGGCAAGTCAAGAAATCTCACTTGATATGTTCGAGCAGATCGTGGCTCGTACACGAAACCACTAAATAATTTGTTTGCAAATATTGTGGCGTTTATTTTGGCGTCGTAGGCTCAGCAGAGATGCCTCACAGGACGAGTGTACCAAATAATGACCAGGTTGGCAGAGCACATACGGCGACAGAAAGGCTCCATGAACGTCGCTGCGCTTCACAGAAAGGCTCAAATGTTTCCGCTCTTTTGGTTTTCTCGCCTTTATAACCCATTCTCCTGTGTTGAGAGAAGTGTTTACGAAATGTTGGCTAATCAATGACGGGCTTTCATTGAAATCGATCGCTGTCATGTAATCATAAGACTGACTTTTTCAGATAGCAGGAAATTAATTTGTTAAAAGAAACCGGACTTACTGCGTGGATTTTTTTTACGCAGGATATTTTGCGTAAAAAATCCTGGTAATAAACTATGATACTTGCTTTGTTTTTATGTAGGTGTAAGGCTGCAAATACTCCCAGCACCGTTTAGACGCAGCTGCTTTCTGCTTTGTAACATTTACTTGAATCTATGCAAAGGATTGTAGCCGGTATGTTTTTATACACTGAAGAAAGGTTACTGCTGAACACTGACCGTCTTCGTGCTCAGCTACATTGTGGGTGTAACGTTACATTGTGACTCTAAACTGTTATGCTTTATGGACACAGCGCTGCTGTAATGATCGTTTGGTTAAAGCAAAAAGCCACAGCAGAGTCGTGAATATCTGCTTATTAAAGTCAGGCTAACCTCCTGTCTCCTGAAACAATGTGCTCAGGTGTGAAGGCAGCTGGATTCTCAGGTGATTCTGCATGACACAAAGATAATAAGGTGGAGGAATGTCAGTAATGTGGGGTGTTTTTTTTTTTTCTTTTCTTTTTTTTACTCAGTGCTGTTTTTGTATCATCATGTTTTTAATCCTGTTAATTCTATCAGTTATATACTTTGGATAAAATATTTGTGTTGTGCTTCAGGGTTACTGGAAATGGCTTATGTGTTATACCTGTAACAGTCTGTTATTGGTTAACTGTCTCATAGTGAATTTGTCAGTTTTTATATTCAGTATGTCACTGCTTGTGTAAAAGTGTTGTCCCTGCAGGGGTCGGAGGTCTTCACTTGTTCAGCAACAGTCAGGTTACTCTATAAAAAGTTGGTTAGCCACAGTCATTTTCCGGTTTTCCTTCTTGTGGTGCATGTTTTGTTTTTTCATGTACTTGTTTGCAGAGTCATTACAGAGACTTGTTTTCATTCCTGAGGTTGCTGTTGTTGACATTTTAGGAAGATCATCTGTGTCTTTTAGAGGTGACTGTGTTCTGTTCAGGGTTCTCTAGTCTAAAACAAAAAATTATGGGAATATATTGGCTGGTTACTCCCACCCAGGACTGTAACTGCAATGTGCAGTTGCTTTACCTGCTGTTCTGATAAGCTGCTGACTTGTACATTTCATTAATACAGCCTAAATGCACAGTATTTTAAAGATGGTGCATCCAAATGCTTTTTTTCATATTATACACATAATCATTTGGTTATGCTTGTAAAGTGAAAACACTGCATCTGTAACAGCGATAAGCTCCAAGTGTTGAGTGATGATCCCAGTACATCTTATAAACTACAGGTATGCCGGAAATGTAGGCTGTAATAATAGATGTCAGACAAGTTAATTAAGGTCATTAAAATAAAGGAGTCAAATCAACGGAACAGTGTGCCTAGTTTCATTGATTACTCTGGACTACAAAGTGGGGCCTGGAGGGTAATTTGAGGTCTGTGTATCTGTATGTCTCATGATCCTCACGATCAGCCGGTTGGTCTTGCCTCACCCTGCTTGTCCTTTTCCCTTCTCAACACACAACCACAGTATCCTGTGTGCATTGCGATCATGGCTTACAGTGGCATGTGTGGGCACCAAAATGCAGTAAGAAAGCTGTTTAGACTATATGTTCTGCTTACAGATTGTGCTAGTGTGTTATATGTATTGTTATACTGTGTGTGTGTGTGTGTGTGTGTGTGTTCTTTTCTGTGCTGTCTGCTGTTTGTTGAGTGGCTAAAGCACCACAGGGCAGGGTTGTTGTTCTTTAAGAAGAAGAAGCAGTCTGTGGAATGTAGTGCTGATAGCCAGAAGGTTACACAGTGTGTAACGGCTGGAGGAGGAGGGGGTGGCAGCTCTGTAAAACCTTGGACCATACAGGTCTCTTCTTACCCAACATGCCCTCTGTCCTTAGCCTAAGCATGCGGCACCAGGTCATTTGGACATGGGGGGGGGGGGGGCTTATCTCATCAAAGTTCATTCTCTTAAGACAGAGGGCACTTTATCACAGCAGTCATATGTTTGCTTGTTAGAGAAGTGGTTGATTACTTCACATTTAGTGAGGATACACAATTGGATACAGTATGTGTGGGTGGCAGTTCCTAACCAGTATTGGTGGTAGCCTCAGTGAAAGTCATTTCAGTCTTTATTTAATTTCTCCAGGGAGCTCTTTGGTTGCAGCAACTGACTTACAAAATACAATATGGCATGGACAACACTGAGCAGAAATGCACATGCATCCAACCATGGCAGAAAGAAAAAGGAAGAACAATAAAACCACATTCAGGGTTTTATATAACTAAATAGCAAATGTGTAATCTGCTTCTTCAAGAATGCAAAAAATAGCATGTATGTAGAAAATTTGTTACGTGAAATTGTTGGACTCTAAAGCAAAATTAACTCAATAATTTGTTTGAAAGGATTTTGATATAAACATATTTAATGCTTGATCTAAAATTCAAAATCTGTCAAAACCACCGTGTCACCAGTGAAGTTGTACATGTTCTTGTCACACACAGTTGCAAAAGGAAGCATCTGATTCCACTTTTTGTAAATCGAGTGAAACAGGTAGTTCAGATTAATCCAAGTTTACTTTTTTTTTTAGTTATCAGTCTTTAAACAGTAATCCCATAATGACAAAGTAAAATGTGTGTATTTTTTTTGTAAATTTATTTACAAGCAAAAAAGTCTTTATAGCAACTGTAAACATGAGAAAAGTACTGGATTGGACATTTGTCTTCTAGCTTTGTACATGTGACATTCATGTGGATCCCTGTCCATGCAGTTTGACTGCAAAAAATACTCCCATACTTTGAGGCATCTTCCTATTTTATTATACTTTTTTATCATGACATTAACTTGTCCTATTCCGATAAATAATGTTGGTGCCATTCTGCGGAGCATAAGGACAGGCTACATGACCCAGTTTAAGTAACTGTGTCCTGCACCCTCACAAAAATGAAGTTTAAGAAAGTTTGAGTGTGCATGCTATTTTTACACACATGAGAGAGGATTTGTATACCTGTTATTCCCTCAGGACGTACCTGTGACTTTAGCATTACCTGTGGGTGACAAGTACATCAGAGAGCAAAGTTGCAATGTAGGAAAATAGGTTAATGATCATGAAAATACTTAAATGCAAGTGTTATTTAGACTTTTTTTAGAAAATGTAATGAATCCACAAAGAAACTGATCTTTAGGTTTGATTGGGTTTTTTTGTTTGTTTTTTTTTAAATTAGGTCCTTGCCTTTTTTTTCCTTGCTGCACAGCACTGGCACATCTGGGCTACACAGCAACCATTGACCCCCTCCTATGATAAAATGGACGGGCTCTTTTCATTATGCTGCACCCTGGGCAGGACCTGTTTGTCTGCAACATGGCTGAACTGCCTGACAGAAAATGAATCTTAATTGGAAGGGTTCTACTCAGACTACAGCAGAGATACTGCAGTTAGTGTACTTCCCCCTTTGGCCATGTGGCAATAGGGTCATGCACCTGTTATTAAATATTTTTGTTCACCAATTCTGCATAAATGAATGTCTCAAACAAACATGACAGGACAATACCTCGTCGTAATATTTTTAGCTTTTGCACAAATCTCCTACAGCTTTTCTGAAAACATAACATGACTGGTATCAATGTCCAGAATCCAAAAGGTTCTCTGTATGTATTCCAAGAAAAGACCAGAGCAGGTGTTCTCACTTATCATTTCACCCTCTGCAGTCTCTGATTGGAATAAAAAAAACACTGCATATTCTGCTCTCCATGGCACCTGGTTAAATAGCTCTGCTCTCTATACATCACTGGAGAAAATTCAACTCAACACTGAATGGCATTTTCAAATATTCAGTGTAAAAATTAGATTGCACTATATTTTAGGATTAAACATTCATGTTTTGAGTGACCCATTTCTGTTATTGGGTCATGCTCACTGTGCAGGAGTTCAGAGTATGCAGGTACTAATGACTTCCTGCAGTAAACTGATTTCATTAATGTATGACAATAAAAACATGTTGTCCCTTAAAAAGAAAAGGGATTAAGAAAAAACTGTTTAACACTGCTAGACGTCAGCTGCAAAACCCTGATCCCCATTTCTTTCTGAAATGGTTTATAGTTGTCTGAATGTACATGAGAAAGACTTCAGGCAGGTGGACTATCACCGTGACAACAGTGTGCAAGGATGAAAGGAAACATTATTCATAAGTGCATCCTTCTGATCAATCCAAACTCTGATCAAAAATACTTCATCTGTTTTCAGTGGCTGAACAATGGACTATTTGTAAATCACGCACTATGAAAATATAGTCTGCTCTCCCACGACACAGTCTGTCTAATCCAAACGCTCTAAAAATGTACAGTTAAAAATGTTGTGTGGTTTAAAAAAAAAAAAAAATTACTCACCGCATTCATTTAGCTGCAGGTTTTACAGTAAACGGATTATTGCAGTGCAAGTAAAAGAATTTAGCAGACAAATTTGTTTTTGGCTTAACCTAATTGGTGTCAGTAAGTTGTTTCTTCTGTGTGAACATTTAAACTTTCTAATTATGGATCAATGTTTCTGCTGAAATCATGATCACATCATTACAGACAGATTTATAGCTGTTTCCTCTGATGCAGATTATTACAGGTGTAAAGGGACATACAGTGTGAGTTACGGAAAAGCTTAGCTGTCCTGGTTAATAACCTCATGTATGTGTGAACCACGTTTTCAATCACAAGAGAACTAAAACTGAGATAATTGTAAACCCCATGAATGGATCAACCCATGTAGTATCGTGAGCCATGTTCAAATGGCTCAGAGGTGGTTGCTTGGTGTTTGTATTTCAAACTGGCTTCGCACCATCCCCCTAACCCCTCCCCCATTCTCTCTGCCCACCAGCATACTCTGTGTGTGTATTTGTGCATGTGTGTACGTGCACTCTGAGTGTGCACACATTGCAGTCTTGATTGGTTCTCTTTCTATGCCTGCTTTAAACAATCTTTACCTGCTCATCTGTCTCTACCAATTCTCTCCTGCACATTATTATCATCTATGTCTCTTTGCAAAGTGATTCCTGCATTTAGTTTTATTGAATCTGTGTGAGACGTAACCTTTCAATAGGTTGAATATGTTTTCTGTTGGTTGTTAGCAGGTGAGCTTTCACAGTAGCTGGGTGTGTTTTGTTATTGCACCATAGGACTCCATGCTCACCTCTGCCCTCTGTTCATGGCACACTGCTGTTTCAGTCACCTTTGCTATACTAACACTGATTCTGCAAGGTGGACTGGCTCACTGTTTAATCCATGAACCCGCTGGAAAAGGGATGCAGTGAGAGGCAACAGTATATAAAGTCAAATCAGATTATCAAGGACTCTGGTGCAACCAGTTTTAATTTAAAGGAGATTGACATTGATTCACTGCTGGGGGCACTTTGAAGCCTGCTAGTTTTCTGTCCCAAAGCTAAACCTGGATATGTTATCCTGATCATGTCTGTCAAGTATGTGTGCACCCGTCCGCTCATCTCCTGAGACAAGTCAAGGTTGAGACTAGGCAGTAGGGGGCTGTGTTTTTAAAATGCAGTTGCCCCCACTCGTTTAGTTCTTGAAAAGGTTAACACTGCAGGCAGGTTATACTGATCCGGTGCCTGTGCTTGAAGGGCAACGTCTACTCTGGTCTGCAGTCCAAGTCCAGAGTTGGCTGTGGTTGGTATGTGGTGCCATATTTGGCCAGAGCAAGTCTTGCTTCTTACTGGCTTTTACCATTTCTCAACCTCTCAGCCAGCCCTTGCTGACACCTTAGAAATATAGAGATCCAAGCCGCTAGATGATCCTGCTTGCCAGCACTGTAACATTATACATCTGAACTAGTCATCGCATCAGATCAGCCCCTTAGACAAGGTATTGGAAATGCTTTTACAAGCTGCAAGGAGTGCCATGCACTCACAGATAGAGCTGCCATGACAGTGCAGGCCTATATGCCCCCTGTGGTATTAAGCCTGTTTTCCTGGGCAGCAGCATTGGAAGGGGAGCTGGGCCTACATGTGTCCCACCCTAGCTGCATATAGATCAGCCGTAATCCATTAGCAGCTCCCTGGAATCCAGCCGGCACAGCAGAGCACAGCACTGGAGGGGCCAGGGGGAGTGGGTAGCTGTGTGGGTGATGGGGGGAGGAGACAGAGAACGAGGGATGAGAAGAGGAGGAGGGTGGGGGAGGGCTCTTTTTTTCCTCCTTAGCTGGCTTCTCCACACGGAGCCCAGCCCCCTTTTATGTCAGTCTGCTGGAAAAGCCTCTTGAATCCCCCCATGAAGCCTGCAGAGGTGTGTGTGTATATGTTAAGAGACTTGACTGATATATGGTTTCCTGGCTGGCATCATAACAGAGGCCCTTCTTTCTTCAGCAGCCCTTTTCTCCATTACTGCCTGCAGGGTTAGGGGCTGTATGCCCCTGTAGCACATTCTGCAATTAACTGCAGATCTGGGTTATGCCTTCCAGAATAGTTCATTATGATTCACACAGGGGACAGCAAACTGTTCCTCCAATGCGCCTGCATTATAACCTGGTGGATGTGTTATGCTCTCATCAAGGTCTTTGTAGTGATTATAAATAAAGTTGATATAGCACCTTTCTAGATCAGATGTGATGGAAAGGATCAGTATTCAAATGAAGGTCAAAACAAATGGTTGTTGAGCTGATTTTTCAAAGCAGCCACAGCTTTTACATCCAAGTGAATTCCACAGTGTAGGAGTCCAATTAAAAGGCACAGCCTCTCACAGCATTCAGCCTGAGACACCACAGCCTTCTCAGAGTTCAGCAATATTCCTTTGTTGGAAAAAATGTGTATCATCAAAATTTCTGACTGAGGGTTTAATAGATTGAGAGAGTCAAATCCTTCCTGCATCTTAGGGACAAATTGCATTTAAGACACTGTCGCATAAAATACAGCACCGACTACTGTAGAATACATTTAGTCATTTTTGACAAATAAAAGCAATGTATAGTGTTGTATTGTGGTGATATACAGCTATTCAGCTTTGTGTCTACAACAATGTACCTTCAAAAATCCTTATTCTATGTCCAGAGGAAAGTATATACAAGACAGGATGTCATTATTATACTGAAAGTTTCAGATTAGTGTAGCAAAAAATCCAACACAAGCTTGCTAAGTCTTTCAAACTGAATTTAATGATTAAAGGAACTCATGAAACTAATTGAACTGCATTCTTTATCTTGATGCAGTTACAGACAAGGAAAACGGTCTGTACAAGTAGTTCAGTGATTTTTAGGATGAGATTTGGGCTGATACATTTTTGTGAGTTTATCCCTTTCTCTAAGGGCAGTTTAAATTAAATTGTGAAACATGATTTTATAGTAAATCTCTAGGTTGGCAGTGGCTTCAAATGTCAGATTTTGATATGTATTTACAGCTTGAGCTAAGCATTTCTCTGCGTTACTGTCATTTCTTGTAATGCTCTGATATATATAAGATGTGTGTCCATTTCCCTGAATACCCAGGACTTCAGGAATGTGCTGAACATGAGTTAGGGATGGACCCTACTGCCCTCAACTAAAGCACACTGCTACTATCCCCATAACATCTGTCAGCTTTGTTGTATCTATTTCATTTAGTTTAACAGAATTGGTGTTTTCAATTTCAGACAAGCAATAGTACTGTGATATATAACAGTTCGTCAGTTTGTAGTTGAACATTAAATTAGATTCATCTGTCCTAATTCCATAAATGAGGGCCTCTCTGGAGGATCAGGTGGTGCTGTCCTTGTTTTTTGAGCCACACCCACCCTCCTGTTCTGCATTAGCTCCTGTGTAGTTTTCCCTGCTCAGGTGTCATCTAATCCCTCCCCCCGGGCCTTCTATGCCACCAACCTCCACCTCCAGACAATGGGGCAGGGCTGACATTACCATGACCTAATGGAGAACAGAGTGAGCTGAGCTTCCAAAGAGGGCACCACACTGAAACTAGAATTACTCTGTGGAGATAGGAAAGAGAAGCTGAGAGGTGGCACCTTAGAAAGTAGTTACTTTACCCTTTCTTCTTCTCCACCCCTTTGGCTTTTGTGCCGCAACAGTGGTGATGTGTACAGTCAGAACCTGATCCATGTAGGGTTGCAGTTTGTTTAAAAAGGAAGCTGCGAGGGACGGAAAGGTTCCAGTTTCCAAGCTGCTGTGTGATTAAGTGGCACATAGTGCTAATAGTGAGCCTGTGAGAGCTGAAACCTTAGATTGACGTACTCACAGTGGGAGTCAAAACACATGCACTTTAATTGGCAGATGTGTAAGACATGCAAGGGCTGTTATTTAAACCTGTGTTCAATTGAAATATATTTAATGCCCCACACTGTTTTTGAACAGTGCAAGTTCTGTTTAGTGTCCAATCTTGTGCATGTTGCGTTGACCGAGTTGGGTTGCATTGCTTGGTTAACACTTTTGACCTTTTCTCATACATACATGCCAACTCAGATACGGCAACATTTTTGTGCTTTCTATTACAGACCACTAATACTTCTTCATATCTACAATGTAACACTAATCATTTTTTCATTTTTTTCCCCCCATTCAGCTTCAAGTGGTGCTCGTGTAGGAAGAGAGAAGGAAAGAAGGAAGGTAGAAATGGAACTGCCAAATCATGCCAAACAACTGCTGCTGCAACTCAATCAGCAGAGAGCCAAAGGCTTCCTGTGTGATGTTATCATCGTGGTGGAGAACGCACTCTTCCGTGCCCACAAGAACATTCTGGCCGCAAGCAGCATCTACTTCAAATCATTGGTCCTTCATGATAACCTCATTAACCTCGATACAGAGATGGTTAACCCCTCTGTATTCAGACAAGTTCTGGACTTCATTTACACTGGGAAGCTCCTATCTTCATCAGACCAGAGCAGTGAGCAGAATTTCAGTGCCCTCTTAACCGCAGCCAGCTACCTCCAGCTTCATGACCTCGCTGCTCTGTGTAGAAAGAAGCTCAAGCGTGGTGGTGGGAAACCCTTACCAGGTAAACCTTCCACTACAGGTCCCCTTAGCCGCTTACGCCTCAACAATGAGCGCCTCTCCTCTTCTACCCCTGTTGGTCCCAACAACCACTATCCTCCAACCCCTTCTGATGCTGACCAGCCACAGCCGGATGAAGGCCTTCGGGACAAACTCTCAGATGATGAGATGTTTATCGCCAGCTCTGGGAAGAATGGAAATGGAGGGAATGGCAACAGTAATGGTAATATCAGTAGCGGAGGAAGTGCTGGGGAACCAGACCTTGGACTAGACTTGTCCAAAAAGAGCCCTCCCTCTGCGGGCACAGCCACTGATGCCCTCAGCCCACACAGCAACTCCCAAGGATCCCCCCAATCTGCCTCAGTATCCACAACCAACAGTGCCTCACTGGATGACTCCTCTACCACCCTGCCATGTGGTGACACCTGTGGGTCAGAGACCATGGAGCTCAACTGTTCCTCTAAAACTTCAGAGGAAACCCAAAACCAGCCTGATGTCCCCCCACCCCAGAAGAAATCCCGTCAGGGTACTCGCAAGAATGAATGGCCTAAAAGGGAGGCATCAGGGTTGAAGTCTGAAGAACATGACCGGCCCCTGGTTAATGGGGTGATTGTTGGTCCTAAAGATGGCCGCTCTTGTGGGGTTGGAGGGGGCAGTGGAAGCAGCTTTGCCTCTGACCAGTCCTTCCAGTGTAAAGATGAGGAGGAAGGAGGAGAGAATGGCCAGGACCACAGTGAGGAGAGTGGTCAAAGTGATGGAGAGAGTGCAGGAGGAGGAGGAGTGGGAGGGGGAGGGGGAAACCACAGCGCCAACTACGTGTACAGGCAGGAAGGTTTTGAGCCAGCATTTGGAGACAACCTGTATGTGTGCATTCCCTGTGGTAAGGGTTTCCCGAGTTCTGAGCAGCTCAATGCTCACGTAGAGACGCACACTGAGGATGAGCTCTATATCAAAGAGGAGGGAGGGACCTTTGTAAAAGAGGAAGATGAAGAGGAGGCAGAGGACCTCTCTGCCCCTGTAGGTCCCTCCAACTTTGGCTCAGAAACACGTCCGTTCAAGTGCACAGTCTGCAGTAAGAGCTACAAAGACCCAGCAACGCTGAGACAACATGAAAAGAGCCACTGGCTAACCAGGCCTTTCCCCTGCAACATCTGTGGCAAAATGTTCACCCAGAGGGGCACCATGACACGCCACATGCGCAGCCACCTTGGCCTCAAGCCATTTGCATGTGAAGAGTGTGGCATGCGCTTCACACGTCAGTACCGCCTGACAGAGCACATGCGTGTCCACTCTGGGGAAAAACCATATGAATGCCAGCTCTGCGGGGGAAAGTTTACCCAGCAGCGCAACCTCATCAGTCACCTGAGAATGCACACCTCACCGTCTTAGAAATGCATCAAGCCAAAGAACTCTGGGATTAAAAAAACAAATATTTACTTTTTTCCATCTCAAAAGCAAAGAAACGCACATGTACACATTCACTTGCAGACACACATAGTTCTACATATGAATTCCAGTTAATGATGCCCTGGCTAAGTGAATAATGTAGCTGTTAGCCACAGTGGGCTCTTGGTGACGGTGGGATCTTGTTGATGCAAGGATCATGTCATCATTTATATCAAGTGACGTCTGCTCACCTCTCAGGAGTTCTAGAGGGACAGTTTACTCCTGTCTCTCTCCAAAGTCACGAAGCCATGGTGGAGTGGCATGACTTCTGTTCTACATTGCAAGTCTGTCAAATGTGAATGTGGGTACTGATATGTCAAGGCCCCTCACCTCATACCCCTCAGCAGCCTTCCTCCTGTCTACCTTGGAGTGTTGAGTCTGAGTTTTCCAGCTTGTTCCAAACAGAGATAAGTTCAAGAGTCCCCTGTATACTGCAGTGCTATTTTGACCAAAAACACATGCAAACAATACTGGCAATAATTCAGCAAAAAGATTATTTTTACCCTGACAGCTTTATATCCTTTATGTTGGTGATGGGGATGCGTATGTAAGAGGAGGTGTAACTGGGTTTGGGACCATCTCTCTGCTTTAACTGAAAGTCCTGAAAGAAGCTACATGGTTGGATTACATTGGACAAAGTTTTACATAAACAAATACTCAAAGTCTTCACAGTTGTTCACCGTAATACAGTGAGGATTTTCACAGTTTGGGGTTTTGCCTGCTAGTGCTCCCAGGAATGAGTCCTGGTTGGAAAGAAGAACCCCTTGAGGTACTTGTTTTACTTAAAGGACTTGTAATATTTCAGTGAATGTTTAAACTGGAAGGTCTGGGGATTCTTTTCTTGTGGAGGGGAGGGATTTGGGTTGGGGTAGGGGTAGGGGTGGTATAATGGGGATACAAAGTGGGTGTTTTAGGCTGAACATTATGTTCAGTGGGTACATTTATTTTTTTGTCTGTATAGCTTTCCTCCCTTCAGAAAAAAGAAAAGTCTATTTATATAGACTTGTGACCTTGCTACCTCTGATTACTCTTACGAACTCTATGTTGATTAGTTTAAAGTTCCTATGTAATTAATTGTAAAAAGTGTGTAGATTATGGTAACTTTTCACCTAATGCTTTAACCTGCCCATCTCTCAACACAGGTTTTTAATGCTCATAGATTTTACACATTAATATTGTTTCTAGCTGTTGTTTTTACTCAAATATAGCTTTTTGGGTGCCCTTCTCAGTGTGGCCCCACCTCAAAAATGTACTGTAGCTTCCTGACAGGAGCAAATAGTGGTTAGTTAGTTTAGACGTATAGTGTTCCAAAGATCTTATGAATGTTAAGGAGAACAGAGCTAACTAACAAACATTGCTAGACAAGTTCATAACCAAAGTTTTTAAAAAGATGTACTTAAGATATATAGTGTACTAAATTATTTCACTTTTGATTTCTTTTTGCTGTATAAAAAATTATGAATTATATTCTAAGTCCAGACAAAGAAATCCACTTTTTTGATGGAGTTTTAGCCAATGACTCTGAGACTGAGGAAGGTTCTTGTGGTTTGCAAGGAAAGCTTGTGCTGATTGGTGGGCTGGTAAATTCTAAACTTTACCACCTAACAAAACTGGTAAAGTTTAAAAACATGTTGCCTGAACATGTTTTTCTGTTTCTTTTTGTTTGTATCCAGAGTCCTTATCACTTTATATTCCCTGATTTTAAAAACAGGACTTGATGACATTGTATGTGTTCTATTCAGACCAAAAAAAGAAAAAGAAAAAAAAAGATAGGAATTATAATCAGATTTTTAATGTGAAGTTCCAGTTGCTTGTTACTTTTTATTTTATTTTATTTTTTTTGAGCCAGACTTGTGAAAACTTGTAATAAGAAGGGAGAAGCAGAGGTGCACTGGACAGCTGGACGACTCATTTGTCTCCTGCAGCATCCTTTTGTTTCCGATTGTATTCCATTAGATCACTGAATCATTTTAAATTACTTTAAACCTCTGAAGCTTTACCTCACCGTAAGCACCCATCAGTTGGGGATGGTCCCTCTGTTGTCTGTAGGTTTCCCTGAAGCCTGTCCAGTGTATCTTCTCTTTAACTGTTACGCTGTTCAGCATGAACCTTCACTACAAGTTTTAGGTATAGGCATTCCTCTACTATGTTGGTTTAACTGTCTTCTTGACTTTTTGAATTCCTCTTCTGTTCTCATGTTATGGTCTGTGAAATGTTTGTTATCATAGGGATGCAGCTACGGTTACACAAACATCACTACCCTTTTAAGGTACTAGCAACCTGGACTCCTGGAGTTGTTACTTGTTTATGTTGGATGTTGGTGTCTTGCTGTTAAGCGACTGCATGGTACATCTATTGGTTTTTCACACTCCCCCCCCCCCGACCACAAACATGTTATTTATCGCCTGATCCATTGTTGCTTGTGACCTCTTCCACCTTAAGAGGGAGTCCACAATGCATTGCCTTCAAAACGTTATTGTAGTTGTCAGCACTTACTGCAGTACAGCGTAATGTCTGTCATGCAAAAGGTGTTTTTGTACATCTTTAGCCATCTCTGCAGAAGACTTTGCAGCTGCATTTGAATGCTTGCTTGTATGACATAACAAAGAAAAAACTATGAACTCCAAACTGTGACCATACTACTACTATTACTACTACTACTATTATTATTATTACTACTACTACTACTACTAGTACTACTACTATTCAAATACTTCAGGGATTGTTCTGCATCTGTGAATGCAGACTCTCAGCTACATTTGTAAGACATAGTATTGTATCAATTTCTCTGTATTTTAATCATGGGAAAAACAAAAACACTAGTTTCATATTGATGACAAACAGGGGGGGACTTTTTCAACTAACACAAAGAGCCTTGACAAAGGCGAGGCAGCTCAAAACAAGTCTACATGTTTGTTAGTAACACAGTATGTTCAGAAATAGTTGCAAAGTTGTACAAAGAACTAAGAAGAAAAAAAAAAAAAGCTCATACCCAAATCCACAAACTATTTTTTAAACCAAAGCACATTTGAATGATTATGGAACCATGTGTGGCTCTAAAAAGAAACATATGTATTTATCTCATTGTTTACATAAACTTTTACAGTTTTACAGACCTCAGTCGAGGCTTGGCCAGTCAGCGAGGTGAATTTGTGTGTTCATTTATTTTATTTTTTGTAATGATGCTTTTCCACAGAGGTTGCTGCCAAAGCAAAAGCATAGCATCAAACATGAGGTGAACTGCTGCATATTCAATTAAGGGGAGTTGTGTGTGGTTTAGGGATGTTTTCCCCCCTCTGCCAGCTGGCTTTGGGGTGACCCTGCGCCTCTATCCCCTTGCCCTCTGGCCTGTCGTCAGATGGGACCACAGCAATGGGGGTGCGCGGTGCGTCGTTGACATATTAATCAAAAGGCATTGTTAGTCAGGGTCTTTAGCTTAGTGTTGTGTCTCTCTGTTTATCCAAATGCACTTGAGCACTGCCCCTTGTGCTTGGGTCTCTTAATATGTAGGAGTGGGTGGGTGATGTTTGAATGGTTTGAGTTGATTTAGTAACATGGTACATCTCACATGCTGGTGGTTCTTGAAACCTATTTGGAGAATGTAGCTTTGATTTGTTCATTGCATGTGAACAGGCTTATCTGATAGTCTTAACTGTGAATGTTATTGTCATTTTTCTGCTTTCATGATGTTTTGCAACTATTTTTAGGTCCCTTTTATTCTGTGGATAAAAGCAGCATAAACCTCTGACTGGCCGGGCCTCATACAAAGTTGGTGCAAACACTTATTGACAGTGTTCTTTTTTTTATCAAATGTCTATTGTCAGTGATGAATGTATTTATTTCTGGTCCTGCCCTCACCTCTGCAAAGAATTTGCTCAGTGTGTGAGACTAAGGTGGAGGCAGGACCCCCTTTTTTTTTTTTTTTGTTTTTTTTTTTTTTTTTGTTTAGTTTAGTTTTGTTTTGTTTTTAGATTTTCAAGCTGAGAATCAAAAATGAGACGCAAAACATAGCCATTAACCACAATCTGTGAAGTTGATTTTTTTTTTTTTTTTTCCAACTCAAACAAATGGTTTATGGCATTTATTTTCTTCTCAGTTACACCTGACAGTCTGTAGGGTTTTTAGTTCATGTGATGATGGGCGTTTTTTTTTTTTGTTGTTTTTTTTTGCCCGTGTGTTCTTGAGTTCTCACTGAATGACTGCACACGAGGGGAGTTGAACTTTAACCCCTTGTGTGTGTCTGTGGACACAGGCAGGACACTGTGACCTGTCTGTGTAGAATGGAGGCTACTGTATCTTTTCAAGTTTGCTCTCCCTGGGTGCTGCCATTCTGCTGCCACACAAAAAAGATTTACAGCACAGAAACATATAATCAACACTTCTCTACACTGAATGGTAGTGTTCTTGTGACTCTCGTTACAATTTTTTTGTCTTAAACCACTTGCCACTTCTTCTATCTCTTTTACATGAAGTTTGTTTTTAGTATTTGTTAGTTACACATTGGAGGATTTTAGAAAGGTTGGATAAGATAGCTTTACTAAGTGCACTTTGTATGTTTTTCAAAGCTTCTGGGAAGTCCCAGGCGCTCTCATATCAGTTCCCATTTAACTGACAGTTTACTCTCTTTCTCTTCTTACCTCATCACTGTTGCTGTCTGTTGTCTATGTTGAAATATCATATCATTATGCAGTGTTACAAAAGCTTTAAAAAAGGAATATATAAAGCAGGAGACTCAACCGAGAGGCTGTAATCAGCTTTAGGCATCCAAGTTTCCATCTCGTGTCTTGGTGGTGGTGTTACTTGTACGGTAGTTACCACTTTGATCCTCTCCAGGCAGTTGTATAGCAGAGGGGCTGGTCTGTCCGGTTACTATGGAAATGCTCCCTCTTACCTCGGCAGACTAAACCAAAGCCAGTTTTAAAATGGACTCCAGTGCCATTAAACTCTGTCTAAGCTTTATTGTCCCTTGCTTTCTCTGATACACCTGAATCTCTGTAATCCCTGTGAGTGCACAGGGGACTGCAACCTCCGCTCTGCTGCATTTTACATTTCACATCAGTATTTACTATACCGCCAGTGACACTGCACATTAGCAACTAAGACAGAAAACACCACATTACCTCAAAACTTTCAGTGTTTACAAAAAAGTGCTATCTTGCCATTACATCTCCACAGACAAATACATCTCACCATTTATACTTTTTCTGCCGTCCATCTGTAACCAAAATATTCTTTTTAAAATGGAGTTTGTAGCAGCATATTTTTGTGTAAAATCTTTAATCTACATCTGTGTATGGATTTTTAAAGGCACGTGTCACCTTGATGTACACTACATTATTAGAGGGAGATGATTAGCTGCTAAAAAATTGTACTTGAAGAGTTTATAAATGGAGCTGCTCATGAAGTGAGTGTATCAAGGTTCCTCTGGTCCATTTTCTTCTTGAACAGGATCTCAATAATGTATCAGGATCTGTAGGCTGAGAAGCTCTGGGGCGGATATATAGGGTCTTAGCTGATGAATAATTAAAGGCTAAGAAGCCCTCCGCTTTGGCAAACACACTTCACATGCAGAGGTGTACACACCCAGGTGCACTTTTGCTGGCATGCGCATGCACCTCCACGCATGCAAACACAGATGCCACCATCTAGACTTCAAACACAACCTAACATCCACACACCGCTATTTAAGGTGAGATTGTGTGACCCCATTTTGTGGCTTTTGGCAGCACCCAGGCTGGGTTCTCTCTTTATCTCCACTCCTCAGAGAGCTCGTATTCAGGTCAGAGCCACCACCGTGCGTAGCGATGGGGCTCGCAAACTCAAAGTGTCATAAAAGTGTAATACAGCTGACCTCAGCACTCACAACCTTGCAGTCTTAATGTACAGCAGTGAGGAAAAATAAACTGTTATTTTATGATCTTTTCATTAAAAGCTTGATTGAAAACCAACAGAGTTTGACTTTTCTCTATTTTGTTCTCCATTTGTGACTCAAGTCTTTTGTGTCAGTGTAAGTGATTCTGTTCATAAATATCTGTCTCCCAACTCACAGATCATGTTTCTTGTCTTGTTTCAAGTGTTTCTACCCTGTGCAGTCTGCCTCAGGCTACTTTTGTGTCTATGAACATACCTAACACTCACATGTGATATGATGCATGTGTACTTAATTCTTGTGAAATGAAAACCTGTTGGAAGTTTTCTCTGAAAAGGCTGTTATGGCTGCTGTATTGCCAGTTAGTATTCTGCTAGTATCTACTTCGTACTAGGAAGAACAGTGTTTACTGCCTTGGTTGCTTTAAGAACAGCCACAAATAAATGTCTCGTGGCAATAAATAATCTTGCAAAAGTCCAAATGAAAAATACCTGGAGACTCATGTTTATGTAAGTGCGAAAGATCACTGCTAACATTTACTGAGAGCATTTACAGCCAATGTGCTGTTAACTATAGTATGAGCTAAAAAAAAACAGAACCGTTCAAAGAGTTCACCATTTTGGGATATGTGCTGTCTTGAGAGTTACATAAGATCATTGACACCTTCATGCCTGTGGTAAATATGAAGCTGGTGTCAGCTAATAATCTCAGCAGCGTCTGTAAAGTTCATAAATTACTATGTTACACCTTGTTCAGAAAAAAGTGAAGTGTAATAATGACAAGTTGAGGTTGTAATGTGGGATTTTATCTGCCAGACTACTTCTTGTTGGGTACATTGCCTAACAGGAAGTCATTTCATCATCACCCTGCACCCTTGCTGCTTCTAGTCTTTATGCTAAGATAAACTTATAGTTTCTTGTCTATAGCAGCTATGGACAGGTGTAAATGTGGCATTGGGCTTCTCATCTAATATCTTGGCAAAAAGAATAAATGTGTATTTCAAAAAATGCAGAGCTATTCTGTAAAGACAAAGTAAAGTATCTAAAATTCAGAATGAAAACTAAATATTCATCCAACTGTATTTTTAGGGGTTTCTACCATCTCCAGCCTGGATTTAGAGTAGACCCAGCTTTGGTAGATCCTGAGCCTTTTTCAATCTGTCTACAGCTCCTTCACCCATTGTCTCATATTCCTTTTGATGCCCATGGAGGAATGCCCATGGCTGTAGGACTTGTAAAACACACATCTATAGATCACACACACTTGTGAACACACCCTCCTCAGGTATGTAGATAAGGTCCTTTAACGACTCTGTCTGCTTTATGTTAGTATTTGCTGCTGTCGTCTTCCCATTGTGTATTTCCTCTGTAGCTTTCTTTTCCCTAATTTTGAGTCTGTAAGTCACTCTTCCTCTACCATGCCCTTTCCTCCCCCCTTATCTCTCTTGCCTTATTCCTTATTTCTCATCATCCTGGCTCAGGTCAGAGTGTAAGGAGCTGGCACATTTATTGCTCTTCTGTGCCATTAGTAATGCGCTGTGCCCCTAGAGGTGTCACATGCTAAATGACCCTGAATGGGGGTCGCTGAGAAACAATGGCCCTGGTGTCGATGGCCCTACCCTGCCCTCCCCCCATGCGAGCCCCTCTCTTCCCTACTACCAGCGTCACGCAAAGACAATAGTTAGACCAGTGAGGGGGTGGGTAGGTGGGTGGGTACAGCGTTGACATTACCCACAGCAAAGACCTGGAGAGTCTGTCTGCTTACCAGGGGTCATTCACATTTAGAGCTGATTTGGTTCCTGAAGAGCAAATACAAAATTAAGCAAATTCATATGTTGTTTTCATTTTTATTAGTTTAGGAGCAAAGACAGAAATTCCAAGAAAATGCTCCCACTTCTCAGCTTTTTCCTATCCCAGTGGGTCGGTGAGCATGAGTGGAATTTACCAGGGTCTGCCCAGGTGGGTCCAGGCTTGCCTTTGCTCGTCTGGGATAGCTATAATCTGAGGAATGTGGATAAGAGATGCCTGGCCTGCCCATGGTGGGTGAGGAAAATGGACAGTGTCTGTTATAAGTAATCTACACACAACCCACATCCATCCTTTATCTCCAATGCCAGATGACCTTCTTGTCTCCATGCAGATATTACACAGAAGGTCTCTGCCCTGGTCTTGGTCACTGGCTTTGTTTCAACTTCTGCATGAGAAACAGTTTGACATTTTCAAAAATATGTGCATTTCCTTTCCTGCTGACAGACATATGAGAATACTATTACCAAGTATGTGTAATAAATATAAGGCTATAGTCAGATATTTGTTAACTTCAAATTGTCAGGAAAAAAAAACACCACTTGTCATTTAAACATTTAACTTTTTATACAGAGTAAACAAAACAGATATGACCTGTTCATTAGTGAGCAACAGCTGCTGGAAAGTAGATTCTGTTGCATTTCGATAGAGCCAGGGTAGCTGTGTCCTCACATTTCCAGCCTTTGTGCTAAACCAAGCTGACTCTGCAAGGAAGTGAACAAGTGGATGTCTCACAGTGCCAAACAATTTCTTTCAAGTCCCAGTGTCATTTGAAATTTCTCCTGAAGTTTCTTCATTCTCTATTTTACATGACGATTGTAAAATGTCTGTTTTCTGTGGGTGTGATTTGACCAATACTTAACAATGCAGCTCAGTTCTATAGTGACGTTTGTTTTGTAAAACTTGTGTCTGTTCTGTGATCCAGTGAAATGTGATTTAAAGACATGAAAACCATTTTTGGTGATGACTATACACTCAGAACCTTAATTCAGAACCTATTAGTCTTCTATTGGTCCAAAGTCACTGTGAAGAGGAAAGATATTTCAGCTGCCTACAAACTAGAGTAAAACTCACTGGATAGAGTGTAAATCACCCACAAGTAGCATTTATGCATTCTGATCATGTGTGCATATATCTTCAATGTTTTGATGCACATCAATTATTAAATATGTGTTGAATTAATGCCTTGGAGCCAGAATCTGTACAGCCGTTATAAGATGCTGCTTCTGGTATAGTAGGGGAGAGATCCGGGGAAATATTGATTCTCTGCTGCTTTCCCATCTGATACAAAGCTCTGACCTGTTCATCCCCCAGTTCCAATATTTCAGCTCTTCTTCATAGCTGCACCTTTTTATCTCAGAGCCTTTGCCTGTGGGAACATTCCCTCTATCTGCCTAGTTTGCCTTGCCCTCCTCCTTCTCCTTCCTCAGGGAAGAATACGTCCCTAGTGGGTAGATACACATCTTGGTACAAAAGTGCAATGCTGTAGGCAATGTGTATATTTCTACTGCTGTGTGAGTATATTTATATAAGCTATATCATCTATATGTATGTCTACAATATAGATATGTCTATGTTGCTGTAGCTCAATCTCATTAATTCATACTTACACAAACACACACACACACACGCAGAAAGATATTTTCCTGATGATACTGGTCTCATGGTAGTGCAGTGCAAGGATTCACTCACTCCTTCATCAATAAACCATCAGTATTGACAGGGAATGAGTACACTCTATGAATCAATAGCTGATCTTAAATTCAGTGGGTCTGTTTATGGAACACAGGGAGGATGTATGTAGTCTGTGTTGCAGGTATGGCAAGAAGAGCAGGTCCTAATACTCACAGGTCAACAGCACTGTATAAATGATAGAAACCAGAGGCAGAACGCTGTGATTCTTAAACCTCTAAAATTGTGTGGATTTTTGGAAGAGAGTTAAATAAAATTCATCTTCTTCCACAAACTCCAGAGCCAGGTGCAGCTTAGGCATTTCAAACCAAAATACAGTACCTATGTATCTGCCTGCGTCGTTCCTTTTCACTCTCCCACTCACAAAATTAATCATCTCTCTTTCTTTTTATACCCTTGTTTTTTTTCTTTATTTCGTGAGGCCTCCGCTTGAATTGAACCTGTACTGCTGAGTCACTGAGCGCTTGACAGTGAAAGGCAGAGAAAGAGAGCAGAAAGAGAAGGGAGAGATGAAGGAGAAAGAACTCGGCAGGTGGTGGGCACCGCCGCAGTTTCAGCCTGCAGAGTCTTTTCAGCTGGCACACAACTGCTAGCCTGCCACTGAGGCCCTGCTTTCCATCAGAATATTGCCCCTCTCTCGCCCCCCTCTTTAAACGATAAACGAGGAGAACAGGCTTGGGCCGGAATAATAGGATCCTTTCTTTCTGCCTCTGCCATGTGTGAGGACAGGAACAATGGATGGGACTGGGAGGGGAAATGATTCAAAGTGAGATTTTCACCTGCTCCCTTCAACCCGAGCTCTACTCCTTTCAAAGCATGCTAATTCCAGTTCATTTACAGAGTAGTACTGTAAGCTGTAACACACAAAAAATGCACAGCCCCTTTTCTCTCTTTGTGATGTGACAGTTTAGATTATTGAGCTCCAAGACATCCATTTTGGTAATCATACTCATTATCATCATTATCCCATTTTCTGAGCTAACTAAGAATTAGGGACTGGCTGACCTGGTTTATGGTACTATTTGTTTTGTTGTTGCAGTTGAATTGCAGCTGTGTATTTGTTGGTCTTGGTTTTGTGAGGTGACAGTGCAGTTCTCTTTAAAAGAGAAATTTTAGTAAACTTTTGCTGTAATATCTATTCCATGTTTTGCATTCTTCACAACCTGAGGCCACAAAAGTTCTTTTAACACCCAAATACTTGACTTTTTCCTTTACCTTAATTAATTGTGAGGATTTGCTGCTTTTCAGCTTAGTTGTAAATTGAATATCTGTTTCGGTTTCTTTTTTTTTTTTTTACTGCTGGCTGGATAAACCAAATTATTTAAAGGCATCACAGGATGTGGTAGATGACGAGCATTTTTTTCTTTACATGTTCTGACGTTTAATTAACATGACATGTAATTAAAAGCAAACAAAATTGACAGAGTAATTGATAATGGAAATCATAGTTAACTGCTGCTATACTTCATTTAGTTTCATTTTAAAGGCACATCATGGCCAACATCAAACACCCTCCACAGTATAAAGTGTCCTCTAAATATGAGGTCATCCATTGTTTGCTAGTGTTTCTCATTCATTTGCCCTCCATAATGAGACAAGCAGCACAATCCAGTCAGATACAGTAGGAGAATATCACGTGGAGAAATGTATTTGTCTCAAAAAGTAATCAGTGTCACGGCATATGAGTAAACTCATTTGCTTTGTAATCCCCTCCCCTTTGTACTAATTTGTTTATCTCACTCCGTGTCTGTGTGTGTTACATTTTGGTAATAATCCCCTTTGATGGTGAGTGAATTAAAACTTGCTCCTAATTCATCATTCACTGGCTGACTGGGTGTTAATCAGTGTGTGCACATAAACAGTCTGAAGCACTTATCTCATACGTGCTCAGGCACAGTCACACAGATCATCTCTGTGTGAGAACACAGCAGTTAAATTACTGACTGCTGCTTATATGCAGGAAAACATAAATGTTCATTTCATAACAAGAGTGTGACATTTATTACGTTCCTCCGTGTTTTAGTGTCAAAACATCATTAGATGAAACTGTTGAAAAATAGATACGTGCATTCATAATGAGATGTCACATAAAAACCAGGATTTATTACTATTTTATTTCTGTTTAAATGCTTCTCTTATGCTCCAATTACCAATTGTTGATGGAAAACTCTAAGCAGTACATGTGAAGAAAGAATAAAAACATCTCATTTCAGGGCTGAATGTTTTAACAGGAGGAATGATGATGGCATGAAAGAGCCTTGGAAGATCTGGCTCTGTTAGAAGATCAAGCAGCGACTCTGTAAAGAGACACGCCTTTTAGTTTCACAGAAATTCCTCTTCTTTCCTTTTTTCTCCTTATTAAAGGCTCTGAGGCTGTGGAGTAAAGGGATAGTCTCCACAAAGCTGCTATATGGGGTTTCTACTCAACGTTGAGATAATGAGCATGAGGGGAAAACAGCACACTGCGTATTCATTTAGAAGTAACACATGATATATGTGAAATATGTGCAATTTTTAATTTCTGTCAGTTTAGGACACCCATAAATTGAACCGCACAGAATAATGAAAGACTGTATAGGCTTGATTGACAATACCGTAAAACACAGTTGTAATCATTAATCATTAAATGCCCTGGCCTATTATCTAAACAAATAATTTTTCTACTTCTCAATAAGTTGTTAAAATAAGGCTTTTTAGAATCAGTTGCCAATATCCCAAATAGCAGCCATTCATATTTCCCTTTTGGCTGCTCCTATATCTTCGTATCATTACTGGGAGTCGAGCTTGTCTCTTTTAGTCACCTCTTAATTTCTGTTGCTTTGCCTGTTATTTTCTCTGTCCTCAATCCTTCAACCTCTTCTCTCTCCTCTCCTCTCCTGATCCGCTTCCCTTCTTTCTTCCTTCATATTTTTCCCCATTTTCTGTTTTGATCTGTACTTCTCTTTCTTTTTTTCTTTCAGTGCAATATATTATGTTTTTTTAAACATTTGTGCACAGTCTGTGTTTCTCTCTCTTGCACCTTGCTGCTCCACATGAAGAGCAGAGACAGAGAAGAATGGTGACTAAAGGGTGAGAGCTATGTAACAGGGCAAGGCTAAAGCTCCCTTGTGGGACCGAGCTCCACCTTTTGCCCTGAAGCCATCAGAGTGCATTGTGAGAAGGAGGTTAGTGGCTGCCTCACTCCAGGGAGGGACAGTGATTAGGCTGTTTGCTTGGTCCCTCCCAACAATATGCAATATTCATGCATTGTAAACAGCCATGTATTAAGTAAGACTAGCTGTTTTATGAGTCATAGTAACCAACCAGTGACTCTACTTTGACAAATGTCAACATATTTCTTTGAGTCAACATTTTAACTAAATCTACTAATATATGCACTATGGCTGACCAGTTAGCATGTTGGAATACATCCATTTCATGTAGTAACTAGTGTGAGGTGTCTTTGCTAATACACTGTAGTTCAGAGGGCATTATTCACAAGATTGTGTTTTAAAGGGACACGTGAAGTTCAGTTTCATGAAGAGTACTATTCAGACTGTGAAACTGTCATGAGGGTTATCCTGGCCTGACTGACCTAAGTTGCATTATGGGATATGTACAGTATAATTCAGTGTTTTCAAGGGCATCTTCTATTTCTGCTTCTTCATATATAGAAATTCAACTTGTTTGACTGCCGCAGTAGACACGGGGCTGACAGGTAGCAAATATAGCAAACATTGACTGCTCTACCGTCTTTATGTATCAAACCAGCTATTACTCACTTTCATCCAGGCAAGAATCCCAATTCTTTGCTGCTGAAACCTTCCCACTCATGCCACAGTAACCCTGCTTTATGCACAGTTGCCTAAATTGTGTGAATATCAGTGAGCACTGACACACAAAATGAGTCTACAGCCATGGTTGAATAGGGTCATTTTTACATTTCGAGCACCTGGGGTGGGTCTAATAACCTAAGAGCTGTGCCTGACCCTGTATTCAAGACACCATTACTATGCTAATGCTTACACAGCAATTGTGGTAGTATTGTTCTGGGAGCTTCCTTGAGCATGCCTGGGTGCATTAGAGACAGGGGGGAATGTAGTTATTGTATATGATCAGTGTACATCTGTACATGCCAGTATGGAATCTGATATTTTCCTGTCTAATACCTTCAGGTAATGATGGTGCTCACACTGAACAAGTAAGCGGCAGCTTGTGTGAAGCTCACGAATGAATTTGTCAGCTCTTCTTCACTCCCAGGTTTCTCCATTCCTTCCCCCAAGCCTCTTCTTCTCATTCTCGGCTCATGCTGATTGGCTAGGAGGAGGAGAGGATGTTATAGTATATGAATAATTGAGGAGAGGGACAGAAAGCAAGCAGGAGAGACATGTAAACTGACCTTTAGCTGTCCTAACCCATAGCCATCCCTGCCCAATTGTACACTGAATTAAAAATTACCAGTCACATATTGTACAGGCTTATTGACAGGTAGAGTTGGATGGAGACGCTTGATGGAGATGTGTGTGTGTGTGTGTGTGTGTGTGTGTGCGTACATGTGTGGGTTTACACACTATGAATGCACCTTCATTCATCCAAGGGTCAGTCTGAGGTTCCATTGCATTTAGCCTTCTGTTCCCACAGGGCCACCGTATTCTGCAGCTGTACATGTTGTGTTTGTGTATGTGTAAGAAAAAGCATATGTGTGTAAGTGGGTGAGTCACTGAATGAGTTTTATCCCCTCTTGGTTTCTTTTAAGAGAGAGCCACAAAGGAAGAAGAGATTGTTGCCATGCAGGCTTGACCCTATTCAGCTCCTGAAAGATGTGGAGTGGCTCCAGCAAGGGCCAGTGCAGTCAGTCAGACTGTGAGGCTGATGGGCACTGGAGACCCTTACAGGCAAGCAAACACACCGCTCACATTCTCACTATACCTTGCAAGGTTGCCAT
This sequence comes from Mastacembelus armatus, assembly GCF_900324485.2. Classification (NCBI taxonomy): domain Eukaryota; kingdom Metazoa; phylum Chordata; class Actinopteri; order Synbranchiformes; family Mastacembelidae; genus Mastacembelus; species Mastacembelus armatus. The sequence goes on from NC_046641.1 coordinate 21,641,511, forward strand.
GGTTTCTGGGGAATGTCGTTGGGCAAGTTGAAGCACATCTCTGGTAATTTCACTCTGCCTGGCAGCCATACTGTTTGTGTGTGTCCTTGTCTGCATGGCAGGTTGGGTGGGGGGGGGGGTGTAAATAGGCTGTGACTTGCAGCCTATGTGTTCCAAATTTCACATGCGCAAAAGATAAGGTGCACCTCTGTTAAGCGTTATTATGTGCTTCCACAGCAATATCAATTTCCCCATATGAGCACAAAGTATTAAACAAAGTAATCACAATAGGTCATTAAAAGGTCTTCGGGTAATCGATTAGCGCAAACATTTCAGCCTTTTCTTTGTGTGACTCAGTGTATTGCTTTAAAAATGCTGTGTATGTAATTAACATAGCTACAGTGTTAATGATTATTGATTTAGTATGGCAGTGAGGCTGGTGGTCATAAGACCCTCTACTGTGCTATTTCTTCATGTAGCGTCATTGGTCAGTTCTCTTTGAATGGCCCCTGATGGCTCTTAGTAAAAAAAAAAACCCCCACTAACTTATGGTGACCTTTTCTCTGCAGCTCATTACTTTTGGCTAATCTAATAATGCAATTTTGCTGAATGATGCCACAAAAGGCCCATACTACAGAGTGTGCATGTTTAAGCCTATTAACTATAAAAAAACATACATTTTACAGTATGTTTCAGGCCGAGCAGTTGCTGGTTTCCATTTATTTTCCATATTTAGGTTACACCTGTTTTTTACTTTAGGATATCTGTCATAGAGATTGCAGCTGCTGCAAACCTATTACTAAATCTCCCAACATTTGGATTGTTTATGAAAAAATAAATAACAGCAATGTTACCATTTAATAACCTGGTTATTTTAGCTAATCACAGACATTATGTCATTTTGTTTAAAATGACTTAAAACCAAAAAATATATATATAAAACATGGATAACACAAAGGCTGACTTTAGCCTTGCCACAGAAAACCTCCATCACACTCTGGCCTTCATTTTATGAATTTCCCCCACTAATTGAGCCGAGATTCAGAGAAGCTGCAGTAAATGATTTATTAACCAGATGATAATTCCAGATCATCATGTATGGGCAATAATTATTAAAATGCTTAAATGTGACAGTGTACATGCAATAATTTGCTGTGCAAATAGACATTTGCAGGTTGGGTATTTACAGGGGTCATTATTATCATCTTTCCTTGGTTCTCTTTCATTTGACACAGAATGCAGGAGCTCTGATCTGACAGTACTGTGCAGCCTGTAGGAAAATCCTGTCCCCAACTTAGACCTTCCACAGAGTAATGCAACTCCCTAACATGACTTGGATATCACAGAATCATATGTTGTTTAGTTGTATATTAAGTATGACTGCATGTGTATGAGGCAAATGGATGTTAGAAGAATTGGGCTAATTTTAATAGACCAAGGATTTATATGTTGTATTTGATTGGTATTTAAAATGCATCTATATGTTTTAAATTATATAGAATTTATTCAAACAATTCCAAAAAAAAAAGTAAGTAAAATATGCAAAACACTAGTAATTTACTAAAACTAGCAAAAACAGCAGTATAGTCCACTACAATTTTCTTATGGGTTATAGCAAGTGTTTGCAGAAGTCTATAACTGCAGGCCTATAATCTGTCCACAAATACAGTATATACCAGCATATAAAAGATGAAGTGGTACTCACTCTATCACTCTCTTACCATCTCATGCACACACACACACCTATGCATAAAAGCTGTGTCCTGCGGCTGAGAAGTGGCCTCTTGACTTTGACTGTTAAACCAATAAAAGGCAACTTCATTAAGGTCTCACCCCCAGCGAGTGGACCATTACACCTTGGCAATAAGTCGACGGGCAATAAAATCACGAACTACCTCAAGGGGACAGATGAACGCCCGCATAGACACACAGTATACAAATGCACACAAATGGATTTAATAATCTCCACTTTGGGTTTTTATACATACACATGCACATTGGATTAAAGGTAAACTCAGCATTTTTTTCCCAGTGTTTTCTCTGCTAAAGCACATTTTCTTATTGTGGTTCTTCATAAGTCTGTTGAACCTCTTCCCACTCAAGAATAGACTCTACACATACAGATAGCATTCGCTCCAGGCTTCCTCTGCAGCATTTTTCGTCCCATCTTTAAAAGGGGTCAAGTTCTGAAAGCTTTTAAAAGCAACTGTGTACATGCTGAATCTCCAGAGCACAGCTCCAAACATTGCAGTTACGTAATAGTTCCTTGGGTGCTTCCACACACTTTCCTAATGTGTTTTCCTGTATGGATATGCAGACAGGATGCAGAGAGAAGTGGAGGGGGATTATTTGGCCTGTAATGGCTTTACTCAGTCCAACTCAGCAGTTCTCTGTCTCGGTGGGGTCTCAGTGCTCCTGTCCCCTCTGTTACTCTTCAGTCTCCAACACCCACCCTACCCTGCCCTTAATCATACTGGCCCAACCCACCTTGAGCCTATGTCCTTTAGCATACTCAGCAGTACTGTGGTAATAGGTAATCAGCCTATGAGCCTAAGCCTCTCTCCACATACAACAGCCTGAGCTCTACAGGCATCTCATCCTAGTTAGAGTGGGGAAAAAAAGGGCTATGATTAACTTTAAAGCAATGAATTAAAAAAGAGGAAACACCACAGCTTAGAGATAAACTTGATTTAAATGATAGTGAACCCAGTCATCTAGCCTTCTTACAATGTAGATAAAATGAGGTTAAACATGCAGACAGCAGAGTGGCACCAGGATGAATATGTTCAGACACAGTGATGAAATAGAACTGTGCTTTTTAATACCTTAGTTCTTCAGCTGGTCACCAACTTTTGTTTGTTATTGTTATTTGTTAAGTAGTTTCATTAAAAACTGTTAGTTTAGCAACTGTCCATTGATCTGCAGACTCTGCAAAATGTTTGTTTTAGTGTTTGTACCCTAATGAATTTCTTTTATGGCTGTATATGCTTCAATCAGATAATGAGAACATGTTCCATTAAAATGCCTTTAGTGCTTCCTTCATGTTGTGATAGTTTTGTTCCAGCTAGATTAAATTAACAATATCACAGTCTTGGCAATTTTGTTTGATGCATTTTGCAACGGTTTGCTAAAAATCACAAATCTTAACCATGAGCGTGTCTTACTGCTGAATTTTCCCCTCGAGACAACAGGCTCAAACACCAGTAGACATATGTGCCAGGTGGAAGCTTAGAGTTTTCCATTAGGGTTTGCACAAGCTGCAATTACATGGCTACTATCTTACGGAAAGACAGAGGGGGGTGGGTGTCATTAGCATTGGCAGAACAGCCTCCACCATCTACTCCTCCTCATTTTCTAAATTTGAATTGTGCACTAAGAAGTATGATTACATGTGCAAGAGGAAAATGTGTTTCAGGGGAATTTGCTCATCTACAGATCCAAACAATGTATGTGCAGGAAATGACAGAAGCTCACTGTTTATTAATATTTTTATGCTTTTCTGCTCAAAATACACATTAATTCTATAAACTATAGAGGATAAAAACACAGTAAAGCCGTATACCTTATTTCCACTCTGGCCCTCTAGCACACAACAAATAGAGACAATAAAGCAGCACATCAGAGGGTAAAGGCAGAATAGTTCATCTTAATGTTCTAAGCTCTCTTCATGTATAAAAAACACAAATACAAAAAAAATCCATCTCATCAGGGGTAATTTGATGCTACTCACTCACAGGCTCAACTGCAGACTGCAGAAAAAATCTTTTTTATGATAGAAGAGTAAATGCATTTGCTTTTAGTCATCAAGCTTTAACACTATACAATCTGTTTGTTGAAATTTCATCTGCAGCTTCTTTGCAGAAACAGCTCAACCAGGTAAGATCGAATCAATAATGCAACAGAAAGAATTAGTGGTAGTGTGTCAGTGTCCATCTCTTTGTTCTTTATGATGCCACCAGGTCTTGTTCTGATATGCAAGTGAGGATCTCTCAATCTCACACACATTCCACTCCTTTATAAGCATCCGCTCTCTTTCCCTGGAGCTCTTTCTTTGCTTTCTGCCATGTTCATTAGTCTGACAGGAGAGTGCTGTTAATTGTAGCGAGGGAGGCAGGAGGAGAGAAAGCTCAGGAGCCATAATGGGAGCCAGCATGGTGCATATGGCACATAAACACATCACTGCTACCATCTCAGAGGCCCTTCAGAAAAGGGGACGCAGGAATGTGTGTGTACATCCAAAACAGTCATTATCAGGATAAATGATACACAGCAATTTATAATTGATAAGTTATGGGGTACAAACACAACTGAGAAATGATCTACCAGATATATATTAAATTGGTGATTAATACTGACCGACACACACTCAGATACATGTTCACTGCACAGGTCTTCACATGAAGTGCTTACTAAAACCTGATCATTTCAACTTTTGACTAAATTGCACTGGAATCTTTTGTTTTCTGTAACAACAAACAAGCAAAAAACTAGACCAAATAAAGTCTAATAGTAAATTCAAAATGAAAAATTGTAAAATTTTATCCACCAGATGAAGTTTAAACCAGCTTGTATGCGTTTACTTTTAGACTTGGCATGTCTCACCCATGCAGTTGATGTTTTTCAAATGACAAATAGGAAGAATCAGAAAGGCAAAGAACTCAGGAAACGTGAGGGCGGGTTCTGTTTATGTACACATTTATTTGATTGGTTGCCCTGATCCTTGACATTTATAAATAGATAGTGCAAACTTGATGTTTTATACTTGACAACAAACACACATGTTTATTTTAGCTGTAATCAGATTTTAAAATGACTAAAATGACCCTGAGCTAAAACAGGTCTCCCCCTATAATATTAGGTTTTAATTCATCTTTCTTATTTTTTGTATTTGTTTAAAAAAAAGGGATGATTCAGTAATCTTGCTTAGTAATGGAGAACATGAAAGATGAACACTTGGGCTCTTGCCACTCACACTGAGGTTGATATGTGACACTGAGTGCATGAGGAGAAATGATGAATAACCCTTCTTTTGAAACCTTCATTAAGATCTGTCAGGGCTGTTTGATTAACATTAATGGAACCAGCCCCCACTGCTCAAACACTTCTCCCTGCTCACCCTCTCCCCTGATTTTCTTCCTACTTCTTCTTCTGAAAATCCCCTTCCTGCCCATCATTATCTCTCCTCCCTCCATGGTCCATATGCACGTTTCTCCCCCTCCCCTTTTCTTTCCTCTCTCGCTTTATTTTAACATCAGACCCTTTTATATCTCACCTGCAGATGTAGTGCCAGTGACGAGTGGAACATACCTCCCCATCTTACCCAGCCCTCTCTAGTCAAATGCTTTCTTTTTATTCCCCCTAGTCCTTCCTTTCCCTCATGTTATCTATTCCTCTCTCTCTTCTCTCCTGCAGTCTCTCCTAACTCCTTCTTTCTTCTCTCCTTGTACAACATTTCTTCTCTCTTCTCCTTTTTATGCAGATAACTCCCTGTGCTCTCTGCTCTCTGGACCCCTCGTTCCTGAAAACCATGTGGTCCAGCTCCATTCATCTCTGTCACACTGCATTAGTGCCAAGAGGAGCTTGCACGTACGTCCACACACACACACACACACACACACACACACACACACACACACACACACACACACACATACACATCCCTGGTTTGGTCTGCCATGGGGGGAGGCCATGACAGCAGGCCTATCCAAAGCTGGCCAATGAATATAGATCACCTAGCTATTCTCAAACACTGGGGCCTTGAGACCCTAGCTGGGCCTCTGGGACTCCAAGTCTCCAAGCCTGGGTCAAACCTGCTCCATGTGGATGTGCAGATTTAGCTTTCACCAGTACAGCACCAGCACCTTTATACACACCCTTAGTGTGTGTGTATGAGATGTGTTTTGCAGTCAATAAATGGGCAAGTCTGCAATATATGTGCTATGTGTGGTTCAGCAGCAAATTCCAGTATGATGTTTTTAAAGGAAAGGTTACCCCTTTGTAACTTGTAGCCACAGCCTAGGCAAGAATGAAAGAAAACATGGCCATCAGCTCTGGGGTTACTGTTTACTGAGCAGGGCAGAGGTTTTCAAGTGCTGCAGTAGTTCAAATGAATACTGGTGCTGATGATTTAAAAAAAACAGGAATTTAACTACCACTGAGAACAATGAAGGCAGGTCCCCTGTGCAATATTCTAATGCTGCAAAACAAATGAAATTGCTTATTCATTTTGTTGTTTGTATTTATTCTGTCTGTTTTGCAAAAACTGCAATCTCAACAGAGAAGTCATACATGCCAATTTCTCCAGTGAGTGCAAGTACAATGACTTTCATGCTAAAAATGCAGTTATTTGGTGAATGCACTGTAGAAAACCAAACTTAGTATTTGCAGGTAAATGAACCCAGCAGAGCAGATAACCTTGGCGCTAAAAACAAGTTTTGTATTTACATGCATATGAACACTCATGTTTTTTTTTGTACATAATACCAGACTGTAATACAACCTGTACAAACAGAAGATGTCAGCTCTATATGATCAGGCTCAAGGGCTTGGGTACTAGGTGTATGCAGGTTATATTTACATTGGTGTTTGCACGTATCCTAGCAAGTGTGCTTTTGTGTTTGCATTGTACTGTATGCAGTGTGCGTCTCACCTCTAAGTGTGATTGTCCATGAGGGAGAAAAGGGAAGCATGTATTGGATCTTGTCTTAGACCTACTTATAATTGGCTGCACTGTCTGTTTACTTTCAGAGCTGCAAAACAGAACAGTTAGAAGTCTGGGTTGGTATGTGTTGTATGTATCTAGAAAAGGTGTTTCAGGTGTGATCTCAAGCTCATAGCCTTGGATCATCCTCCCTTGATCTCATTAGAAGCAAATGACCCAGTTGATATAAGCAGATTGCTGATGAGTTGGTCACTCTGACGGCTAAATGTCATCAGTGTAAGGGAAGGATGAGAAGAGTTAGAAGCATTCGAAGGCAGTAGGCAGCTTACATGAAGATGGTAGATACTATTTAGTTTAATTTATTTAGTTTACTATTTTCTTTACATGTACATTTAAATAAAGACAATATAAAAGAAACAGTTATTCTGCTGCATGGCAGAAGACGCAGCCTTGAGTCCATTTTAGGGGCCCTGTATACTCAACCTAGCCACCTGTGTCCCAGCAGGAGCTGTCCCCTCAGTGTTCGTCATTAAGTCACACTTAATGTGATTTGCTATGAATAAATTGTGTTTAATGGCATTATAACTAATATAAAATGCACAACCAGTCTATTAGATACAATATTCTTATTTGATGACAATTGTGTTATATGTTTTATTTCTGGGAATGTACCTCCAGGGGAGTGAAGCACGCTGTAGAGCAAGTAAGCTGTGAGTGTCCATGTGTGTATGTTTATTCATCCTGTCTCTCTTTTTTCCTGTTTTGTCTCACTCTGACATACATCTCACACTAGGCATGTCCTCTTGCATGCATCTGTAGGCACACGCAAATACCCAGAACATGTTGTACACCTACATACTGGCAGGAGCCGACAGAAGTTAATAAAAACACACACCAAAGTCAGTTACCAGAATCATGAATATTAACTCTCTAACACTGCAAAATGGTAATTGTGTTTGAACAGCCCCAAAGGTAGTCAGTGTCACAGTTGAAGGTATTTCATCATTTCTTCCTTGACGCAGAATTGCCATCCAGTGATGACTAGGGTAACCCAGGGCTATTTAAGATTCAAACAGACAGTTGAACTGCTCACACACCCACTTATAACATGCAAATATAGAGGGAATGGCCAACAAGCCCTCAGGGGGAAGAGCAGACGGTGGCTATTAGAAAAATGAATAGCAGATTACTGAGAAAACAGACAAAACAAGAGAGACAACAAGTCACATTTCTCCATGCCAGGAGAATCTTGCTTCCTTACAAATTCCTGTGACTGTGAGCCAAGTGAAGCTGCACATTTAAAGCTGTGGTACAAATTGCCCTGCTGTGAGCGGTAAGCTGTAATTAAGCTGCTTCTGCTGACAAAAACTGTAGCATTGGTTTGGTGCACATTTGCACATAGAATGGTGCAGTTTGATGAGCTGAGAGCTGTAAACTAATGGGTGCACGTACAAACACTGGTGAAGCTGCTCCATCACAGCACTATCAGCACTGGGCTGGAAGAAAACCTCACACAGTCAGCAAACATCATCAGTAAAGGAATCACAATAGATGTGCAAGCAAGTGACTCTACACAACAAGATCTTCTTAAATCTGAAAATAACTGATAATGTGGCAAGTCTGTAATTTCTCAAAGCAGAGTTATTAAAAGGGAGTGGGTTTTAATACTTGAAGACTGTGATCATTGGCCCAGCAAAAACAGATTATGTGTCTAAATTGTTAATTATAACAAATTATCTTATTTACAGGTAAAGTAAACCCACAATGTTAGTTATAATACTAGCTATAATCCCTTATTGCACATAAACACACAGCTGCAAAGCCGTCAAAGTTGAACTCATCTGAAAACTGTGATAAATATTTGTAACAGTTGGTTTATAATTTTACAGTTTCAATTTGTTTTCTGTTTAAAATGAGTTTGGTGTTTTGTGTAAAACTTGAGTGACTGTGTGATCATTTGTGTTTCTTTCTCATCAGACTTTTTCATAGATCTAAATAATAGTTGGACTTCAGGCAGACCTCTACTGTAAATGTATCTGTTGCACAAAGCTGCCTAGTTCTTGCGCTTATTTGCAATGAATTCTGGGTAAATTACGATGAAAAACATGGCTGACTGAAACCACACATCTTTATTCACTCCAGAAGAAAATGTTTGCCTTTCAATAGTCACAAAATGAATCTACTCAAGTACACGCTTCACTTCCCGTAAGGAGTGTAACCGTACAAAAACACTTTCAGAATTATATAATCTGACACACCTGCAGCCGAACCACAGTGTTGTGACTTATAAGGTCACAGGATTAACTGCTCATCAGTCATTCAGGAAAGTTTCCTTGAGCAAACAAATGACTGAAGATGTCCTCACTTAGGTACATGTTAAGCTTCCAGTTACAAAAACAGTTTCCCTTTCCAGTCCTACACAGAAATATTGTCCGTAAACCAGAAGCTGTGAACCATGTTTTTCTCTTTTTGTCAAAGTTTTTTGAAGTTGCCCACTAAGATAGACTTTCTGTGTGCAGTACACATCTTGCCTTTGCCTTTTTCTATTTTTATGTGCATTTGTGTGTGCGTTTGTGTGTGTGTGTGTGTGTGTGTGTGTGTGTGTGTGTGTGTGTGTTTATGTGTGTGAGTGAGTGTGACGTGAAAGAGAGAGTTGTTGCCTGCTCCCTGACCTCTCTCATGTAAACATGGACACACTCCAGCAAGGTGCTGAATGGCAGTGATTATGAGAGATCCACACACACACACACACACACTCACACATTGGGAGCTCTGCCAAGGAGGGAAAACTTACAAAGCAAGGCTTCCCCTGGCTCACTGCCAACGCTCTATGGACAACAAACAGCGGAGGAGATGGAGAGCAGGAGGGAGGAAGAGGGAAAATGATGAGGTGAAGAGGAGGAAAGTAAGATGGAGGGGAAAGCAGTGGTGCCGGGGAAGGAAGGGAAGTGAAAAAAGCTGAATGTACAGGAAATTGAGGTAAGAATAAACTTCTATGTGACTGTACACTCCTAATCTGAAGATTAAAGTTAGGATGATTGAGGTTGATGGAGCAAATATCTCTAACAAGATTAAATTTAAAAACTGGAAACTGCACTCCATCATGGTTATAATAAAACATAGTAAGGAGAATATCAATACTTATTTTTAAGCTGATCTGACATGCCAGAGGGAGAAAAGATTGTTGGATGGTGATTTCGGAGAGATAAAATAGCTGTATTTCAGTTAAAATGCTGTGTGAAATAGAAGAAACTTGTCGCGTAAAGAATTTTAAAAACTATGTAAAACAAAATAAGAACGATCCACAAGCAAAAAAGACAAAAAAGAAGTTCAACATTGTTTCTCGTTACTTCCAGGTCATTTAAGCCACTTCAGCTCTCTGAAGGAAGCAATGTCACAGATCCCATTAACAATGAATTAATTGTTATTACTAATTATGTCAGCAGCATTAAGCTTTGGCGTACTGAGAGAAAAGGAAGGTGCTTGGCTGAGAAGAGCCAAGCGTAACAGGGGAGTGACAGGGAGAGTCTGAGAGCACAAAAGGGACAAACAAGGACAAACAGACAAAGATCTCTGTAGGGGTCATGTGTTGTTTGCCAGGTCATGCTTTTCCTGTCCTTTGCCCGTCTGGCCTGTTATCAGCGAATGACTCAGCCTGTCAGCTGAGTACAGATGGCCATGTGTTGACCCTTGCAACCTCAATCAAATCATATGATTGCTGTATTTGCCCCAGAACCACAGTCAGCTGAGCATGCTGATCCTGCTCTATGAACACAACAGAACGATATGGACCCTTTAAAAACAGCTGACATCAAGTCAAAGCAAAGGCTTCTGACAAGCAGACACCTCAGGTCACAGTCTTACCCAGGGCGAGTAAATAATTGACAGAAATGTGAGCGACATTGGCTTTTAGACTCAGCTATATCCTTTTTTCGAGCCAAAAAAGATTGCTGAAGGCAAACACGGCCATAAGTCTTCAAAGTCTTATCTGAGTCATTACGTCATCCCCCGCCGCACATCATATTTACTGACTCTGAGATGCTGGAGCAGAAGTACTTGCTCTACCTCAGATGGGCAATGCAGTTCAATTTGGATACAATCAGCTGAACTTCGCTTTGACTGTGAACATATGTTTTCAGACTGGGTGGAATTTATAGAGGATAGTGTAGATGTTCCTCAAAGGAGAACACTGGTGGGATTGAGGCAGACACACAAACCTTTGAGGTGTAGCATCCTCAGCATAAAATATCATTCTTTAATGGACTGTAGAAATGATCTAACAGTTTTACCACTTACCCCAGAACTCAGGTTAAGAAAATGAGGATTGGGTCGTTTTTCACTTCCTGTAACTGGGAAAAAGAAACAGATGAAATGGAGCCCTGGTGCTTACCTTGGTCGACTGAACACCATGCCTGCAACATGAGCCTTTCCTATGTGTGCACATATGCGTGTGTGCGTGTGTGTAAATGGATTTAAAGCTCAATTTTCATTGATGCTGCTAAGCTGCACTGGCAGACTGCAAAATGGAATTTGACCTATGTAATGTCCTTTTTAATCAGAGGTAATTGACACAGATAGACTTCATCATAATTGGATATGCCCTTGCCAACCATGCTTCAGCCCTGCACTGCTCCGCCTCTATGACCTCCTCCACTTACTGTAGATTGGTTAAATAAATTCCTACAGTCCAAAGAGAAAGGGCCACCAGACCTTAAACTCATGGAAATATCATGTTAATGCTATGAAATGCAAAGTCCTTCTGGGACTGAACTGTCCTTTTAAATATGAAATAAATCCAACAAAGCCTCTCGGTAAATCTCTTAAACTCATCTGCAGTATTCCAGCATTTAAATATGTGAATCTCTTCTCTCTGTGCATCCTTTTGTTGGTTGCCATGTACAGTTATGTGAGAACCTTGTGCCACTGGATGGTTCAATTAGTATACAGTAATATACAGTAGCCACTTTCTCCTTTTACCCAACACTCGTCTTCCTCTGCTGCTGAGGGGGAAAATGTCTCATTCCAATTTAATGCATGGCCAATTCCCACCTCGACAGAGCCGTAATTAAAACCCACACGCAAACCCCCATTCATCAGAAGAGATGACAGAAAGCGAGCGAGAGAGAAGGTTTGGGGACAAGGGTCTATGGTGCCATACCCTTGAATTTAGGAATCCAAGTTGAGGCTAATTTTACCACTCACCTGATACATGTTGTTTTCAGTATGTAAACAAATAATTTTCCAATAATTGTGGCTCTACTTACGCTCCACTCTCCAGAACCTGCAGCCTAATAATCTCATTAGCATAGCACCCACCAGTTTAAGCCCCACCTCTCATATTAGTCATTTCTCTTCTATCTTATTACAGAGCCCCCACCTTTTTGCACCCCATGGCAGATTTTCTGTTTTGACAGCAGTCCTCCGCTGCTCTTTTGGGTTTACACACACACACACACACACACAGAGACGCAATCACAGAAACACACACGCCACATGACCATGACCCCTAGAAAGCCCTGTGCATATCCACAATGTCCTTTGGGGGTGTAGGGACACCAGAGGGGCTCTGGGAGGTTGACGGGTGTGCGTGTCATTGTTTGCTGTCTCTGATTACGCGTGTTGCCATCCAGCAGCTGTTTGCATGTTTTATCCTGCTGTCTGTCTACACATGGGCGGGGCCAAGTCTGGCGCCGTGCTGACATCACTCTAGAGCTTTCTTACGTCTTTGAGAAATACACAGAAAATGCACCTACTCAGGATGACGTGTCTAACATTCGTTTTAACTGCATCACCTTTCAAAACCTTTTGGTTCTATTTTTGGTCTTAAAAGAAAGGAAAAGGAAAGCAAGAGCTATTAAGACACAACAGCAAAGTCTTTCTCTGCAGCCTCTCCAGTCCTGGTAGTGATGGCATATGTCCAAGGCCTCGTCCACCCCCCCCCCCCCCCATGTCTCTCACCCTCCCAGTTCCCAACCTTCTCTCTGTCTGCCTTTTTCTCTCTATCCTGCAGTGGACTGCACTTGAGCTTGAATGGCCAGAGCGGGACAGGCAGCTGCCTGGGCCCTGTGCTTCAGAGAGCAGGAGGGAGAGGAGAGGGGGGTGCACAGATTTTAATGAGATGCACAGTGTCAATGGCCACTCTCTCTGAAGAGGGCAAGAAGAAAAGGGTGTTCTCTCTTTCTTTCCACTCCCCTCTCTTCTGTGCCCCTTCCTCCAGCTCCCTCGCGATCGCCTGCCCTCCTCCCCAGCTGGCGAGGGGCTTTGTAAGGCACCAGATGATACCCCAGATGCCCTGTCCCAGTCGCCCCTTTCAGCTATATTCACCAGCCTCCCTTAAGGTTAGAGGTCACCACCGGGCATCTGAATGGGTCTCCGTGGCAACAGTGGTCATGGCGGTTGAGCGAGTGGCAGAGGTTTTTCGTTGTTTCCTGGTTGTCATGGACAGTGCTTAATTAATCTGATTCAGCCACAGCCAGAGAAACTGAAGACAATTCAAGTGGTCATAATGCAGAAATAAATCTTTATTTAGAAAACATAAAACTTTGTTTAGGTGGTCACATGTCAGAGAAAAAAAATGAGTGAGAACAGGAGAAAGCTTGATGATATCAGACACAGTTCTGCCAGCTTGTTTGGGATTTAGTATTTCTGTGCTGATGTTCCTGCAGGTTGGTGCTGTTTCAGCCCTCTGCTGGGCAAACACACAAATACATGGTTTCATATCACCTGCACTGAACCAGGTAACCTGTGGGAAATATTTGAATGCATAACAAAGCCCTGTCTTAATGCTTGGAGAAATGTCAGTAAGAAAATGTCAATAATTTTGTGTTGACGGGGGAGTTTTCAGAGATCTTAGTGTACAGGTTGGAAAGTGTAGGTGTGACATATCTCACAAATATGGATAAATATTGTAAGTTAAAATAGAGTTTATCAAACACACTGTGAAGCCCTGCAAGAGTAAATACTGTATATTATGTATCATATATTTTACTGTCATTTGCACATGCCATCCTCAGATTTTATTTAGTGCTTTCAGGATTGACTTGTGCAGATTTTTCTCCTCTCTGACTGAATGTGCCTTGACTCTTTTCTTCGTGCAGCCTCTGCTGGTCACGCTGTCCAAACAGATCAAAGGTCACACGATAAGAAGCGGGTGAACACTGGGGCCCATTCAGCAGCTCGGACCAAATGTATATAACATGGGCACAGAGAAACAGAAAGGAAAATACAGACAGAGAGGGAGTTTTGGCTCTAGTGTGTGTCTTGACAAGCTCTTGGAGAGTTCTCAGAAAGTCTTTTCTTTAGAGCAGCCATAGAGGAGCTTTAGAAAATCATGATTTGTTATGCTAATACAGCAACTTGTATTGAATACAGTGAAATATATCATGATGGATTCAGCCCTACTGTTGGAACAAACAGTATTTGTGCATGGCCTCATTTTGCGTGCTCTTACACCTATGTGTATGTGTACCCATTTTTAAATGTATATGCCTTTAGCTCTTAGGTAAACAGTACGTGGTGGTTAAGTCTGTGGCTCCAAGCCCTTCCCTTAAGTCATCACAGAATCAGATAACACAACTGATCAACAGTGGCCACAATGCAACTAACTGGCTGGCCCTACTGTCACCCTCCAGCCACGTGCACAAATCCACCAAATGAAATGGCAGGACTAGTGAAAGGCTTCAGTTCTCCTCCTTACAAGAGTTTATTAGATACACTGAGCTAAAACTAACGCAGTCTAATGCAGCCTTCATGGAGGCTGTAATGTTCAGCTTTTGTTGAAATGATTTTAGAAAAGTATTGATCGAACTGGTCTTTTTTAAGAAGGAATTTGTGGTGCTGTTAACACCTGTCCACCTGTGTCTATTAGGTCTGGATTACAATGAAGTGAAAGGTTTACTATAGATTTATACTTTGTGGCTCAATATGCAGCATATGTGAATTACAATGTGACTTCATGAGGTCAGCTTTAGAGAAATTTAACAGACTTTTCAGACGTCATAAACATCCCTAATTTCAGAAAACCTATACAAACACATTTTTAAATTCGTACACAGTCATAATGAAGGGATCCATGGGCTGTTTAGGTGTTCTAACAGTACTGATCTGTCCCTATAAAAACACAATCATTTTTAGTTCTTAAATGACATTTTCATTCTCATGTATAGTCATGACCAATTGCAAATGTCAGCCAAAGCGCAGACAGTCAAGGCTCAGATTTATTGGATGTCTCACTGATGTGAAAATATAAACGGCAGCAGCAATGAGAAGGACAGCCTGACTTTTGTGTGGCACTGGTTTCCGTTCTTCCACAAAAAAACACACACATCAATGCTGCTGTTCAGGGCACGGTTGTGCTATTCCTGATTAGCTTCAGCATCTCCATCAATAGGCCTGACTGTCTGCTCTGGACTTTGGACAAATAGTTCTTTCTACTCGACTTCACTCCTTAAAGCTATAATGGCTGGACCGTCTCAGAGAAGAGTTAATTATTGTATAGCAGCTGCACCAGTTTCAGAAGCATGAATATGTCACAAGACATCCAACAGTTTAGCACAGTATGTGAGCCACAGTATGTTGGTATTAGAGAGGTCAGTTAACAGATTATGTGGTTTTACCAACTTGTAGGATTCGTGCATGAGCTAATACAAACAAAAACACCTCAGTGTGCACGTGGTGGAAAATCGCTCTCATGTGCTGATGATTCAAATATCAATCCCTCAGACACAACCACCCACATGCTAGCATTTACCAACCAATCACACGCACATACACCTCCCACATTGACGCACAATGTGTTTCACACTGTTAGTGTCGATACGTTTTTATATTTAGTGTGAAATTCACCACATTAATCACTTTTCTGATGCTTTAAAGCGCTGAGCTTTGTGCTCTGTCTTTAAGTATTTTCCACGATGAATGTGTTTAACATAGCCCATTTTGCAAGAATAACTATATAAAGTATGTTTCACATCCATGTTTCAGAGCAGCAGAAAGGGGCAAGTACTTGTCAGTCTCCATTTAAATACAAGCTGGTGTTAGATCTTCACAGCTGTAGACGCTCTTTCTCTGAGAGGAAAGCAGCTGACAGCTCTAATGCCTAAAGTTTGATAAATTTCCTGGTATTATGCATTTGAAGTCTTGTGCACAGTGAACCTGAGGATTTAGACTGTTGGTTGCTGATTTGGCTCACATTAGGTCTGACTGTGGGAGCTTCTTAAATGTCACTATGTTCTGCCCTCTGGTGGTTATAAATATAAAACACATAGCTGCTAAACAGATTATTATGTTTTTTCACACTTTACTTTGTCTTTTCTATTCTCTTTACATTAACACAAACTCCAAACCTACTAATTGTGTGGACCACAGCTCAGGTCTACTCAAAAAATCATAATCTTATACAATCCACCAGCATTAATAATAAGATATTGTCTTTAAATTAATAGATTTTTATTTTATTTAATATCTTATACATTCTCATTCAAAAGGGATGAAGATAGAAAAGGAGACAGAAAATGGGTCATGGATATAAATATACAAAGAGGCAAAATCTTTACAATCCATAACTTGAAATGAAAGTTTAAGCTGACCAAATGGGCATGAGGCACAGCACTTTGGATTACTAAAATAACTTTCACCAAAAGCCACACTGGTCACACGCTACATGGTAGTTGACACTTCACTTCATGCAACCGCCCAACATTCGAGCTGTGCCTTTTCTTCTTTCAGAAACAACAGAAAAGTTTGATTTATGCCTATTAACTTTCCTCCCCCTTTGGCAACGCTAAATTTTCAAAAACTCAGCCCCAGAACTTGTACTACAATCATGGAAAATAATCTCATGGAAAATATGGAAACCCCCAAATACAGACAGTGTAACCCATGTCTATACAGTCAGACCTCACCGTTAAATACAAGACAAGTGCCACGCCACAGAACGAACTCTGACTGGTCCATTAAAAAGAGAAGCACAGTAGTACAGTCAGGTACGAAGTGACAAAATAGGCCACGTTGGTCAGAACTGAAACTGGTATACTTCAGTTACATTTCAAACCCAATCTTAAATCGACAGCTTTAAGAATCCACATTCACGAACATTACAAATCATTTAAAATTGGCACAAACTGATAAAGTATTTACTGAACGTGCAAGAATACCAAGAGTTTTTTTCGCTAAGTGCACATGAAGTCAAGATGCTAGTGCAATGGTATAATAATTAACAATATTGATTTCAACATAAATAAGGAAATAGGCAACAAATATAAAGAAAATATGGCTCAGAGGAGAAAGAAGCCAAAGCAAACACAAAGTACAACATCAAACAATCAGCAGAAACAAGGAGCCACAATGTTCAGTGGTGAACATTAACAAAGGCACACCCGCAAACGCATACACACAATATGTACCAGCAAATATATGCACATGCTCAGGCACAAACATTTAATACGGGATTTGATTTTGGTAATACTGGATCATGTCGTAGGTTCTACTCCTGTAAGACAAAAAGGAGCAATGGGGGAAATTTAAGTAATGCTTTTCAGAAAGGGAAAACAAATGAGGACGGGTATGTAAACTCTACTGACCTGTTGCTGAGGAAGCAGTTCTGAATGACTTTGATGATGAAGGAAGCTGCATCTTTCTCGCTCAAACCAGGATTGAATCGCTGCCTAAATGTAGTGAAAGAGACCATGAGCATCAAAATGAAACCTTCAAACTGTTTATCCACAGTGACATTAGCACACACATGCAGACATTCATATCCCCGACTCACTTAAGCAATTTGATGGTCTGTCCTCTGAAGCAGGGAAGGCCAGTGTCCAGCATGAGGGTGACTAAGGAAACTACTGCATCCATGTAAGGCCTGAGTCATCAGCGGAGATTGTATTAATGTTACATGTAAGTCATCTTTAATGTTCAACAATGTCTTCAGCACCTCTACATGCTTACCGAACGGCCAGATATCCCCTCACACACATCTCCATGAACCATTTGAAAGGCGTTGCTTCCATCTTGCCACCCATGATCATCACCATCTCATCGGTTAGCTTGATGTCTGGCTCCCACCCGAGGTTTCCACCAGGAGAACTTTCGAACATGAACCCAAAGTCTGGAAACACAGGGTGACACACAAACAAGATCGCTTTTTTTTCAGGGCTCCAGTATCAACCTGCTGAATGAAGATAATGTCTGGCACCATCAATAAAAATGCAATCACTTGTTCCTGTTTATGACCTTATTCTTCAGTCATTCTAAAGAGTTTGGAAAACATTTTAATACTCAAAAATGAACATTTTGGTTTGGAGTTTGGATGCACTTGGAGAACCTTAAGAGAAACAACCACCTTCCAAAGTCAGAGTGACAAAGTTACTATGTTACTGTGTCAAGAGGCTTGTTAGAAGACACAGTGAACTGCTTATTTGAATATTAAATTCACATCAAGAGCACATACACAAGTCAACTTCAATAACTGCACAGAATACACACCGATGTGGAGGAGGTGACCCTGGCTGTCCAGCATGATGTTGCCATTGTGTCTGTCTTTTATCTGCAGCAGGAACAGCAGCAAGCTGTAAGCTGCCATACTGCGGATGAAGTTGTAGCGTGCCTAAAAAGTGAAGTAAATACAACACGTGAGCCCTTTTAAATATGGTGTCATTTTACAATACATCAGATTGATGGACACACCTGCACAAGGTTAAAAAAATTACCTTTTGGAAAGCAAGTGTGGATTCATCTCCATACTGGTTCCTGAAGTAGTCATACATGCCAAAATCTGTCTGTCGGCCCAACTGGTCACGGGACTTGCAGTCTGGGATGCACTCGATCACCCCACACTGCGGTGGAACACCAGAAGCAGAAAGAGTAGCAAGTGGTCTGAATACAGTGGGAAAGTCTGACTTGCAGTTTCACCATCTCAGTGGAACATTCATTGTGAACGAAGTAAAATACAGGAAGACAGAAAAGGTTTGACATGAACTTACTCCAGGGGCTGTGGCCACCACCCTGTAAGGGAACACATACAGATCCAGGCCCACCAGCTGGAAGATGTTCTTGAACAGGCTGATGATCTGAAGAGCCAGCATGTCCTGTGAACACATGACTAAATGGTAAGGAAAGGGAATTCAAGCTAAAATAATTAGGCTAAGCCAAATAAAGACATCATGAAATGAAGGTGAGGTAGCAGGGATAAGTGAAAGGTGAGGTGCATGAAACTGAGACCTGTCGGCAGTCGTCCCCCACTTTAAAGATGGCTGACTGCCAGCAGATTCTCTTTGCCTCCTCTTCGTTTTTAACTTCATCCACAGAATCCGAGCGACACAGCAGACCTGATGAGAAAATGTTACATGCTGATTGTCTGTTTTAGAAAAATAATAATACCTACAGTAGATCCCTTTAAAAGTGACAGTACCTTCCTTTTCCAGCTCACTGACTCCACATCTCCGAACCTTGAACTTGGCCAGATAGGGAGCTTTGGCTGCACTAAAAAGAGACACAAGGGGTAGAAAAGGGGCTTATGACAGAGTTCGGCGTTCACATTTAGTTCTGAACAGTTCAATTTCTTGGAGGGTGATGGAAGTTGGTTTTGAGGCCCACCTTTGCATCGGGGTCCCAGATTTGTAGTCTATATCCAAGACTATGGCTTCAGGGTTACTGGGAAGATAACAGCCAGGTTGGACTTTGATCTGTGACATGGCTTCCAGACAGGCCCTCTTCCTCTCCTCCCCTTTGGGAAAAGGTCTGTCGACAAACAAAAATTGCTTGAACACAGATGTCTTGACTTTACTGAGAACTGCATGCATGAGTATCTCATTAAAGGACGACAGACCACAAGTGACAGTCAGACTCTGCTGTTATTCACACAGGGGGCTCACTGGGGTAAAAAGCATTAGGAAGTGGAAGTCAGGGGACAGTAGAGGTGTCTCCCCTGGTCTGTTACAATTAGTGCTGTAATGAGGACAGAGGGGAACTGTATCAGCCTCTTGGGGTCCAACAAAACAAAAGACTAGTCATCAGCTTCAGAGTGTACACGTTGTCAGGGGCAAGGGGGACATAACATAAAAATTCTTCCAGACCAGTGCATAATCAGAGAGACAGTACAGCAAACATTGGCCAAATAAACTAACAACAAAGGGACTTTGGGAGCAGATGAAGGTGGTGCAAGGCAGGGAAATGTTATCATCACTTGATAAACACCTTAAAGATAGATACCTAGAGAGTAGTGTTATGGAGTAAGAAAGATAACCAGGTAACAGAAAAGTTCAACTGTGGTGCTACTTTGAGGCCTTTGACAAAGCTAACAATCTTAGCTTGAATTTATTTCTTTTTTTCTGGCAATGTACCACAGAGTTTCTGATGGTATTTTATGAATGGAGATATCAGTGAGGAAGATTGATAAGAGTGAGAGAAAAACACCAGGTGAAGAAGAAAATAAAACAAAGATGATTACAGGATACTTCAAGACATTAGCATGTTTTAGCTGATTACTACAAACACTAATTAACATACCACCATTCATAGAATAGTTATAGCTCTGAGTGGACAAAACAATTCCTGCTTTCACCTCAACGTCTAGACAAAAATAAGAAAACTTTTTTTTTCAAGGTTGAGTAAATGGTGGCTGCTGGAATACGTTTCAGTCTCTTCTCAAACACTGACTGCTTGAAAGGCAGGAAATGTGCCTTTACCTTAGGAAACAATGCACCTAAAACATGCTCAACACTACGGTTCCTTAGAGAGTGAAATGTGTGTTCGTACTTGATAATGGCTGACACATTGGTGATCTTGTTGAAGAAGTCAAACTCCCGCTGGTAGAAGTCTTTGGCTGGTCCAGATAGAGAGCCAGTGATCTCCTCCACCATCTGTTCCAGCAGCTCACCTATGTCAGCTGAGAGAGGACATCAGTAAATATACATGTTTGTAATGTTGTGTGCATTTACAACAGAGATGTCTTACGGTCTTTTTGGTGTCCTTCCTCATCCAGGTATATGTTGGTCTTCATGTTCCAGATAAACTGGTGAGCCAGCAGCTGAGATTTCTGTGCTGCCCACAGGATGTACTCTCTCACATAACCCATCTACACCAGGACGGAACAGGAAAAAAACACAGGAATCACTGGGATCATTTCATCATTTTAAGAGGGTTTTAAATGCACGTGATGACTTGGAAAATCTGATATTCACCTTGTCATAACGAAGCGCTTGGACGATTTGAGGAATGTAAAACAAAATAGCATCCTAGACACAGTAGAAAAAAAAATAACCAGTCAAGTACAAGTATATGACATATTTCCCTAGAAGTAATGTGGACATCCTTTGGGCCTGTCAGTCACAGATTCATCAGATTTTTTTCAATGATGAATTTGATTAAGACCATAAGCAATTGGTGTGATACTCTATGTTACTTGAGAAAATAATAATGGTAATTTCATTACACAGGTAACAAATGCAAGTCCAAAAAATGTTAACAGTGACTGTGAAGATGTGTATTATATGTGTGGACATACAGGAGGAAAGGAGCGGAGCACTTTGACCCCATACTGGGCTGTGAGGGGGTGAGGAGGGTACATGGAGGAGAAGTATGACAGGCCAGTCGGGGGATCTGCTGGTGCCCAGCACAGGATATGACTCAACTCTGGAGAGTCAGCATCAATTGTGTGCCACGTCACCAGGAACTGAATACAACAAAACACACAAAAAAAAATAAAAAATAAAAATTGAGAAATATGTCAAAAAAGTTTCACCTGGATAAACATCTGGATAAAATTTACTCAGTGTGCTGCATGTGTCACATACACATTATCTGTAATTTCATACATGGATAATTAGACTCCAGGGGAAACTATGTTTATTCGTTACTAAACTGACTAGAACAAACAACCCTGAGATGTCAAGAAGGATTGTTCACCACATTATGGTGGTCTTTAGGGAAGGCCATGCTCCGTCTCCCCTGCTTCCTATTTAGACAAGTACAAGGCTCATTAAGAGTTCAGGCAGGTAGAACTAAATGAAAATGACAACAGGAAGCTGGAGGGAAAACGATTATTTGAGTACACACAAGTTCTCATGCGACAGCACTGTATATGTCCACTCAGAAAGCTAGCAACTAATAAGACTAACTTTTGTTCATCTTTTGTGGCACCTTAAAAGAAATGCAGTGGCAGTAAGTCCAAAATCCAATGAAAACTGCACCCAAAGAAGCCATAATAACACAGCTGTATAATACAGCTCTATAAACTACAAGCAGAGCAGACAGTGCCATCCTGTTCATTTGTAGTGGCAGGACATCACCTTCACTGCTTCAGGAACATCACACACAGCAGCAGGATCCATTCGCACCAGACGAGTCACCTCAGAGACAATAGCCTCAGTGTTTTTAAATCTGGAAACAAACAACAAACTCATTAGGCACATAAACTAGCATGTGTGTAGAAAGGACACTGTATATGGGCAAAGGCAGTGTTTTCATTCAGCTGGACATTGTAGCTCTCATAAGTGAACATCTGAATCTTCTGCCATCTTTGTGCTGCAAACCAAACAATCAACCATTTCTGTTTAAAAACTTCCCTTCAGTGCTTGTTTGAGATTCTGTTATTGATGTTTGTCAGCTTTTATTACACCGATGTGATGTAATCAGTATTGTTTCTCTGTGTACCTGGCGGGCAGCTGCAGAGCGAGGTAAGGTGCTATGCTCCACGCCAGGTTCACATTGTCCTTCCATTGTTTTTCTGTCAGACTGATGTATTTGGACCTCCAGTTAGCAATGCTGGTCTCCACTGACTGTTCAGTTGCAATAGCAAGCTCCTGAGTGGATAACGGGTTATACCATGTTGTCAGCCGCTCAATCTCGCTGGCCTGGCAAGATAAAGAGAATGTGACCCAGGAAGTGCCAAGTTTAGTTGGTGTCTAATTACTTGATGAATTTTATCTTACATATTTGTGAATATAAATACAGATAAGATAAATACCAGTAAAGCTAGAAGCAGTGTCCTGCGTTTCATGTAGTACTTGTGCAGCTGGGTGCCTCTGTTGCTCTTTTTAGACAGTCCTGAAACAGTCCAGGTACAATGCATCAGCAATACAGAAGTAACGTTTTAAACTGAACATCCATCTCATCAAATAAAAGCTTCCACTGTGACTTTACTGTGACACTTTGTTGAGGTATATCACATTTTAACATCCTGCGAGTATTTACCTGATTTCTTGGATATGGTAGACATGCCAGAGGACAGAGGGTAGGTGTTGATCCATCCTTGAGCTACCTGCTGCCTCTGACCCACTGCTGCATCAAGACTGCTCCGGCTGTCTGTGACTGCTACTACAGACAGGCTGTTCACAGACATGTCTTGGGGATCTAGACAAACAAACATAAATGTAAAGACCTGAAAACCAACTTTATTTAGAAAATCATCATGATTTGGATAACAGGACTTTTAGTGTTTTATAATAGAAAAGTCCAGTTAAAGGTAACTTTTGCAGATTGAGGAGAATGATTATATGCTGAAAATATAAATAAATAAGTGTAATTAAAAACCACCAAAACAAATATCACCGATTAGGGACTTGGAAAAACAAGAAATGAGAAATTGGTTAAAAAAGAGTTATTGGTGAAACACCGGAGCACTGTTTTCTCACTGCTCTACCTGGGGGAACCAGCTGGCTGGCAGTCAGATACTTCTTGTCAGACTGTAGGCTGGCATAAAACTTGATCATTATACTGATGTCTTCTCTCAGCCTCTTCTCTGCCTGGGTGGGAAATTTGGGTGCGACACTACACACCCAAGTCAGACATGACATAAAAATGTTAGTAGACAGAGAGACGGCTTTAAATCACACCTAAACACAGTTTATGTTTTTGACAAAACACATTAGAATGCATCCTACCTGAAGTAGTCAAAAGCTGTGGAATAGATCTTCTCTCGAAGCACGTTTCTGATAGTGGCATTTGTCACAACATCAGCATGGAGAAGAGTCAGACCCAAAGTCAACAGTCTGAAATAGATCAAATCCTAGGTTTAGGATTCAGCACTCCTCACAGCTGATTTTAACGTTTTACTTTAAACCACTTTTTAATTGTCATAATGAGACATCGTACCTGAATCTTGGTCCAATGGCAGCAACGTGCCCATTCAGGCTGCTTTTGGGTCCTCCGACACTCAGTGACAGAGATCTCTGCAAAATGGTGGTGAAGATCTCCACCTGGTCAGCACTACTGTACTTGGCTATCTCAAACCTTTGTACCAGAAACTGGAGGGACAACAGAAACCAAGACTATAGAGGTGACACTTTCCAACCCATACACCCCTAAAATAATTAGCTCAACTCAACTTAATGAAAAATATATTAAAATGACTCAGTGGAACAGTAAACTATTGTAGCAATATTATGCAAAAATACATGATTTTATTGGGCTGAATAAAGTGGGTAATCTGAATAATAAACTTAAAGTCTCCTATACATGTTCCAGCAACCAGATTGTTCAAAGACAGCTGGATGTATCAATTGTAGCCAATGATTTTCACATTTGACAGATCTGCAAATTATTCTATATCCTGCTGGTGTAACTTTACAGCACTATGGGCCAGTGGCTTAGTGTACATGTGATTTCTCTGTGCATGTAACAAGTCACATGATTTATAGCTCCTGACAGCAGTAACACAAATTGGCAATGGAAAGGAGTTCAACTATGAAAACAGAGGTTTATGTCTGTGTGACCCTGACCTCTATCCACAGGAAGTGAGGGATAACATTAGGTGCACAAGGTGTGGGCTGACTCTCCTCTGAGACAGCCAAAGGGCCGGCTTCTACCATAGTCTCAGAAAACAAACCCATCTTCAGCTCTACTGTCATCTGCCAAGCTCCGGCCATCTCACGCATGAACTAGGCAGAGAGAAGATGAAAATCGATCTATTCTCCATTAAATTTCAAACCAACATTCAAATTAATTTGATGAGATGTTTATAGTGTAAAGTGCAAATATACATACTGGCACTTCCACCCCATTGTGTGCAGCCAGGAGCCATTCCCAGCAGGCAATAGCAGTTTCCATGCCGTGTTCTGTAAACATCTTCAGGGGAGACCAGCACAGATGGTGCAGAAGCTGAGGATCACAGTCTGTAAAACAAAATATAGTTCTTGTGACTTGCACTAATGCTGACAGACAATCAATATATGTGAGGAAGGGCTGCAGACTTTTTGTAGTTATAAGCAGTGCAGCCATCTTGAACATGGCCTGGGTGAAGGCCTCTGGGTCTTTTTTGTCCAGAGCACTGGTCATCTGATGGATCATCAGCTTGTTGAGGTCTGACTGGCTGTGAGTTGCTTCTGAGAACTGGATCATTCCAGCCACCTAAACAGGGTATTAAGAGTTTAGTCATATGCAATCATACAGAGAATCTGTAGGAAAGTAATATCTTCATATATTCAACATTAAGACTTCACCTCTCCTGTGTAGCGGTTGCGGAGGTTCAGTGATGCCATGAAGTTGGAGTAGTCCTTTTTCACACATGCTGGTCTCTCCGTCAGCTGTGTGGTCTAATAAAAACAGTTTTAGGGACCACTAAGTATCATAAAGTCAGAAGCTAAGAAAGTAAGATACGTAACTGCACTAAACACTTTATATACAGAAGATATCATGCCTTGTCCCTGTCTCTCTGTATTTAGTGTTTAGACCAACCTGAGGGAAAGCAGCCTATGGTTGGCCACAAGGTGGAGGACAGCACCAGCATAACCAGTTAGCCAAATGGGCAACCAGCCAACCAACCCACCCGTCCATTGCAGGTAAGTAACCAGGTAACCAGCAAATCCGTAAACGAGCCAAGCAACCACGTAGGTAGTTCGGTGCAGTTTAATAAAGACAAAATACAACATTTGGATGAAGCAAATGAAAAGACAGATATAGCAGAATGCAGGCCCAAGAACACGTAATAAATGCATAGCAAGCAAAATAATGTCACACAGACTTGCATGCACACATGGACATAAAGTACTGTAAACAACTAGACTGGTTACAAAGCTATAGAATACATGTAATACACAATGGATACAAGCCACTTCTGCTCAGTGCTAAGAAAACCACACAGGCTTTGAGAAAGCAGCTAAACGGCACAACTGTTATGTTAAAAAAGCCATTAACATCGGACAAATGTTAATAAGCATCGACCCCACAAGGCGGTGAGGCCAATTTTAGCTTTAAGGTTTGAAGTATGTTTCAAGAGCAGTATGAAACAAAAAGGCTTCATGATGTCTGAAGAGACAAGGGATTTGTCACTTCCTGCAACATGCTTAATGTCCTAATAAAATTATGATTATCCACACTGCAAAAAATCCTTTGTACGATTGTACACCATTGTTGTTTTGTCGTTTTGATTATGAAATTCAAAATAATATTTGAACAATATAGTATTGCTAAGGTAAGGGACAAACATTTGTTCTGCAGTCTTTAAATATCCTAAAAATATACCTAGTACTGAGAATAGTTAGGACTAAATTCAGATGGCTGTCCTTCATCTGCAGTAAATCTAAGATTTGTGAGAAAATGTCTGTACCCACCCAAAAGGGATGTGTGCAAACATGCATGGATGTGTGGTCTTTGACTCACGCCTAGTGTAGTACTCTGTCTGTTGTAACCTGCGAAGTGCAGTATGCTCTCGGTGGCCATAGCAAGGCCGGTGTGCTGGGACAGTCCCGACACCCAGATCTGGTGTTTGTTCAGGTATTCCTGCATCACACACAACATTCAGATACAACGAGTCAGAAATGCAGAATGGGGGGAAAGTAAACGCAATAACAGAACAACAGAGATGGCCAATGTGTTGTGGCCATTGAAGTTTTGTTAAAACTAGAAGCACATTCAAACTCAACTCAATTTTGAATTTCAGGACAACCTATGCTTGTTGGAGTAAACATAAAAATATAACTTTTCATAAAATGTACTACTTTAATGAAATTTGTGTTGGCCCTGTCTTAAAACACAAAGACAAAGAAACAGACCTGTAGGTGGGATTTTGTGACTGAAGGGGCCCATTTCATTGCCTCTTTCAGGATCTCACCACAGCGAGCAGCAAAGTCCTTTACTATGTTCTAAGAAGAAATATGAAATAAGGATTTGACATTGCTTTATAAAGCACAGCTGGACTGGTGGACATCAATGAAATATAATCAGGTGAAAAATTTTAAAATTAAGCTAGCTCTTTTTTTTAGTGATTCTTATTATAAACAAAAACATCAAATATAGTCATCTGCTATGCATTTTAATACATGTTTAATCTAGCTGGCAAATAGACTCTACTTTCCAGACTAAGCAAGATCACAGCTGTTTGAAAATGATATCATGCTGTCCTCTAGTGGTCTTCAGTGTAATTACAGTCCAAACCCACCTCCCGAGCTTCATATGTGTCAGGAACAGTGATCCTGTAGGGTGTGTCTGGAATGTCATAGTATGGCTGATCCTTGTGAATATCCTAAATAAACAGGAAATAAATTAGTTGCAACTAAATTCTTTCTTGCACCTTTTTAATCAGCTCCTGGAACAACATGATTTTGTTCATGATCTTTAGATATTCTTGTTCACTGTGAGGATTTAACCTTGCACTGTTGGGTACCAGTCATCCGCTGTCACTTACAGCACTTAGTGACAGTGAGAGTGTCTGCAAAATATCCAGCATCGTCTTCAACACGCGGCCACTCCAAAGCAGATGAGGAAACCTGGCAGAGGCAGAGGGACAAAAGAAACAGATATGTAAAATTATGAAAAATGGAATCAGATAAGGTAAATAAATGATTACTCACGTCTCAGCCAAACCAGACAGATATTTGTCTGCCACTCTGCGGATCCGCTTGTGGGTGTGATTAAAGTTGACCAACAAGAACTGTGCATGTCGCTCTAATTCCTCCTCATGCTCTTTGGTTTTTGGCTAAAAGCAGGAGAAATACACTTAGATTTTATTCAGTATACTATTAAAAAATGTCCAGATCTTTAGTTACTGTTTCCTACTATTCAAAATTGTAAGAAACCAGGCTATATACCTTCTCAGCCATCATCTGGAGGAAGACGTCAAACACCTTATCCCCAACACAAATAATGCACTGCATCATGCCTGTGAAGATTACAAAAGGGAATGTGAGGAAATGAATTACCCAGTTTGAAGAAAGGGATAGTCAGAAGGATACAGAAGTCAAAAAGCTCTCACCAGATTTGTCTTTCTGGATGGCTTTGTCTTCAAAATAACGAAACATGACCTGGAACCTGTCAGGATCATTGGATCGCAGCATTCTGATAAAGTGAAAGAGAAAATAAAACATCACATATTCTCCAATAGTCTTCTAATCTATTTTATTATATTAATGATGCCACTAGTCACAAATGACAAACTGAAGTAATATTTTTAAGTGCAATGAAACTGACCTCATGTATTCTAATCTGTAGACCGAGAGCAGGTATGTGGACATGGCAAAGTCTAGCTTGTTAATAAGGGCAGATCCTTCAGGAGGTGGGTCGAGGAGATTGCTGATGGTTGCCCGCAGCTCACTCAACTCAGCCTGGAGGACAGGAATTAGCCAGCTAATGATTAAGCCTGGTGTTTTCTGTTTTAGGAAGTCTTTTAACTACCTCAATGCAAGACACCAGATTTTGAATACTGTACCGGTGTCACGGTGTCATTTTTCAGAGCTGAGTTGTATTGAAGTTCAGAGCGAAGAGGTTCTCCACTCGGGAATGTGAGAAGGGGAGACTTGGTGGCAATCTCACACACACCTTCATACCACTCCTCTGGCCAAAGCCCTAAAAAGACAAAACGCATATTAGAAATGCAGAGGCCACTGAGCTGCAAAGACTGGTAATGATGCTAGAATGCTGGTAAGCTATTGTCTCTAATTTGAACTGATAATTTAGCCTCATGAGGATGTTTTGGTTGTATTTTGGTTGACACTGATGATGGAAAATATGTACTGTATGTTAATCTTTACCCTTTAATCACATAAATAACATTTTTGATGTTGCTTACCTGATCCTTCCACAGCAAAACCCATCACAACAGAGTACAACCAAAAGTCCCTGAACAGCTTCTGGAGGCGGGGCTTGGCCTCTTTGATTGGCGGAAGTCGCCTGGTCAGCTGTGAGTTAGAAAAATAAACAGGGATAAAAAAAAGTAGGTGATTAATACAGGTTGAGGCAAATGATCCCATTCTGTTTAAATGATTCTTTGGAAATCCCAAAACGCAGCTGAAATCTTTTGGACATTCTGCACAATAATAAAATAAAGACATGCAGTACGGTCAACTGCAACTCTCACCAGACTACCAGCCTTTTAATAATTAATTATCATTAAATATTCTTAACAGATAATGTGAATTGTGAAGAGTTAAAGATTTTAGTCAGTCACAGCACTTTTTGGTCTGTTTGATCTGGTCTATTTGTTTAGGAGGAGCCCACATCAAAGTTCAGTTTTGTATTCAATTCTTTGCTCACAGCAGCAAACAGGAGCAGCACACCGTAACGGTAAGACATTTTACACACCAACATTGTTACTAAGGGACCTTCTCTTGCATTTTTAGTCAGTGCTTTAATCAAATACACCAAACGTTGATCGGATCATTAACTAAGCTAGCTAATACTAAATACGTTCTCTGCTTCAGCCTTCATGATGTGGGTGATCACCGTCATCTCCGTGGCCTGTCTGTTGGTCAGTCCGTCTTTGGCTGGTATCAAAGAGATCAGCTCTCACTTCACTGACCCTAAACCAGACCCCAGAGGCTTTGAACCTGAGGGGGGACTGGATGTACAGGCCCTTCCTGTGGAATTCCACAAAGAAAACACCGTCACTAACGACCTTGTTTTTGATGGCTTTGAGGATGAAGATTATATTGATTTTGATAAGATCATAGCTGCGGGCAGTGATGACTACATGTAAGTTCTAATGGTTTTTACTTCTGGTAGCTCATATTGTAAAAATGTATGTTGAAAAAGTCACCTAAACCAGTTAGTTGTGTTGCAGCTATTGTGTAATGTGCTTAATAAATAACTAACAAATAAATAACAGAACAAATTTAGAGCAGTTGTACTTCTGAATGGCTGCATGATGACTGTACGTTTTCAGTGAAGGGGACGAGATAGATGAGATTGCCACACCAGCCCCAGACATTGACATCTTTGCCGAACCCTCGGACCCAAAGATTCGTCGTGCCAGACTCCTACGGTTGTTCCACAGTCAGTCTCGCCTTCAACGACTCAACATCGTCAATGCCCGTTTTGGCTTTAACCTCTATCGAAGTATTCGGAACCACGTGAACCAGAGCAACAACATCCTGCTAGCACCTGCTGGGATCTCCATTGCTATGGGGATGATGTCTTTAGGGGCAGGATCCAGAACCCATGACCAGATCTACAAAGCTATGGGATTTGGGGATTTTGTCAATGCAAGCCATCACTATGATAACCGCACTGTGCACAAGCTCTTCAGAAAGCTGACGCACCGGCTCTTCAGGAGGAACTTTGGTTACACACTACGCTCAGTGAATGATGTCTACATAAAGAAGGATGTCTCAGTGAAAGATGCTTTCCGTG
Source organism: Mastacembelus armatus (assembly GCF_900324485.2). Lineage (NCBI taxonomy): Eukaryota > Metazoa > Chordata > Actinopteri > Synbranchiformes > Mastacembelidae > Mastacembelus > Mastacembelus armatus. The sequence goes on from NC_046641.1 coordinate 21,671,707, forward strand.
CAGAGACAAAGGCTTTTTATTTTGCAGAGCCACAGTCAGTGGACTTCAGGGAGCCGGCTTTTCTGAACAAGGCCAACCGTCGCATCCAAAAGCTGACCAAAGGGCTGATCAAGGAACCACTGAAGAGTGTAGACCCAAATATGGTGCTGATGCTGCTCAATACCCTGTATTTTAAAGGTCAGTGAAAATTAAGACGCATGTTCTTCATCTATTCTCACATAATGTGCATCATTTGAGTGTTGGAGAAACTTGTTGCAACACATATCTCAGCTTTGGTTGGTTATTTCAGTCACATAGTAAACATCTTTGACTTTGTTTGCATAAACAGGTACATGGGAACAGAAATTCCCCAAAGAAATGACTCACTATCGCAATTTCAGAGTTAGTGAAAGGACAAATGTGCGTGTGCCCATGATGACCAACAAGGGGAACTATCTGGCTGCTGCTGACCATGAACTTGAGTGTGACGTTCTACGCGTGCGTGGCCTCACACAAATTCAACTAAACCGTGGAAAACTCTTTCAACAACAATTTCCTGACAAATACTCATACTAATCCATGAAGAAGTCAACTGAACTGTGTAGTAATGATGAAAACATTCTTATTTTCAGCTCCCATACACAGGAAACATCAGCATGCTCATTGCCTTGCCCAGGAAGCTCACTGGAATGAGGACTCTGGAGAAGGAGATTTCCCCCACTGTTGTTAACAAGTGGCTTACAAACATGACAAACAGGTTACTACCAGAAATTATAGTGTAGCATAATAATAATAATAATAATGATATGGTATAAACATTTTCTGTGGTAAGTCCTTCATAGATGATGCTGTGAGTTTGTGTTATAGACTTACAATATAGGGTTTTTAAAAACTGCACCATGAGGAAATATCTGTGCCTCCTTTCAGGACTCGTGAGGTTGTGCTACCTCGGTTTAAACTGGAGCAGAACTATGACCTGATTGAAAATCTGAAGGAGATGGGCCTCACTGACTTGTTCCAAGACAGTGGAGATTTCAGTGGAATGACCTCTGAAAAGGTTGCAATGAACTGGGTGAGTAAAAGTAAATTAGTCATTATTTTGTCAATAACCAAACAAATCCCTAAAGCACATTATCAACTGCAATCAATAATTCTTACAAACTATTTCATTAATGGTTTATGCCTTCTGATCTCCCTCCACAGTTAAAGCACCAAGGAACCATTACTGTGAATGAAGAAGGGACAGAAGCTGCTGCTCTGACCCAGGTGGGCTTTATGCCCCTTTCTTCTCAGATCCGCTTCGTCGTGGATCACCCTTTCCTCTTCCTGATCTATGAACACCGCACTGACTGCCTTGTGTTCATTGGCCGGGTGGTCAATCCCTCACAGAGCTAAATACAAATTCTTTGTTTGCTTAAAACCTCCAATTAAGTTTTCGCAAACCTCAGAAACATTACTGAATTACTTAATAGCTGAGGTGCTATTTTATAATAGTTAGCTTCTATTAGTACAACATACTTACTGCACAATTTCTTCATATTGCTTAAAGTACTGAGCCTGTCTGACTCAGCCTGCTTGAATTCTTGTTATCTGTCTGTTAATGTTTTATCTTTTTCAATAAGGCCAGTGGAGAAGTGTTAAGAAAATAGCATTCCCCTCATGTTCTACTATAATTCAAGAAGGACCATGTATACAACAGACAGGTTTTTCTGTGAATAAATCTTAAACTTGTTACATATTATTTCATTGCATTTCTGAATACCATTTTACTTTTTACATATTACTATTACTATCTGAAAATGTTGAGTAAATACTACTAACTGGTACTCTTCGTAGGATTTTAAATGCAATTTGATATATATATATATATATATATATATATATATATATATATATATATACACATTGTACTATACTATTACAAAGTTGGTTCATTTAAGAAAAAAACAGACTAAAAAAAATCTGCAGTGAACTGGTGCCACAGATATTTGTACTGCAGCTGATAGGGTAAATATTTGTTCATACAGTTAAAAGCTAACTAACAGCTTGGATTCATTTGTAACAACTCAAATAATCATGTAGATCATTTAACTGGTCTCTATTTCAATATCTTTACATATATTCTTGCAGAAAATAAAGGGGAAATTACTCTAAATGGGCAACACAGCACAGATGACACACATAGCACTTACCACAGCAATTACTGGAATAAGGACTCCAAGATTTCCTGCACTACTTGATGCCTACAGGAGATAAAGAGTCATGACCAATTTATCAACATGGCTGCTATCATTAACCTGTGCTCTTCAGTTGCTTGTGCTTGTAAGCACTTACCTTCAGCGCAGGTCCCTTGTCTGAGGCCCTCTCACTGGCTCTCTTTCCTTCCAGGCCCAGTTGCACAAACAGCTCTAAAAGGTTAACCATCAGTTCATCAACCAGCTGCTCCCCCTGCAGGTTGGCTGCAATGTTGGCCAGAGCATTTATAACAGCAAGAGAGCAGTGCCTTGTGTGGAAAAAGCATAGATGAAGGGGGCAGTTAAGTACAGTTATACTGATTATACACTATACTAACAAAACAGTACTTTTTTTGACCTCTGATTTATCAAATATACTATAACTCACCCATGTAACAGATCAGGGAAATAGCATTACTATCACACTTTAGTCATCCACTGCTTACCACTGAGTAGCAATGAGCAAAACCTAAAAATAGACATTATTCCGACTACATTGTCTCCTTTATAAAACACAACAAGCCCCTGGTGCAGCTGGTAATTGTGTGAACGGAGTAACAGCAGATGCTGACCTATAGCCATGATCTCTGTAGTCTCTGGTAGCTGAGTAGACTACTGAACTGGCCTTCACACTGATCTGCTGGAACAGATTCCATACCTCCTGATAGATGTATTGCTACAAGACAAACAGAGAGAGAATAACAAGGTATGTAGGCACCAATAGGTTAAACTCAAGGTAAAGTAAAAAAATGTTTTTGAGAAAATTTAGTTGTTTATGACGTGTAACATTTAGAATTTTCCATCTATCTATCTATGAATGAGGACTGAGCAAAGAATTGTGTAAGTGGTCTGTTACATAAGGGCAGATCCATTTCTGGTCCCCTGTTAATTGCAGCCTATCACACTTTACACTGGCTGTCAAAAACTCCCCATTACATTCCAGTGGTGTGTCAACTGGAATATACTGATAATACACAGTGCAATGAGCAAGTAAACAGCAGGCAGCAGGTTTTACAAGGTTACAGTGCTGATCAGTTTCTTTGCTTCTGTTTAAGCATCAGTGACATCTCACTCTAATATCACCACAGATGTTTTAAATAATCACACCACAAATGAATCTACATTACCACTCCAGCAATACCAATACTACATGAGTAATACGTGGCATTATTATGATTTTGTACTACTTACATTTCCTGTAATCACCATGCAGCCAAGCTGGTCGATGATGAGTACATCCAGCTGCGATGGCGGCTGGCAGAACTTCTGTTGAAGGATTTGTAGGATGTGCTCCATGACTTTAGGAGTGTCTCTCAGAGCCACTGCAATGTGGCCCAGTGCTCGAATAGTGTGATCTGGGATTAGATGGGCATCTCTGGCAGAAAGACAAATTATATTTTTAAAGCAGCTGCTCCTCAGTGTCAAGGACTTGAACATATTCTGGGTCACTACAAAGCACATTGTTGCTCACTTTTCATTCTCCTGTGAAATGTAAAGACGGTTGGATAGACTGGCCAGAAAGGCCTCCACTATTACATGGTCCATAGTCAGACCAGCTTTCAAACACCTGAGAAAGAAAAACACACATATGCAAAGATTAAAAATGGATGTTAAAAAATCCATAAAAAACAAATGACAGCTGTGACAGGTGGTTGTGACTGACCTGCAGATGTTGTCAATGGAAATGTCTCTGAGCTGCTCGTACATGGATGGCTGATCCTTCCTGTTTGACAGCAGATTGAAGGATGGCTGAGAATGCTCGTTGGTCACGTTTATCCTAATTTCACCTGTGCCTTAAAAAAAGTCAGAACAGCACAAAGGTAAAAACATCAACACAAAAGGAATCCAAATCAAGCCCTTTCAAATTATCATCCAAATTCTCACAATTTATAATATTGCGGTTTAATTAAGATTGTAAAAAATACTTTCCTGTAGAGAAGAGAAAATTATGTTATCTTTTATATTTAACAAATTAGCAGGGGATCTGAAAATTGGAGCGTGCTGTGGAGAACAGAAAAATCAGTAACCTGAATTGCATTTCCAATTGTCTGTATGATGGAAGAGAGCCGACTGTGTCATTGATGTTGTTAAGATTAATTAAGATTAAGAACTACTTTATTCATCCCAAACTGGGAAATTCCCCTGTGCATTTTAACACACAGTGAAGTGCAGTGTGGTGAACACACACACACACACACATCGTGAACACACACCCGGAGCAGTGGGCAGCCATTGCTGCGGCGCCCAAGGAGCAGTTGGGGGTTCGGTGCCTTGCTCAAGGGTCTCACTTTAGTCGCGGTATTGACGGTGGAGAGAGCGCTGGCTATTCACACTGCCCCACCAACAAACCCGCAGGTTTCGGGTTACAAGTCTGACTCTCTATCTATTAGACCACAACTGCCTCTTATTGTTACTGTATATTTGTCACTCTATTACCAGCCAACACACGCTTGTCTCTATTACTGCTGGCTGTGATCATTACTGCTGTACTTCGGATAAGAAAGCTCCTGCAGGACATACTGTAAGTTAATTCTAATTTGTAGGATAATCTTATGTTTTGTTTTTTGTCAGCGTGGTGAACTATCAATTTTGTTCTGTTAAATATTAAAATCCATAGCCTTCACACCAACTGCTGTGAGTTTCCAGTGAGAGTTTCACAGTGTTTCAGGCAATAGTTGCAGTTTTACCTCAGCTCAATTCTAAATACAGGTATTGCTTAAATAAGGCAGCGAACACTCTATACCGAAATACACAGATTGAATCTCTTCAAATTAAAAGTAAATTCCATTTATTTGCAAAATAGCCTGAAAAACAATATTCTTATTAGAAGCCATGGTATAGTTCAAAACTATCCATGCTGATAAACATGGTGTGTGTTGAGTATATTTCTACCTGTGCTGTACTGGCTGTGATACTTGTAGAGTTTTAAAAGAACAGGGGAAGGAACCACCAGGAAATCCCTGAGAGAGGTTGTGGCAGAGTGAGCAACTACTGGAAACCGTTCACACAGACGGCCCAGGCCCTGCAACCAATGAGGAGGAGACAATCAGAAAACAAATTTCATTTATATCATTAAAGTAAAAACAAATAATAATGACTTATTACATAAACAAAGGCTTTGGTCAACTTCAAAATTAAAAACCTCATATCGGAGCAAGTATCTCTGTGCTCTTTCTACCTTGTAGTACATACCTGAAGGCAACAGATGAGCAGAGGCATATGAGCAATGATGACTTTGCTAGAGGTTTTTGACTGCAGCTTCTCTGACAGTTTGGTGCACAAGTTCTCAGCTCCTGGAAACAACAACACAGAAAAGTGATGCAACTGCTACAAATAAACACATCCACAACATGTGAACACACTGCTCCTTTCACTCCCCGCTGCAATTACCTTGTTCATCTTTGACAGCCCACACCATGAGGTCCACGCAGGCAGCGTTGGCTTGGCAACGAAGCTTGAGAGGGCTCTGTTCCCCTGGCAACCCCCCCGTATCATGAAGTACCCGCTGCAGCTCTGACTGGCTGCTGCTAAACTGTTCCAGCACAAAGTCATGCACCTCCCGTACAAATGCCGGCTGCAAGGCTGAGAAACATAAGGGACAGTATGAGAGCAATAGATAATTTGACAGCTTATTTAACAGACTAGAAACAATAGTGATCCCAAGACCGTAGAGCTTTAATCCAAAATTAATAAGCCAATTATAATGATTTACCTTTCATGTTGTACAGTGTGTCCCGCAGCATTTTGAACACACACACATAGAGAGGGTCACTGAAGGTTTTGTAATAGAGGTTGAGTCCAGGATTAGACTTAACAACAAACAGAAGAGACAATGACAAAGAACATTATTTAACTGATAATAGCACAAATTTAACTCTGAATTGATCTCTTGTAATTCTTTTGTGCAGAAAGCTGTTATATTTTATAGTTACCTCTGTAACTTCTGTTATAGTGGTGTCCAGTGTTTTCAAAAAAGAGTCAGAAACAAACTTCTTCACCTGTAAATTGACAACAGACACAATCTCTGGTGAAGATATATATGTTATAATATATGCATACAGGATGGGGCACAACAGGATCAGTGCCTTGGTAAATGGGTGGTGGACTATTGTACCATGCCAAGAAGCTGTCGAAGCAGATCAATGGGCACTTCCACCTCATTTTCTCCTGCACCCATGAATAAAGGAGAAACTGAGAAACTGGAGCTGACTGTGGAGAAATAGTAGTCAGGGTCTAATGCGCTGCTGTCTGGGAGATAGGCACCTGAAATAAAAATGGACCAGAGGACAGTAGCATGAAAAGTTGGACAATGTTTATGCAGGGTAGTATTTGAATAGGTTAATGGCTTATTGCTGCTTGAGATTACTGTCACTGGTGAAATTTATATCCATCTCTGTAATGGACTTTATGACTGTGGATCACTAATACAGAATGGTGACTCAAGACAAAAAAGGATTTTTAAATTGTGAAACCAGAAACTAATAACAATTCATGCTTTGTTGAACTGAAATGTGTTTTATGTCATTGAAATTAAATAAAGCTTAACTGGAAATATCTCCATCAGATGTCATATAAATCTAAATGTGGTCAAAGAGTACCCCAACAAATACCATTCATTTGGGATGCAAGTGCCAATGCAAGTTGTTACATAATGCTGACGGCTAACATTGATGAGCTAGGGTGAGTTCACAGAATCCATGTTTGCATTGGCAAACACAAATGTAATCAAAGCAGCTTGTGTTTCTTGAGTTTTACCTTCAAAATAATGTGGACCAGGGGTTGTAGGCGAGCAGGGTGAGTGACCTCCTGGGTCTGTACCGACCTATGAGACACATTGGAGAACATTTCATTAACCACTAACCAAATATAACAAGGTCATCAAAAATGACTCTGCCTCTCAGATTTTTTTTTTTTTAGTAAAACAAGATTACAAAGTACATGAGAGTTGACCTGAACAAGGAAAATAGCTCTGTCACAATGTGCACACACACCTGTACAGAGGAATCCAGGTTGGTCCCAGTGCGTCTGCGCAAAGTATCACTCTGGCACACTGTAAGCAGTGAGGATGGCATGATTGAACGAAAGTCATTGAAGGATCTGCGCCGCACTCCCTCCGTTTCCTCTGTGACGCAACGGGCCTGGGGTGAGTCTTTGGGGAATAACTTGGATAACAGTGCTTCGTCTGTGTTGCTGTAGCGTCCAAATGCTCGAGTCATGCCCAGCAAGCTAGGGACAATATATCTGCACAGGTAGACTGGAAAAGACAGAGCATCTGTGATTGTTTTTTTTTTTTCATTTTGGCAGACGGATGTTATGCACTTTGGTGTCTGTGTGTTCACCTTTGTCATGGTTATCAGGTGTTTGGCACATCTCCTGTAATGCTTGCATGACCTCCATTAAGGTGTTCAAGATCTGCAAGGGATACAGCAGTAACAATAACTTAGTAGTTAACTGCAATCCACCCTGACCAAAGAATGTTAATATTATCACCAGCTTACCTCTTGTCGGGAGTCTGGATCCCTCTGAGCCACATCGGCCAAAAGAGTCACTAAACAAAAGCTGAAGTTTTCTGCAACTGGGAGAAATTCTGAACACATACAATTAAACGCCACATGAATATATAGAAGGAAAAGTGACAGATTCATAAAAAAATGAAAAAGGCAATCAAACAGTAAATTCTGTAGAACAGAGGATACTAGTGGACAAGAAAAACTGCAGTTCAAAGTGTCATTTCTCACCAATATTTTTTAGAAACTGCTCTCTCATAGCATTTTATGGGCAGATCAATACTATCTCAACATATCCTTACATAGTATGGAATAAGTATGGAAGCAAATATTAATTGGTGCACAATAGCAGGAAGGTCATTATAAAACAAAAGGACCCACAATAAGACAATTGTTCTTACCCTTTCCTTTCTTTCCCAAGCTCTCTTCAATCCATTGGACTCGTGGTAGCCCTCTCAAAAGGCTCAACAAGTAGGGAACAAATATGTCTTTGTGCTGCCAGAGTAAAGCATATAATTACACACCACAAAAAAAAAATGCACTTGTTGGCACGAGCAGCAGTTTTGTTTGCCTAACAAGTACTTGTATATCAAAAACAGAAGGGATTGTAGACAAATCTAGGCCAAAGAAAATACATTAAAGATTATTTTAACACCGAAAAGTGATGCTGCCAACGCTACATAATCATATGGTAGGAAAGCTTTCCACATTATGTCACACTACTGTTTTAAAAAGGCTCAATAGATGAAGTTTTTATTGACCACCACCCACCTGTAAGCCAGACTCCACCAAAAACACAGCCAACGCAATAACAGCATCTCTGCGACGCACATCCAGAGTGAACACACCACGGACTTCCAGAGGACACATACATTGTAGCTTCTGGACCTGAAAGAGCACAAAGAGATTGTGTGTAAAAAGCATTTATACAACAAAAAATATTGTAAAACAGTAAAGTCTAAGTGGTAGCACACGTCAGGCTAAGGCTCCTGTACTGAAACTGTCTGTATGTGGATTCATCAGAAAACAGGTTTGGGTCAGTTTTCTACCATTTCAATACTGTTTGAGAGTGACTGCAAGCTCCAGGACTGAGTTTTGATATTTGTTAGAGTCATCGGAATATATATATCTACCTAAACCGCTTCACTGTTGGGGCTAAAAAAGGACAGGACGAGAACTATAAACTATCATGTTGCTGCCCATTGGATACATAAGACAGCTATTTATTTTTGATAGTGCAAGACACTCACCTCACTATTCGTAAAAATAATTCAACAAAAACAGAAACTGAATAATGAATGACCTATATGCTCTGTAAAATATCATAATTCTATTTTTAATCCTATTTTATTTGTTTATTTAATTTCTATTTTATTTCCCCCACTTATCCTTAATTAATGCATGTACATAATGTGTGAGCTGTGTGACAGAGCCAGTTGAACCGGAGTCAAATTCTTTGTGTGTCCAACGTACTTGACAATAAACCTGAATCTGGTTCTGATTTGCTCTAACCCAATTAAAATGTTACTATCCACTGTTGTTTCTTTCCGACTCACTGGTCTTCCTGTCTTCTGTTGCATTTGATCCGGATCATCCTTGCAACAGGTTAGTAAATCATCCTAAACGCAGCACAGTGAGCACCCAGGCACCTGTGTAAACCCCGTAAACCAGTTTGACTGCAGTGCCGATCAAACCTGCCAGTTTGATGCAGCAACAAGCAGCGACGCCACTTTCTCCTGCAGTGGTCTCTGCTGCTGTTACTGGGAAAACCCCATCAAGAAGACCCAGCTCCAGTGATTCAGTACCACACACCTTTCAAATTACAGCTTGGCTGTCACCTCAGTGATGAAAATAAAGCACCGCCTGTGCGGAAGCAGCTACACCCTGAATAACCCTGTTGCTTGACGTTACTAACGTTAATTAACTACAAGTCTTTGGGAGCTCCCTCCGTTTTCTACGTCCTCACCTTTTCGACTGGTGCGGGCCGATGGACAGCTAAAGAGCGGGCCAGCGACAGGACGGTGTTGAAATAAAACCCTCTCGTACCTCCTCCCATTACAGACATGTTTACCACCACATTAACCGAGAGAGATCCGGCGAAGAGGAAACTGGAGAGCAGCTGGTGCTGGCGGAGCCGCAGTACGGCAACTCGGCAGGGACAATCTAACCAAGGCTCGCACACACAATAGAGGCTTTGTATTGACCATCCAAATACTGACAGAAGGTAAACAAGACACGGTGTCTCCTGGTGTCGTTTTTATTTTTCTCCTATTTTATCTAACTTTTTGCAATCTAACTTTATATAAATATTCTGATCGTGCAATTACTGTGTTATAAGGTAAATTATCATCAGTGCAATATACTGTAGTCACCTTACCTGGTATTTATTTATTTATCCATCGATGTCCATATGCTGACATACCCGTAGGCACATGTTGTACACATTTATAGTTTTTGTAGCTTTATAGTTTTATTCCACTTAGTATTTTTAAAATATTTTTAATTTCTTATTTATCTCACATCTTTGCTACTCTTGGCTCTCTGCTGTGTACTTGTACTTTGCTGTTGCAACAATGCAATTTCCCCATTGTGGGAGAAATAAAGGTTTTCTTATTTTATCTTATCTTAATTAGTTTAGAGGCTTTTAGACTGCAGTGCTTAAGTATGAGTACTTGCATCTGCCATGGACCAGACAAAACAGGACATGACTGAGAGCCAGTAGGCCCAGGTGAACTGCAAGCTTAAGGGCCACAGAGGCGGGGACTGTACAAACTCATATTTACTAAAATTATCAATGCACATGCCTCCACCCCTGCTGGCTAAAGTCAACATTTTATTTTTAATTCATGTTAAAGTGTTTGTGAGGCGCTTTATCATGTAGTAATTTAACCATAAGAAAAAGTAATACAACCCACTATCTCGTTGCCATGCCTTATTGCAAACAGTTATACACGACCATCCAAACCATCGGTCAACTCAAGCAATTGTATTTTATATTCTAGATAATTTAATAGTCATTTATTTGAACTTTGAAGCAAACATCAAGAAATGGACTTCATTGACTTAGCCTACAGAGACATTAGTAAAATGAATAACCTACATATAAAAAACATAGCAGTCTAATTGATTTTCTTTACAGTCTTGTGCTCATAGAACATCATCAATGTCTTTTTTTAAATATGATTGATAATAACATGCATGATCTTAAAAGACTTTTGTCACCTTAGTAATCAAGTTTTTTTAAAGTTAAATTACACATTTTCATCCTGTCCAGCCCAATGAGATGGTGGTCTGAGGTAAAACACGGAAAAGTAATATTATGGTTATTGGATATTTTCGTTAAGTTAATCAGGGAAAAGCATCATATTTTTTACCGAGTGCCTTCAGCGTCCCCTTATGCGTTTTCTTTGCGCAGGACCAGGCGTACGAACCGTACGTCATTGCGTCATCGAAAGTGATCGGAAGTCGCTCGTAGTCACCTGAGTATCAACAACGCCTTCAGCGCCGACGGTCAAAGGTTTGTCTGTTTTGTTGACGGTGTCTCTGATCCTTACAGTTTTGTTTGGGATATCATCTGTTCTGCGTGGATAAAGCGCCTGCTCTTGGTTTGTAGTTGCTTCTTTAGGAAGCTGGCAGTTCGCGTTTATTAGCTGCTGCTTGACGAGCTAACGCTAGCTAACCAACACCCATTTGCTATTTCTAACGCTAAAAACAGCTTTTCGTAACGTTAGCATTTATTTCTCATGGATACAGTCCAGCGTAGATGATTAGAGTGAAGTGTTTGGTTTAGTGTTCTGAAATTATGAACTGACTAGTTAACAGATAAAGCTGGTAAATGGTAAAGTGGTAAAGATGTAATAGCTGCCCGACTGCTTTGACCAGTCAGTCTAACTCCAAACGCGTTCATTTGCATTGTTGTTAGTTTCTGGCATTTGAGAGACATTTATTTAATCTTTTCTCGGCCAACTAATAGTTTAGTTTTGCTCCCATTTCAAACAAATGTCAAAATTCCATCCAGCTGTTCACAGAAACAAAACTGCTGAGTGTGAAAAATGATTCTGACCTCTTCTCAAAGATGGAGCTTGGGAAATACAATTGGAAAAGTCTGGAAAGGCTAGTAGACCTTAAGATTGTTGTTTGTGTCTGCTCCACAGATGGCCTACCCTAAATCTCACAACCCGTTTGCAGATGACGACGATGAGGAAGAGTTTAAGCCCAAGAGCAGGGGTGTTGAGGACTACCCCAGTGACAGTGGGATGAGCGAAGCAGAGAGGAGGCAGCACTACCTCCAGCAGGAAGTGATGCGTACGGCTCAGTCTGCTGTGGACAGCAGTTATCGCTCCGTCGGTCTAATCTATGAATCGGAGAAGATGGGTGTGGAAACTGCAGAAGTATGTCAGACCTCTCAGCTTTACCCTGGCACACACACACACACACACACACACAATTATTCTGTCTCTGAGAATATGACCACAAAATGATCTTATGCTTTCTCTTGTTCTTCTCTCATTCTTTCTCCACAGGAGCTGGTGCGTCAGGGTGAGGTGCTTAAGAGAACAGACAAGATGTTGGACAACATGGAACAGGACCTGAAGACCAGCCAGAAGCACATTACAAGTATAAAGAGTGTGTGGGGAGGCCTTGTCAATTACTTCAAGGGCAAGCCAGAGACAAAGCCACCACCTGAGCAGCCAAAGACCTACCAGACCAACGAGAGGTAAGGTCCAGTCCGTCAGCATGGATCAAAGCCATATCAGATAAAACTGGTTTAGATAAACAGTAGTATTGTATCTTTTGTCTTTTCTGCACTTCCAGCTACTTGTCATTGATTGTCCTTTACTAAATGGTTAAACATTGTTTTTTTGACTTGTTTGTTTTTCAGATTACAGAATGCCCTGTCCAGCAGCAGGGAATATGAAGATAAGTATCAAGCCAGTCACCCTAATCTAAGAAAGTTGGATACAGGAGGTAAGACCTTTGCACAAGAACTTCAGCATGACACCAGACCACAAAGTGTCCGCCAATATTTTCAAATTCTGTGTTGCAGCATTTGGAGCTGCTGCATCTGCAAATGACAGTTCATCTCTACAGAATGGATACCCTCAGAACAGGCATCTTAGGGAGGCTCACCAGACCCTCGACAATAATTTAGGTAAAAACATTTCGTTTTACATATTTCTCTTTTTATTAAAATTTATAGAACGCAGTGATAAGAAAGGCACAAGGGGTGGCATTCCCACTTTTACTGATATTTTAATGAGAACTCATACACTGAAATAAATATATATCTTGAAAGGTATAGCTGTAAGCTACCAGTGTAGTACAGTATATTATGAGTGAGCTCTAGAATCTTTTTAAAGAAAGAAAAACCTAATTGTATCTCTTCAGGAATTGTCTACCAATTTAACTAATGTCAGATGTTCTTTGGGGATTACATAGATGAGATGTCAGATGGCTTGAAAAGACTCAAGAACCTTGGGCTTGGTCTCCAGTCTGAGATTGAGGACCAGGATGACTCCATTAATTCTCTGCTGAACAAAGTGGACAAGATGGACGTGAAGATCCACAACACAAACCAACAGATTAAAAACCTCAAATAAAACACCTGGACTCACCTTACAGAGACAAAGACATGACGACGTTCTGTCACTCAGCTTCCATCCTGTTCTTTGTCAAATAATGTTTCTTTTTTTCTTTTTTTTTTAATGAGCTGAAGTATTCACATGTCAACTGAAAAGTAACTTTCCACTCATTCCTGTTTCAGATTGATCCATAAATCCAAATTGGCTTAGTTCCTCCCAGCACTGGCTTTTATACACATGATGACATGCTGAATTGTGTCCTATCCACATTTGCGCATTGCCTGTTCATGGCATCTCATTTAAAGTGTGATTCATTTACTTCAGTGGTTTGAAAGAAAGCCTCTATTCTGTGAGTGCATTCAGTATCTTTGTTCAGGTAAAATCAATTTGTTTTCTCCATCAACCTCCATTGTACACATATGACTATAGTGCATTGGTGTTTGCATTGGTTTAGATGGTTCAAGAAAATTGATCTGTTTCTCTGTCAGCAGTTGGTTTCTGGGTCGTGTGACATTCAGTCAAAATAGATAAATGGGTTATAAAGATAAACAACATGTGTCTTAAACTGGAATGTTACGTGTGTTTCATATGTTTTTGGATCTCTCTCCACATATATAAAAACAGTCTAGCTCAAGTCACTTTTGCCTTATACGTATGTATAACAATAGTCTTTTGTTTCTGTACTATGGTCCTGTCATCACTAGTACATTTCGACATGAGATATTTCACATTTTTAAATTCTTCAGTATCAATTAGATTTTTATATTTGAAATACCTTCATCTCTCAGTGCTTTCCCCAGCTTTATATGAATTGTTTATATTGATTGTCTTGAATGCTGCAGAATGTGTTGGTATGAGTTATTGCACAGGATAAATAATGTGAACTAGTTACACGTGAAAATAAAAACTACATACACAAAGAACTTTTTCAATTAGTATAAATCTTATTTGGGATACAAAATAATAGTTGAGCCACATGCAAGATTTAGTAATTAAAACAAGTTTATTCTAACATTATCCTTAACATGAAAATAAATTAGGCTAGATGGTCAAAGTGTTTCATTTTTGTGCTATTTATGTATTTTAATCAAAACTACATACCTAATAAAACATTTACAAGCAATGCTACTGTCTTAAAAGTGGAGCAGGAAGCCAAACGCACCACTAGGTGACACCACAGTTCTGATCTTCTGTAATGGCACCACTCTTCATGACTCCTTAGTTCATATACATCACTACAGGACCACACTGGTTAGTTTTTTAAAGCATGGAAATACAGCAACATTTATTTAAAATAATGTATACAGTTTTTATTATAGGCATGATATTTAACTGGAATGGAAAAGTCTGAACGATTCTGTCTCACAATGATGAATAATGCAGAAAACAAAGACATAAATGATACATTTCTTTCAGTATGGTCACAATAGGATATGATACTGTTTACTATACTGGCGCAGTCAGGCACCAGCTGTGTTGCTGTATGTGGCTCAGCTCCTCATGTCAAGGTGTCTATTCATTATCATTCCTCTGTGTTGGCCCAGCTGCTCCTTCAGAGGCAAGAAGCCCTTATTAAGATGGCTTGCTAATTACAGTACACTCTTCCCTAAAAACACATATAATGCACAACACTGGGGTAATGCATAGCAGCAAGTGGAGGTACCAGTCACTCACACCCCTGGGTCCCTGCATGTCTGGACTAAAAGGTTCTTTTATGTGTTGTATGTTTTATTGATTTGGTCTTATCAGAGCATGGCTTAGTTGAATCTCTCAGAAGCATCAAAACAACCTTTCAAAAAGAGATGTGCAAACAGTGTGATGTGATGGTCAAACTTTGACTGCAGATAAATATGCTGAAGAGGGGAACCTCAGGTTGAGGTAGCACTGCACATCCACAGACACCACTAATAAACGGAAGTCACCTCTGGTTTCATTTTCTTCATGCAGTCCATGGGGGTCGCGAGAGCTTTGAACAGCTGTCTTGTCAAAAACAAACAGTGGTTGTCCTGTGACAAAGGCTGCTGGTGCTGGAATGCCCCCCTTTTCAGCGGGCGTAATCCCAGAACACACTGCTGTCGGACCCCATCAGGCACTGGGCCAGAGACTGGCCTTCCTGCCCTTTGGAAAGCGGGTTAGCAGCAGGAGCAGGGCAGCCAGGGGGTAAAGCCTGCTTCAGCAGGGATGGACTGTCAGGCTGACAGCACTCTATTGCCACTGTTGTAGTAAGAGAAAATAAAGAGTTGTGCTGACAGAGGGAGTTGGGGAGACAGGAGGGAGGGAAGAGGGCAGAGAAACCGGGATGCATAGGAGAGATTAATGGAGGAGGTGAAGTTCTATGAAACACATTAAAGTAGCCAGGAGTATGAATCTCTCTCAAAGTGGAAGTGTTGATTTGTTAGATTGGTAAATGTGCGACAAAATGTCAGTGATGACAACACACAATAGCTTTATAAACATAGAGTTATAACATTAATTAGTATATAAGTCACACAAATGGGAACGCAACCTCGTTTTAAAATTAGGCCCTCAGGTATTCTTTGTCCAGATCACTAAACCAAATACCAGTGAAAGATGAACTTAGACATGATGTAAGTTGCCCAGTGTCTCAGGCCTCATGTTTAGTTTGTCCACACCTTGTATCTGGCAGTTACATCATGAAAACAAACCCCACATTACAGAAGAATGTAGCTCAAGTGCAAAATTATACACATTAGCTGTCATTTTGCTTTCCGTCATCCCATTTGCACCTCAAGTAAAAATGTCAAGAATCCAACAATCTTTGCATTAAGTAACATAAGTTCTGTTTTTGATTATGAGTTGTTGCATGAACACTGAGGGATTCGCTTCACAGTCCTGGGCTCATAGCAGTAATTGCAGAGGGGAGAAGCCAGAAATGTGAATGGTGGTATGTGTACAGAAACTGTCATCTATGCCTAATCAAAATACATTGGTGCAATGACTACCCACATCAAAAAAAATGTGACAAGAGGGTTGGAAATGGCAGTATAACTGTTTATTTTCACTAATGGACAGTGTACAGAGTATGCTGTGGTGCTCTAATAAAATCATCAGCTGTTTTATAATAAATAAACACACAAACACAGACATAAGAGAAAAGAGAAAGTCACAGCTTTTCAAAGAGAAAAGCCCTTTACTGGTACTACACGTCTACTGGAAGGCATACTGAGCCAACTGACTGACTCATGTCTTTAAGTCAAGAAATACAATATCAGTAGAGACAAAGAGAGCAGAGAAGAAAAAGAAGTTCAGATCAAGGAGCTCTAGGGAGTAAAAGGAGGATATTCTGTTAATTACTAAAAAGGGAGTAACGTCACTGTGTGTGATAGTTATAATAGATGATTCCTTGTTGAAATAAACTGGAATGAACTCCCCTGTGAAAGTAATTTCTCAGCAGGGCAGGGAGTGGGAGAAAACATAGCTATGAAGCAATTCCTGCCCTGGACAGCAAGAACCATGATGAAACCTAAATGGCTCTTTTCCCTCTCCACTAATATTAGGTCGAAACAGATGGGACTGATTTCAGCTTTGAGTCACTTTAATCTACTAAAAAACACCTGAGCACCTGAGAATCAACACCTGATATTCATCTTGACTTGTCGGTATAAGTGTTTAGTGGAATTGAAATATTGACAGGACCAAAATTGCAAAACAAAGATATACTAACTGAACGATTCTAGCAACTTGGATGAGTCCATTTTTAGGATTACCAACCAGTAGGTGATTTAAGACTCTTTGGATTGAGGATTAGCCTATTGCTGTTTGGTGTTTAACTGCTGAATACAAATATGTGTATCTATGTCGACACACATATATAACACATAAACAAAAAGTAGAAAATGTATAAAGTAAAACAATATATTTATATATTTATAAAGGATGCATTAACAAATGCACTTGCATTGATGGAGGTAGATAGTAAAGATTTAGAGGTAAAAAGGCATATAGATGATTTGGAGGAGAAAGAGTACATAACATGGCTGAAAAAAGTGAAGTTAAATGCAACTTTCTGTGTGCTTAGTAATAGTGTATACAGTACAAAGTATGAGGTGAAAGGAAAAAGTGGCAGGATGCTGCTGTTCTCCTTGAGTTAGCCCTCCAGTATCTGGATCGGAAGGGTCTGTCTTGGCTGGCAGGGCTCTCCACAGCTATCAGGAGGGAAAGCTTGTCCCTGCATACAGATGTAAGGGTTTGCATGTCGGCTCACACAAAGAGCACAGAGTAGGGGGGACATCTGCAACCCTCAGAAGACGACTCTCGCACCCAGGTGCCGTGACAGCCTGGGACTGAAGCTGCTGCCCAGAAGGTTCTAGGAATAAGAGGACCATTCAATTAGCACAATGTAGGGAAATTATACATATATTACATTTTCATTACATGCCACACAGGCCACCACTGAAGTCCAAACTCTCAGCAGTGTAATGGATGGACAGCTTGCTTATGTTTTGATGGTTTACCCGATGCTCTCTAGACCGTCACCTCCACACCGGTCTGACTTTGACATGGCATCACTCTGACACTCTGCACAGACCAGCCTCTCTCGCACCAGCTGAGCACTCCACAGTTTGAGTTTACAAGCTGCACTGGCCTGTTTGACACGCAGGTTCACACAGTAACTGCAAGCACAAGACATGAGGAGAGAAGACAGGGGGAGAAAATATCAGAAATTATAGAATCAATGTTATTTACATGCATTTCATTCTCAGTATAGAGTCTAAATATAATTGTGATATTGTGAGAACTTAAAAAGATGCTGCTCTCACAGCTTTGTAGCCAAGAGCTCATCATGTAATATTTTGTTCTTTCAACTGAGCTTTGGCATCTTCAATCACTCAGACAGATAAAGACAAAACATGCCCCATTTGAAGGTGATCCAGCTCTTTCACCATCACCTGCACTCTCCTAATATTAACACAGCTCAGCCTGTGCACTGAAAACAACTGGAAACTCTTATTTTTCCTTGATCGCTGTGTTTTCTGGCAGGCACTTTTAAATCATGTACTATTTATTTTGTCTATGAGTCAGTCAGCTGTTTCAAAACACCATCCCCAGTGGGTGGTTTGTCAAAGACAACATGAAGGTTCTGTTTTTTTGTCAGAATTATCTTTGAAGACATTGTCCGCATGTAACCCTGCATGTTATCTATTCTAAAGGTTATGCAATATCATTATCCAGGTCTGATTTGGACTGTTCATGCTTGCATTTTAAACGCTTTGCGGCAAATGGCAAAAAGCAGCAATAAGCAATAAGCATTTTAGGATTTCACTGATTGTGCCACTGTGCTACTGGCCAAGACAACCAGGCATAGGCACTTTTAAGGTTAATGCTAGGCTGTATATGCAGCTTGCAGGGCGACTGGTGTGATCTGCATTGATGATAGTGTTTGTGTTTGTGTATAGGTTATAGTGTGACATGTCATGCTGAAGTGAATGAATGTACAGTATATTTGTGGTAGTGAGGCTTGAGAATGTACAGTGATGAATTGGATCAAAATAAGAACTGCATAACAGCCTCCCACTTCTATGTCAAATATTACTCATTCAGACAGTTTTGCTAAAAACAACTGACTTGTTCTATCACATTTTAGCCCCTTGTTTCCTGGGTCAGTTTACATTCTAGGATAAGTGATCTATCAGGATGTCTGTATGAAATCATCCTAACTCTGTTTTGTCCATGAATGGCTCACATTCATTAGTAATGTGCTTCCAATCCAGTGATGTTTCACAAAGTCAAAACAAAGGTATCAAATGTCTGTTTTAATCAGTGTAAAAGGCTGCGGGTTGTTAGGAAATCAGCCACTATTTTATTCCCTGATCTCTGATTTTTCCAGGTCTGAGAACATCTGCAGTCTGCTTAGATGAAGGATATGCAAGAGGGGTTCACCTATTACATGGATTATGGTTGTGCTATCAGTGAAGGTCAGCCCATGACGCTGATATTCAATGACATAAGCAATTTCAGGGGTCTGTGTGCTATGGCAACTCTGGTGTGTATAATCTATAATCTTTTGGAGCACAAACTGGGGTAAAAGCCAGCACTCTTAGAGAAGCTGAACTGCTGCTCTGTAGTTTGCAGCTGAACCCAAAGACTTTCATGCCAAAATGAATTTTCAGCATCTGAAGGTTTTCTTATATAAAATGATTGCTGGCAAGAAAATAAAGAGTTTTGTCAACCATAGGTAGTAGTTGTTTTTTTTTTTATATAATCAGACATGCTTTTGAATATTGAGCTGGTGAATTTCACACAGATTTCATAGATAGAAATTTTATCTTACAAAATCTAAACCGTAGCAGAGTATTGGACACAAGAGCACGCAACACTCCACAGGGTCAGCTATAATTATTCCCTCTTTGTATCAGCTGCACACGACAGCTCTACAGAGGAAAACAAAGTGGGCTGGCTGGATCAGCAGTCCTGTGTGTTTGTTTACACTCTGGTAATAGAGGCCTTACCTGGCCTTCTCCTCCTTCATCAGCATGTGTGGTCGTCTCCAAGGGTCCTTGAAGTTCCTCTTGAAAGAGTCAGGCAGGATCTTTGCCACCTCTGCAAGTCAGGCATGGGGATACAAATGTGAGAATGAAACAAAGCAACAATAAGTTTACTGCTCTTTGCTGAAGAGCACTTTTTAAATTGCAGAAAGATTAATGAAAGTAACATCCCATGTGTCAAAATGACTCACTGAAACATTTTACTACCACTACTACTATTTTACTGTCACCAGAACTGATGCATTTGAAACAGCACCGGTAGAGACAAGGCTTCAGGGCAGATGTTTGCAGATGTGTTGCTTACAGTAAAGCTGTTACCTTGAGGTGCCCCCAGAGAATGCCGAAGCACCAAATGAATATGTAACAGGATTCAGAGAATCCAGTATCCTGCATGTATGTATAAGTGTGCGCCCATAGAAAAGGTCACGTTCTCACCTTTCGCAGTGTTGCATATGACGTTGTTTCCAAAGCATCCTCGACGTTGTTTGAGGTCAGGACAGGGAACGCCACCGTTTCTAGGGGGAAGAGATACTTGGCGGCTCCTTTCTTTGCTGCCAACTCCACATGGAGATGTGCATGATGACCAGGGACCCCATGATCCCACCACACAATCAATGGCTGCTAGGAAAACAGGAAGATGCAGAGAGAATTTTGGTGAACAAACATGAAGCTAAGGAACAATTCATAATCTAAATATATGAAAAATACAAAGGAAGATAACCAGAAGCTTGTTCTGGTTGCTCTAGTTACCTTCATGGCTTCTCTGTGATGGTTAAGTACATTTTGGTAAGTTAAATTAGTTTCTATTGAGAAGGTCTTAAAGGCATGAGGACAGAATGTAAAAATATTTTAATTAATTTAATTCCAGCTGAAAAAGTGAGCAGCAACATACAGTCAGATATTCTGTAGAGAAGATTTATTTAGACCGTTGGGTGGCAAATGGATCAGCCAAACCCCAGACTCAGGAAGTCTGCAACCCAGGTCATATAAGGGTCTAATTATGCATCCTGTTCTCCCTGTGTTCCCTCTAGTCTACAGCAAACACACACACACACACACACACAAATGCAACATACCACATAAACACTACACCAGCAGCAATCAGGCGTCCTGTTTAGTAGACTGCATTAGCCATCAGGCCGAGGGGAAGCTGTATTAGTTAGATGGCTGCTCTGATCAAAGTCAAGAGTCTCCAGCAGTAATCAAGTCTCATCCAACAGAGAGATTTAATAGTGGCAGACATTTAACAGCCTTAGAGAGGAAGGACACGCTTGGTAAACAAAGAAGGAAAGAGGCAATTAAATACTCACACACAAGCTCATAAATGTAAACAGGTACATTCATACCAGATTCAAAAATTCTGATATTGGGGTGGTGGTTTTGATTTTTTTTTTTCCAGGAAAAAGTTGAATACAATGAGAGCAGGTGCACACAGCTTGAAGCTCTCAGATGTGCTTGGTGAAATTATAGTGCGAGAGAGGATAAATATACCATAACTGAATCTAATCCTCCCACACCATCTAATCTGTCTCACCCACCCCACAGTACAATACTGCAAGTGAATAAGTTTGTCTCTGTGAACGGGAGGAAAAGAGAGAGAGAAAGCTTTCAAGATGCCGCCTGCTCGGTTCATTCCCATGGATTCTGTTGGGGTTTTGAAGGTGGTGGGGGGGGGCTGTCTCAGTGACACAGCCGATCCACAAAGCCACTGTGGAATCTCTGCATTCCTGCACATTAGTGCTGCCCACCTGACACTTGCCTTTCCCAGCTCACCACACATACACACTCACACACACACACACACCAATAACAATTTCTGTCAGATAAACCCACCCACTTGGACTTGTTCCGCCCTCAGTCATCTACCTAAAACACAGACACACGCATTTCCATGTGCAGAGTGACATGAAGTTTCTTGAAAAGAATCAGCCAGCCCAACCATATCAACTTCCCTCTCTTGCCTCCTCCTCCTCTTTCTATCCACACTCCAGTCTCCTCGCCTTTCCTTCCCTTCCCTCTTCGACATCCTCTGACATTCACAGGAGCAGTTTTTGCTTTGCTGTTTTGCTTTCTCATAGTGGGAAAAAAGAAAAGTCTTTACTGTAGAGTGTTTCCAATAAAACTGCAGGGGAAATGGAGCTAATACCCCTGTGGTTGATACCATCACACACACAAACATGCCAGGGGCCTGTTGGGAGGCCTTGGCCTTTTGGCCCCCAGTTGCAAGAGATCAGAACGTAAATACCAGACTGTGGTGGTCCACAGCTCAGTTTCTGGTAGAGCACTGTGACAGTCCCACTTCTCACATGGTCACCCTGCTGACAGTCTGACCCACGGTTCAATTGAACAGTATTTACTACATGACCCGTAGAAGTGAGAAAATAATATATTATAGCTACAGAATCTGGTAAACTGAACACATATTTCAGGTCTGTTCACTATAAGTGACAGGATTTCACATGAACATATACAATTAAAACAGATCACACCACATTCATACAAATCATCTTTGTCACAGCATTTTCGAGGCTTTAAAGGACGATACCTGTAAAAAGGAGGCTTTACATGATGGTTTGAATCTTTACAAATGCAGCTAAAAATGTCACCAAATTGTAAAGACTAATGGGAGTTTATTTGGATGAAGTCAGTATGCGTATTTTTTTTGGCAGTTGGCAGAGCTTTAGACAAATGCCACCAACTGAACCAAACCACTGAATGTGTATCCAACATCAGCACTTTTATCTAACCGACTTTTCAGCCTAGCTCCACTCAGACATGTTACAGTAAGATAATAGTGTACTATCTTGCTTTTCAGATTAGCATTCCTTTCCTTATTCTGCTTTCATTTTAGGGTTTTATAACAAAAGAGCCAATAGACCGTTCTGCCCTAATTTGCTTTGTCTTCTTGTCCCTTTATTACTTTGCCCCACATTGTGCCTTATTCTTTCTCCCCATCTGCCTCCTTTTTTTGGTCCTCTGTTTCACTCTCCCTCCCCCTCCATCTACTATCTGATGGGACCCAGATGTCTAGCTGCTGGAGGACCATTGCCCCTCAAAACCTCCACAATTGCCCCCCCCTCCCACAGAAAGAGCCAGGCCTCGATCCCATCAGACAAGCTTTATAATGTTTGGCAACACAAGGGAGAACCAAAGGCCTGTGAATAGGGGTGAAGGACACAGGACACAGCTCTAATAACAGGTTCACACATACATATTTCCTGTAGACACCTTAAAAACAGGAGCCAAACAACGCAACTAAATATTCATTACAAACACAGCGAAGACAGATTTTCTGTGAAACCTGCAGGTCCTAAGAACCAACACCTCATTACAGCTTATAACAAGACTACAAGTCTCCACCTTTGTGATCCAAGGTAAATGCTAATGTTAGCCAGGTAACAATGCATGCTGGAAGAATGCTGATGTATTGATGCTAATCAGGTTTTTTTAAGTTAAAAGTTAAGGGATCACCAATCGCAGTATGACTCATCCTCTGAGGACCAGACATCTCTGTGCAAAATTTTGTGGCAATCCATCTGATATTTGAAGATAGTTTGGGCTGTTGTATCAGCCAATAGACCAATAAATGGCATAAAGCAATTAAACAGTTACTTCTAATCTATTTCAAAATTGCAACCATTATTGTTATCATGTCTTGCTGATAGTTTCAGTACGTGGATCAGGATAAACTTGAACGCAAACTGCAACAGCTGGCCTGTTTAAAAACACTAACTACGCATAGAGGCTACGGTTAAAGAACGTGTGGGATGCTAAGAAGAAAGAAAGGGAGTGAAGCAAACATTGTGGCATGACAACATTCAGTGCGTTAGAGGAAATGAAGAGGAGCAGAAGTGCCTACAGGAGACAGCTGAATGATGAGCAAAGCCCTACAATATGTCTTCTATGAGAACTACCAGACTCCATCGTAGGAGAGGAGAGGAGCTGCCCTTTCCATCCTCCTTTGGACCAGTTTGATCTCTAGGGTCTGTGAAGAGGAATGAGAAATTGGAGAGCTGCTGTAAAGTGGTCATGGAAATAAGACTACAGGAGACAACTTCTCACTACACTACATAGATATATACAGTATCTTTCATTCAGTGCTTCTTAGGATGTGGTTTGTCATGAAGTGTCAGTTTTTTTGTACCTTCTTAAACAGCCTCTTTCTCCTCTTTCTCCTTTTTGCATTTTAATGTAATTCCCCAAAAATGACTGAAACACAGTGACAATGTCAAGGAAACAGTCAACTCAGAAAAGTATCCAGTACAGGTGCAGATTTCTCTGCATCTTCACCAGTTCATTTGTCCATACGTGCTTAAAATGAGACATCAAAGTTTAACCCAGTCAGCAACGTGTCAAACTCCACGACACCTGACACATCCAGAAATGCCCAGAACATTTTATAAACGAGAACAGCCCAGTAAGTGGGCACAGAACTGCATGGCTCAACCAGTTTAGCTGCTTTACTATAAGGACACCATGTGCTCTACTTTAAGTTGATACTTCAGAACTCAGAGCAATGAAATCAGACGTGTTTCTATTTCTGTGCACAGGAACAATCCTACACGCTGTTTACACACAACAGACATTACTGCCAAATACTTGAGAACAGTATCACACTCTGAAAGGTTTTAAGTGTGTCCAAGTGGTGCAAACAGTCTGGCACACGTTCTGTCTCTCCTCTGGTGTCACCCACCCGTAGCTCTGTGCAACGTGTTGACACAAGTTAATTACAGACTGTGACAGACAGTACACAGGCAGACTCCTTGATGTGTTACAGAGCTACATCATCAGGATTGTGATAAAGCCTGAGTGTAATGTGGGTGAGAAAATATCACGGTGCTTTGATGGAACGGAGCCAAGCTGAAAGACTCTGTGTTTCTACTGTAAAGATGCTCAGGTTGCACAGGGAGGAAGCCACGGTGTTGCAGTGCTCACCGATCCATACAGGGTTGAAAGGTCAGTGACATGGTTGACATCTTTCTCTCTTTCAGATGTAGAATTTAAAATTATCATAAGCCTCATCACATGACTATACAAGAGACATGTCAGTTGTTTTGTAAAGTATTCAGGCCAACCTGTAACGCCTCAATCACACCATCATATGATTCTGCTTTGTGACACATTACATAGAGCACATGTGCTCTGCTGTGCTAGAAAGCCTTCACACTTCAGTGAACCCATGCACATGGCAGCCTCTATGGGACCAGCTGCTGTTAAACAGTACAGCGATGACTCAAACTCTGACCTGAGGTGCTTTCCTGTGCTTATTCTATTAAGTTACAGTTTGACACACTCAGGATGGATCAAGTGATGCCTGGATTCCCCTCAGCTGGTTGCTGGAAGGTAAATCCTGTCCCTGCTTGCCTCTTTGTCTGATTTGTGGATTAAAAAACATAAATTGAGGCTTGGTTCTGAAGTATTTCTTCTAATGTGCAGAAGGATTTTGTTACTAAACCCATTGTTCGTGCTGAAAAAAACCTCACTGCACCAAAAGCACTTTTAGAGCAACATTTTGAAGTATTTCAAATATTAAATCGTCACAGTATTTGATGAATTTACACATTTTTAAAGTGCTATACTAATATTTCTGAATGCTTTATCAGATTTAACTGCCAAGATGTTACATGTAATTAATATACAGTTGAACATGCACCATCTGACTTGATTACAGTATCCCTAAGTTGTAAAAATGCTTCTGAATGTAGTGAAACTGAAGTAGTCCAGCATGCTGCAGTTGAACAGTGATTAACAGGTGGTTCAGCTATTTTCACAGTGAGGTCTAACAGTGTGTATTACTGCTTCCATCACTGT
Source organism: Mastacembelus armatus (assembly GCF_900324485.2). Taxonomy (NCBI): domain Eukaryota; kingdom Metazoa; phylum Chordata; class Actinopteri; order Synbranchiformes; family Mastacembelidae; genus Mastacembelus; species Mastacembelus armatus. The sequence continues at coordinate 21,697,326 of NC_046641.1, forward strand.
ATTATTAAGTAAGCAGGCAGCCTACTCACATCACTGCACAGATACAGCACTCAAACAGCACATTCACAAAATTCTCTAAAGAGGGGGCTCACTTAAAGGACCGTGACCAGGTGCTTGTTAGGATGCACTGAAGACAAGAGTCAGACTGAGAGCATCTACAGTATATACAGAAAATAAATCTTCATCTTCAGCTTGAGATGTTTCAGCATGCTGTAGAGCTGCCTCGGGTTACAGGTCGGACTCTGTCCTGCCTGTCACATCTCAGACACAGCTCTACTGTAATCCTGACCATCTTAGGCAGTCTGTTCCCATGGTGTCCATTCCCTCATTTTTCCTTTTATAGCAGCAGCCATGAGGATGAGGGAAGAGGTTACCCAAACTCACATTCAACAAATCTGTGAACAGTTAACCTCAGTGACATGATTCAAAGTGCAGGGGGAAAACAGCCAGAGGGTTGCATATCAGAGGACTACTCAGTTCACTTTCCAACAACTTTTTGGTCAGGTTTTGCAATGTGAAGCTTTGATGTGAAGGTCAAGGGTCAACCTTATAAACCTAAAAACACACACATACACGCTGTTGTTGAAACATACAAGACCACAGTTACCCCTCCTAGTCACCTCTGGCTGGTTAAAACAAACAAGCAGCCATAATGGGTGCACAGAGGCAGCTATGTGTAATATGTCTCACTATGTGTCACCTCAGTGCCAGCTCTAACTGGATAACAATGAACAACAGGGACAGGACACAGCTGGAAAATTGTTTATTTCACCCAGAGTTTGAGCCTTCAAGCCTCATAAGCACCATGACCAAGATGTCTGAGATGCATTTTAGTGACTTTAGAGAGAAGAAGCAACTCACCAGATACTTGGCACACACGCTGATAGTCCTCGCAGCAGTCTCTGGTTTTCTGGCAGTAGACATCACAGTAGCACACTGTTTTTCTCTTGGTGTACTCAAAACATTCGTTATTCCGGCCGGTGCAGCAGTTTGGACTCTCCCGCTCCCTGCAGCCCGCTTCAGCCTGAGGAACAATCTCCCCGCAGAAAAACGCAAAATATCCACAAATGACAAACCCAAGACGCGCTGAGCTCCATCCGTGCGCTCCCATGACAGACAACCTCTCTGTACTGCACACACACACACACACACACGCACACTCGGCTGGTGTATGCTTCACTTTGGATGGTGTTTAAAACTGAAAGACACAGATGGTGTTTTCTATAGAAAATCCAAATACAACATGGTCCTATTTACAAAGAAGACGAAGTAACTTCTGCATTCACACCTACACGAACAACCGAGGCGTAAAAGTGGAACCTGTGCGCACCAGTTCTCCTCTATCCGTCTGTCGAACACCGCCCCTCGGAGCTACTGTTGGTTATTTGGAAAGATCTGGAGTGCCAGTCTCTCTCTTGCTGTTCTTTTCGCTCCCTCTGTCTTGCTTGCGAAATATGTCAAAACAAATGAGTGCTATGACGGAATGTATTCTCCGTTGGGCCACTGCAGCTGCCAAGTTACAAATGAGAAAGTGGCAAAGGCAGACAAAACAAACCAAATAAGCTTATTTAGACAGACTTCCACGGTTGCACCAAAGCTGGAACCAAAAAACATTTCAAGGAATCCAAAACTAACAAAGAGGAGGAAATTGCATTTCATGTTTTTTCCATTGCAATATCTGTAAAGAGCATCTAAAACCATCCAGATCAGTTTTAGCTCCCAATCAGAAAATCACATTCAGCACCACGGACAGCGGTGCAGCGACTTTATATCACGATAATCAGTAAATAAAATAAAATTCAATCAGGAACCACTGCGGAAAGTGATGACGTCCTTTCTGTGCTGCGGCAACAAAATGACCAGCAGCAACAACCCTAGTGAAAGAGAGACTGGAGAACAATGACATTACTTACCCTTCACTGGCTCTGAGTGAATGGAGAAACTGAGCAATGGGGGATACTGTAAAAACGAGCTCAAGACGAGCTCTGTTACTGTGGTAGAGAAGGAGTCAAATAAACCTTCATAGGTTAGTGAGAAAATACACCATTAAAAGTATTGTAAACATTTGTACTATATTTCTAAGCTGTGTTCCATACATGAATGCATCATAAGGATTATTTGGTCCATTTAGAGGCTTGTTGCTTATTTAAAAGATGAACTTGTGTGCCCAGTAACTAACATATACTGTAGATAGTGGGATATAGGGCAGTTCAAATCCATATTTCTGTTACATGAATGTGTTTTTATTCTTTATGACTTTTCTCCAAATTTCCCTCATGAATTACTGGACATCAAAGCCTCAACACTGGTGACCAGGGTGTCCAGGGTGTACCCCTGCCTCTCACCCAAAGAGAGCTGGGATAGGCTCCAGCAGATCCCTGTGACCCTGGTTAAGAAATAAGTGGGTATAGAAAATGGATGGATGGATGGATGGATGGATGGATGGATGTAAAGCCTCTCCAAGGCTTTAATATAATTTAAATGATAAATACAGTTGTCTTATTGTTATTTTTTTAAATTCACATCCACATTAATGTCATAACTTGTGAAAAGAGGCCACAAGGAGACATTACATCACAAGCCAAAACAGTTTGGGGTCTCTGGTATGAAGTTTATTCCCATCTACAAAGTGCAGTGGAGTAGAAGTATGAACTTATGCCAGTAATTCAGCGTTGTACTCCACTGAATGCTGGGCAAAGAAAGAATCATAAAACCAGCATGGGAACAATCAGAAAACAGGACAACGTCTTTCTTGAGCTCAAAGATGATCTCTTTGTGGTTGATGCCTGTACGACTGTAGAAAATTAGACATTTTTAGGCATTTTAGAGAATACCATCCGCAGAGAACAGCAGGTGGAGGGAGTGATGATGTTAGGATGAAGGGAGGTTGGTGGATGATTTGACCTTCCTCAAAAAGCCCCATTGTACAAGAGTGGAGGCCTCTCTCATCACTGGTGTGTGTGTGTGTGTGTGTGTAAGAGTGAGATTAACAGATGTTAATGTGTTTGAGCAACAGCTCCCCCTCCTGTTTCAATGAACTTTTGGGCACTGACTGTATTTGAGTGTCAGTAGTGCCAGTAAGTTCATTTTACTTCCTACATTTATTTTAAAGCTTTTGCCCACCAGTTACTTTGCAGATCCAGATTATTAAAATCAGATCAAATTAGCCAATAAATGATGTAATATAATAGAGTTTTCTACCAAACATTACATAAAGCAGTTCAGATTGGTTCCATGCCAGCAACTACATTAAAATAATACATTTACATATATTCTGTATATATTCATTATTTAATTATTATAATCCAATAATATGGATTCAGTTGTTAGTTCACTAGGAACACCAAAATAAGACTACAATAAGTCTTACCTTTATGGTTCTTACTATACCGACACCGACAGTGTTTCATGTTCGAGGCAGCTGATGATATATATAATCTAAACAGAAACACGTCTTTATATTATGTGGTGCAGTTCACCAGCAAACTACTGCTTCCAAAATGATCCAGTATGAACAGAAACTGAACACTTAGGGCAGGACTGTTGTATAAGACAGAACTGATACACATAATAAACTAATATTAATTGTGTATTATTCTCAGTCCACTTAATGAGCACTTTAATTTCATGAGTCCATATTTTTCGATTTCGCATTTATTTACATTGTGTTTGCACTTTCTTCCTTTTAATTCGGTAAAAGATCAAGTTACCTCTTCCACCTCTGACACACAATATTTCAGTACACTACCCTTTTCCTCATTCAGGCCAAAATCCACTACAGTGTCCTCACTCCCATCTTCAACAGTGTGCTGTGCATTCCTTCTCAGAACAACACTGGGGCACCAGGGATTTGAAGTGTGTGTGTGTTTTAGAGAGACTAAAACAGGGAGAAAGAGAGATGAATTGTTGACTCACCCTACATGAGCATCAGCCAAAACTGAAACAATAAGCTCCCTGTTCATTTCCTCTCCCACCTGCCCCCCATGGTTTGCCCCAACGTGATTTGTTGTAACCAAAAAGGAAGAACTGACGAGAGAGGGAGGATAAAAAACAACCAGTCTGCGTGCCTTCAAGGTTCCAGCTTGTTTTACTGAGTTTAAAGTCTCCCTACAACAACACATTGCACCAACATATATTAAACACAGACAAAAGGAGGGGATGGCATTTACAAGCTTCACCATTTCTTCTCCCACACAGCCCAAACACACACACACACACACACACACTCACCCACACTCACCAGACATACAGATTATGTTTTCATATCACTTGTGACAACTCTGTGAAGAAAAACATCGGTTATTATAAAAACAACATGACTGAACCACAGAAATTTCAAATTTCTGCAAAGATGATATGTTAAAACAGGTCAATACAAGATATTTTTCAAGTAGCGGTTAGCAACTAACACAACTGCAAAAGGCACATGAGTGAGAAGTAAAAACAAACTCGGATTGACACATGGCACCAAAACAGAACCACACTGGCAAGGGACTGGAACTGACTGGATCTTGATGGGTGACCAACTTAAAGGAAATGGCAACTGCCAACTTGCAATCTCTCATTACAGCTTAAATCTTACATCTACCAATTATTTGAAGTTCTACTGAAGACACATAACCATTCAGTGTTAGGATATGATCAACATTAGTTCCTAGAAGGGGGATTGAGATGGACTGGTGACCTGTCCAGGGTGTACCCCTGCCCTTTGCCCAAAGAGATTTTGGATACACTCCTGCAGACCCTAAATAGGATTGATAATGGATGGATGGATGGGAAAGAGGTCTGAGGTTACTACATCTGTATGACTCAATATCATATGGTCATTTAGGCTCACAGTGAACTACAGCAATAAAACATTTTCCTAATATATTACAAACACCTTTACACCCAGACCTGTTTACAAAAAAAAAAGATTGAAATGGCACAAGTTTACAGTAAACTGCTGACCATCTAGATATTCAACATTCAGCTCTCAATAAATACATTTATATTTTGTATATAATTACATTTGTCACAATATGTATCACAAGTATATTTGCTCTTTTGATATTAAGATCAGTGTTTTGCATCTTCTTATTCTGAACAGTTTCATCGTATAACAGTTTAGGCATTTGGCACAATAAAATATATATATATATATATATACACACTGTGTATCCATATTATTCTATATAATGCTAGTAATAAACTAAATTAGAATTTATACTGTATAAAAATAATTGGCATATTAGAAATGGAAAATCATTCAATTAAAGTCTGAGTTATGACTGTAAGGTGCAGTCTGGCTCCCCTGGGTTTAAAACCATACTAGGCACAAGAGGAGACAGAGAGCAACACAAAACCAAGGGAAGGTGTTTTACAAAGGAAGTGCACCAGATAAGTTAAACAAGCTGATGAAATATCCGCAAAAATGTTCTTTATAAGCAGTCATGAAGGAATCATGTGGGTCGCTCTAATATTCAGGTTTTGTTTCACAGTTGATGAAAATCTGGGATGAAGCATCTTTTTTCACAGTTATTTGGCTCACCTTATAATCCCTCTCTGAAACTGACCCTTGTTCTTGTAAGCCATTTTGATGCTGAGCATTGAAGCTCTACGTAAACTCCAGCTTGTCAGATGTTGGTGACACTGAGCCTTTCTTTTCTGCAGCCCATCTGTGAACTCTTAAACTTTCTATCTGGTATATGACACTGGTCAAAGTTCAGCTCCCTCACTCCCTTAGCATCTGGTTTTACGATACATAAGAGGTCAGCTAAACTTGGATCTGCGTCTGATGCCTGGAAAGCAGGAAGCCCACACCCTCTCTGTGTGTCCAACAGCTCAGTCAGTCTTCCAAGCTGCATTCAGGACCTTCACTACTTCCTCGTAGATGATAAACACTATAGCCACATCCAGACATACACGGCCCAGCCGGGGAACTGTCCCTTTGTAGAAACTACAGATGGACAGATAGAGGCAAATATAACAGTAAAATGCAGTCATAATATTCTGATTTTCATTTTCTAGCATCATTAAGCACATCCTTTAAAAAGGATTATATTTATACATAAAGGCTCAGGGGTAGAAATGTATAGATTTATCACATGATCACTGTTTTTTGTTTAAAGTACATATATTTGTAACAACGCCAATCCATGTTTCTGATGGAGGATTAACAGGAAAAGTTGTAAGCTGGGAAAAATAAAGGCCTGCTGTGATTAAAGGGGACAAGGAAATCATGAAACCAACAGCCTAATATAAACTAAAGCCAAACTAAACAAAATGGAGGTGTACTCACGCTGACAGGCCCTCATGTCTCAGGATCTTCACAGCACAATCTAACGTGTTTTTATATTTATGCGCCTCCAGACCCTTTGGAAGAAAAAATAATCATAATAATCAGCATTTGACAACAATGACAAAATGTGAGTTCAAAGAAACAGACCAGCAGTAGTGAGAAGCACAACCTGTGACCCTGTGCTGTGGAACAATCTTAATACCTGCATCCTAGTCTTGATGACATCTAGTGGGGTGTTTCCAAAGACACTGGCTGCTCCTGCTATGGCTCCAAAGACTCCAGTCACCAGGGGATTAATAGCTTTGTTGGGGTTATCACCTATCGAAAGGACGTAAGAGATGAATCAGTGTGTGTGAATAGTTAGGAGACGTGTCCCAGTTCCACACTGTACTAACACAATACAGCACCAACTACTCTTCATATTGTCCTCTACATTCGTTCTTCTTTACATGCTTTAAAAATGTACACTGACCTTTGTACCAGTTCTTCAGAGCAGTCATCACAAAGAACCGAATAGCCTGGTTGGAGCCTTGTTTGAGGACTGTGGCAGTGAGACCCTGGTATGTCCCTCTTAATCCTGTTCAGGCAAAAAAGTTAGGATACATGTTTAGTCAACATCATCATGTAGGGATGCTGTTATGTTTTCAGCTGCACTTCCCTTTCTGACCAGTAGATGTCAGGTGAGTTACATGCAGTGACGCTGGCCTTTACCTTGCTCTCTGACGATTTCTCTGACTCCATGGAAGAAGCCCTTGTATTTGGGGTTTGCTGAAGTCTGGTCATGAATGAATTTAACCTTCAGAGATAAAAAAGGAACAGCACTGTAGTCAAAACAGCAAACAACACTTTACTATTACTGAGAAAGCAGACACACAAGAGGTGTAGGACAACATTTGAATAAACTACTTTAGATAAATACTTGCTTAGCATGTTTTTGCATACTTTGGATAAAAATCTGTAATTTGCTTTCTTTTATTATTTCAATACGAATAACAATTCACTCTTTTGTGCATAATACCTGACTGCCCACAAATTAAAGATACATGTGAGCTGGCATTATAATATTATACCTTGACAGTCTCCATGGGACAGACAACCAAAACAGCCTCCATCACCCCAGCTCCGAGCCCACAGAGCAGGCCCCTGGTGCTGTCCAGTCGGCCAGACTCATCCTTTGCACGGTTACTGAGGAACTCAAACACTCCAAACCTGAGAGTGAAAACAGAGTCAGCATGGAATTATGGGAAAGTCCACACTGTTCAAAAACACTGCAATCAAGAAAGTAGCAGTGATTTTGAGAATTGATTAATTCATATAAACTCTATGTATTTGAAAAGGCAATTTTTCTAATTACACAGTAAATTTAGAAAAATGGATCTATGTGTATTCTTCTCTGGTGTGGTATACTAAACCACCCATAATCCGATTGATTGCAGTTTTTGTCTTCCAAGACTACATTAAACTTAGCATGTGTATTTAATATGGGGCTGAACTGCACAAATAAAGTAGGTGGTGATATTGCAGAAATCGAGCAGATGTCTGAGTAGACATGAAATTAGTTTCCTTTCTGTAGCTCACCGAGCACAAATAAAAGGACAACCACAGAGGCACCTCAAGGCAAAAGCAACTTCCTTCCAATCCAGATTTTTGGGGAGACAAGCTGCTGAAAGTGCAGAATGTGCTTAAAGTCTTTTACTTTATTGTTCAGTGTCCTCATTAAAGATGCACCAATGAACTGCAGCGTCTCCGGGACCGACGAGTGACCAGCAGCTGTCCCAGAGACAGAGAGAAGGTGTGGTTTATGTACCTCTGCACTCAGAAAATGTTGTGCCAGCGAATCCTTTACAAGAAAGGTTATTTATAGGTGGAATTGAATTGTGACGAAAGCAGGACACTGCCCGGGACATTCAGAGAAAGGTTGGGGGAGGACAGACACATGGTCTTGATGAGTCCAGTCTGTTTGAACAGTTTACCTGCCATCATTACAGGTCTAACTTATAAACAGCTCATTTGATTTTAGCTTCCTTCTCCATCTGCAGTTCTTTTAAAAGATTTTCCTCTGCTCATTAACCTTCCACATCTGTTCCTGTTTCCTCCTCGCACAGATTTAAATGTTTTTGAAAGACAATTAACCAAATCCCACTTTGAGCAGAAACAATGAAGACAGATAAATAAATCAATTTGCATTTCTCTTTCTGCCCACCACATGCTGACTACAAAGAGCATTTTAGCTTTGGAGAAAACCAAAAATGAAAAGGTGTACTTCCCTACTGCTTAGACTGCATGGAAACGGCAGTGCACTTAGTAGCTAACCTTGTGAAACAAATGCTATTCATTAAAAACTGCTGGAGAGAAATATGCCCCTGTCTGTCTTGATCATTTGCCAATTTACTCCAAAATTCTTCCATTTAGCAAATGAGCCAAACTATAGAGTTAGAATATGCCACATCGCTACTTGGCTGACATCTACAGTCGGAGATGAGTCATTCTGGACAGCATAGTGCTGCCCGTTCTTCATTAGTGAGTTTCTTACAAGGTCATTTCTGGTGCTGAAAAGAGGAAGGGATGTAGATATGAATGAAGGGTTAAGGTGAGGAAAAGGTCAAAGGCTCTCTGGTCTGTGCCTCTCATGCCTCCCTGATAACCTGCCAGCAGACTGCACAGTGCATGATGATGAACAAGCAATCAGTTAATGGGATGCTGGAAGGGGAGAGGCGAAGGAAGTTAGAGGATTGAACAAATGACTCAGAGAAAGTGGTGGTCAATGGATAAGTATCACGTTATTCTCCATAAATCAAACCTAACTCCTCCCATCTTAACAGTGCTGAATCTTACCCTCATGCTTTTACTTATTATTTTGATGTCATTGTGTTTATCATTAAAATAACACAAGAGGTCATAACTCACAGATAATATAAATACTGTGGTGGTGTTTTAAAGGGATGACAAGCCTAAATGGTCAGGAATCACTGGCCTAAATAACTGAACCTAAATGTTTATACCCTACAGTCAGCAAGGAGTCTCCTAACAGGCGCAGAAGGAGTACACCCTGTGCCATATTTCCTCTGAGGAACAAAACCATTAAGAATCCTTCTGGAAAGGGTGCTGAAGGCTGACTGGCATATGTGTGCACTAACAATTCACACACTGTACACAAACACACACTCATGGACAGAGTACCAGCACAAGCCTCCCTCTCTGTACCCCTGTTGAGACCCTGCTTGAGTTTGAGTGGCATCTTTGCTTCGCATGGCTGGGCTTGCCTTTCCATCATACAGACAGGCTCTACCCTCCAGTATCACTCATACACACACATATGTGAAGAAAGAAAGAATGAAATGCAAACAAGAAAACAGCAACAATAAAAGCGCCTTAGTTCTGTGAAACTCGTGTGTTTGTGTGTGCGTGCACATGCACTGCAACGTGAACACTTGTCTGAAGAAAAATGTCATTGCTGTGAAAGAATAACATAATTATACTAAAGGCTAGTGTGGCATTTATGCATTGCATTCTGGGTAATGGGCTAGAATAATTGGAGTGTGTGAGTTACTGTTTCCAGGCAGAAGAACACAAACGTTTAGCTAAAGATGTTCATTTTAATTTATTGATGATGTTTATTGATGATGACCATGGCAATTTTATTGCATATACACTTTAACTTTTATATTTATTATAGATATAAGAAATACAAATAATAGAAAATGTAAATTGCTATAAAGTTAATTATTTATAAGACAATGAAGATGCAATTTAATCACAATGAGTAGATGCATAAAAGAGAAATATAAGAAATTAATTGTTGGTCAGTATTTAAAATATAGTACAGTACTGTATGTACATTCAGTATATTTTTAGTATATATCTATTTATTAGATTTGTGTGTTGCATGTGTGTGTCCAGGACATGTTTATTTAGGATGATTGCATAATGAACACACTGTGTCTGTGCACAGTCTGCACCAGCTCTGCTACTATTATTTATTTTAAAGGTCAAACACTATTGATAGATGTATCATGTAAAATTAAATAATCACAGTTACAGAGAAATACTGGAACAGCTACACAGAAACAGCAGAAACTGGACCACTGTAAAGGGGCTTTTTGTACTTTATGTGCTTTATTTTAGTCATTTCTAATTTTACTGAACCCATTTCATCCTTTAGATGTGTCTGGAAAGTGCAACAGAGCCACAGGTTATTCAACAAATGTACTCTTTAAATGTAAATGTACTTAAAATCAAATACTCTTAACTTTACAGAGGTAGAATTTTATACTACTAATTTTTTACTTGAGTAATATGCTGTATTAGTTTTGCACACCTATGTAAATATTTCAGAATGAGTTATTTCACATACCTGACTGCAGATTTAGGTATAGATCCATAAAGCAGTGAGCTGAGTCCTCTGTACAGCCCCTTGACACCGTGACTCTGTACCGTCTGTTTCACACAGTCACCTGGAGGAAAAACACACACACACGTACATATTACAGAATGACCCGATAACTCGCTATATATGTCCTCTTAGTACATTAGTACATCAGTGGAATTTTTCCTTATTTAATTAATTTCACTAACATTCAGTATTGAATTACCCTTATAAAAAATACACCCAATAATATGCACAGAAACATCTGTCCTTTCTTTTTGGATCATCAACATTACAAAGGGAAAGAACAGAAGTACTATAACAAAATATTTTGCTACCATAGTCGTTTATATCACAGGTAAAGTGAACCACAGTTTGAGTTCCCTAAAGTTTTTCTTTGAACTTCCTTCTCTCTCTTGGAGATATCGATGCACTAATCCATGCTGTGATAACCAAATGCACAACTGAGTAAGAAAAGCAACAGCTGCCTTAAACACTCATTAGCATATCTCTAATCCTTAGCACTCCAGCCAACATGAAGAGATTCAGGGCTTGTGTATGTGTGTGTGTGTTTGTGTACGCTGGTATGCATAGATGACGGGTGTGCATGTGTGCACTGGTCTGTTTTAAGTCATATAAACAAGCACAAGTGACAGTCTGCCAGAATCCCTAATGTACCTGGGGATGATGGGTAATTAGATAATGAGCTCCTATGAGAGGCAGAGAAACATGGTGAAGAACAGTACATCAGTTTATGTACGCAGAAACCAAACAACATTTTGATTTAGGAGTTTGAAACCTGCTGTTATGCAGGTTTTGGTACCTATGGGCAGAGGGAGGTTTGCCCCTGTTTCCAGTCTTTGTGCCGATACAGTGACAACTATCATCTTTTCCTATCTGCTTGTCTGGCCTCAGTGGAATTACAGTGTGGTTGCTGTGTAGCTTTACACTGTCTATAAAGGTCTGTTATTAAAGTATTCTCACACACGTCATACTCACCTATTCCTCTGTATTTGGGTGGATTGGCCCTCTCATCCAGTTGTAACTGTGTCTTGACATACTCTGTGGGGAAAGTGATGCAGATCTCTATGCCACCTGCAATCCCACCTGAAAACACAGGAAATCAAAGCAGACAGTCACTAACAGGAACAAGATAAAGAACAGACATAAATGAAACTGGAACTTATTAAAAAGAGGGCACTGAAGAAGGAAAACAAAGTTTCTCCTTGAATGAGGCAGCACTGTTTACATATTACCTAAACTTAGCACACCATGACTGCCTGGCTGAAGGCTTACTGAGCCTGATTCAATGCTTTCCCCCCCTTATGAATTAGAAAAAGGTGCCATTACGTCATGGATCATTACAGTGACTCCATAAATGGCTCTCCTTCCATAAACATTAAAAGCACTGCTGCCGTGGGAGGAAGAGTAACGATCTGGGTAAAGATGAATCAACTATTCCTACCATGGCTAAACTGCACAGTGGCTGTGCTGCGGAAAGAACAGAAAGTCAACACAAGAAGGCCATGCAAGGAAAGTTAGCTGCCCTTAAATGTTAGACAAATTTCTGTATCACATATTTAGTATTTGTTTGCAGAAAAGAAAATAAGCAGAAGAAAGTGAGAAATAAAATATAATAAATAAACTGCTGGAGGGCTCAGTCGATGAGTAGATGAGGACAAGTGTCCAAAAGCAGAGCTAATGCACAACAGAGATGAGTCACAAGGGAAGGAGGGAGGAGAGAAACAGGGCTGACATTAATTAAATTATCTGCTCAGCCTGCAGGGAGGGGCTCCATTACCCAGGCCAAGACCCTCCATTAACTCAATGACACAGACACACACAAGTACAATACACACATGTATCAGAAAAACACAGACACAAGCCCCAAACAGATCAAATAAATTCCCCATCTAAAATAATTCTTCTGGTTAATCATGGGGAACTTTTTATTCTACATCATGTGTATTTCCGCCAAGCCAGGAACGATTTACCATTAAAATACCACAAGGAGTCAAAAAATAAAAATGCCTTCTATTTGCATGAAAAGTCCAATCTGACACAAAGAGAAGTGGTTTTCATAGGAAGTAGCTGTGGTTTTCTCTGTTTCTGGGAATTAACAGTTATGATCATGCATTTACGTGATTTACTGAAACACTTGCTCCTCAGATGCCCAGAAGCTTTTATAAAAACATCACATCCATTACCTAGACTGTAAAATATTTAAGTTAAGTATCTATATGTCGAAAGATTCCACAGTCGGTGTCTGTAGCTTTTATTAATGAAACAATCACTGGCTCTTACCACTACATGTTTTCCGAAGTCAGACATTTTCAACCCCTGCACTTAAAGCTCTAACCAGCACCTAGGCATCTGTGTGCACTTTATTTTTCTCTATGCATCAAATTTCCACACATGACAATTTTGTGATTTACATCATGTCACAGCATCAGACCTGAGGATGTATATATTTTGAAAATGATAGTGTATCGTGATCTAGCTCAACATTAAATAACCTGTTTTCTTCAATGTCATGAACATGATTTGGAGTATTTCAGATAATGATGGTTGGCACAACCATAACACCATTATTCATTACACGTAATCGCCTAATCGGCACTATTCAAGAAAACTACACACCACTACATCTCACACACTCTCAGTAACACACACAGCAACAGCAACAGCCACCAGGCCAGGCCAGTGAGTGGTACTGGTTCTTGTGGAGTAGTATGTCAATGTTGACCAGCTGAGTTGTACACAGAAACCACATGGGCCTTACAAGACACCATTCCAGCTTAAGAAGAAACAATAAACCTCATTCATCTGTTTTCAGCCAGGACAGAGCAGCTTGTGAAAAACAACCAGTCAGTCACAGGCAGCGAATCAACAATAGACACAAATATACGATCAATCCTCATCAGACACACAGCACCTGTGGAGAAGAAGCAGCTTGTTTGTCTTCTAGTCTTCTAGCAGCCTACACCCAATGCACACGCACGCGCGCGCACGCACACACACACACACACACACACACACACATTTATAGATGAGGCTGTAAATGACTCCTGTGCTGCTGCCAAGCGTGGGTTACAAGAGCAAAAATGTCCATTAATCTTTATCTTCACTGGCTCTTCTCCTGTTCCTAATTTTTCTCTCAGCAGCACCTTCCTCTACCTCTCTCCACTTCCCCAACGACTTTCCTCCACACTGTCATAAAATCAATGCATCCACATAGATATTTTGACATTTAATATTACACAGAAAGGAATGGAAATGGCAATGGAGTAATATTCAGAACCTAGAGGTGGTGAAAAACAAAATCTGCTAAACTGGTAATAGCTTGGAACTTCCACAAGCTAAACAGCATTTTAATAAATCAAACAGACAAGCAAGCTGATGTACTGTTTAAACATAATTAACTCTCTGGAGAAGGTATGTTTATGACTTTATCAACACCCCCTAAACTTAACAGCTGGTCTACAGCTCATGGTGCTGCCACACACCACATGGTCAAAGGTTTGTAGACATCTGAAAATATGTGATTGTAGAATATTTCATTCCAGAAGGGATTTTTATGCTGCTATATCAGCTGTTACTCTTCTGGGAAAGCTTTTCACAAGATTTTGGACCCTGGCTGGAAATTTGCTATTTGCAAGAGCAATGGAGAAGTTGGGAAGTTTTAATCAAGGTTCCACTGTGGAACTGTCTGGAACCACTACAACACTAGTGATTTCTGATATGGTCGGACAACACAGCAAATGATGCTGATCGTTTGAACACATGAAAAACAACACATGTACAGCAGAACACACAGTATGCATGTGCACATCCTCACTCACATATTCATTAAGGCAAAATGCACACACACACACATCCTTTGCAGTGCAGAGAGGCACAGGGGAAGCCAGATGAGCAGGCAGGCAGCCATCTGACAGGGAGGGACAGTTGTCTGTAATCAAGTCCTGTCTGGTTTGGTGACTCTAATGAGCACCCAACACATCTGGTCCACTAGGAAACTTTTGTTTCAAGCAGACTTGACAATCAAACGTGGTCTCTGAATGTGGTAGATTCTAAACATATTTGAAGCTCCATTTCCTTCAAAAGAAACATTGTTGTCTACCTGCATACCTTCTTGTTGAGGGGGTTAGTGAGACAGACAATAAAACTCACCCAAAAACTAAGTATCTATTTGTGTTTGTGTGCATTGGTGCATGTCAGCAAATTATTATCTTATATTCATCCAGGTTCATCCAGATTATCTGTCACTTAAAATTATATAGATTCTGACGGAAAACCTGTAATTATGTCCACATCTCCAGTCCAAATATGAAACCTAGCCAGAGGACTGATGCACTTCAAAGATGAAGTGTTCTAATATTAAAGGAGAAATAGTTCTGTTTGCCTTCTGCAAAACATGAAAGGAATTATTCATGTGATGTCTGGGCTTTTAGGCTTCCTCTGTCTTCAACAACTCTCCCTATTGTTACACTGATGCTTAATTACAAGAGGGATGTTGATTAATTTTACATGCCAACTGTTTTTACTGCTTTCAGCATCCGGATTGTACACAGATTTACATGAGAAGTACAAATACGCGCAGGTTGTTTTCAAAGTGTACAGTTTTTATTACAGTATACTTTGGACTTTACTTTCTGATTGTAACCACATTAAATTACATCACTATAATTTAATTAGTTATGACTTATTTGAAGATTTGGTTGGTTGGAGCATTAAAGCAAGTGCTGATATCTAAGATTTAATCATTAATTGCACTGTATTCACAAACTATACTGTCAAAACAAAGAATAATTAACTGTAGATGCAAATATCCTGTGAATTTAGCAGTTCAATTAATTAACATACTGGAAAAAAACATGGCAATAATCAATATTTTTATATTAGCAATGCATATCAATTCAACATAATTACTGAATTGAATTATCTTCTAATAATGCAGCTCCCTTCAGCACTACAAAGCATTTCAGCTTCTTTTAACTCCTTTTTTTTTTTGGTTCGGTCTCATCCCTTTGTACAAACTGACAATTACTGAAAAGTAATTACTGAAAATGAAATACCGTGCTCTGCTTACATTACTTTGCCAAACAGAAATCAAGCATCACTTTATCGATTTCTCAAACAAATCAACCCTCTACAAGTTGACTATTACACATCACAGGTTATTTGCACCTGCCAGCATGACAGAAAATCCTTATAAATACTGAAGGTGTGCTAAAGAAAATGGTAATTAGCAAAGTGTTTCGCATATGTGATCTATAATTGATGAGATAATAAAAAACATTGCAGCTCCAGTTCAATGTACGTGTCCACAGTCTGATGAATCGCCGAGAAACTAACACATAAGTAATGATGACTGGAAATCTAATATCATATATCTCATGTTGTATATTTAGAAATATTGAAATAATTGCTGTGATGCTTTTTGTTTATGTGTCCATGGATTATATGGACTGACAAGCTGAGAGACAGGGGCGGTTGGGGGTTGAAGGGACGAGTGCATTGTGGTTTATTATCTCTCCTCCTCTGCAAGCAGCAGGAACAGTGGATGGGAGTGGACCGTGTGCGTCGCCTGTGACGTTAAGGAACAAGGAGTAAGCCGTAGCTTGACAAGCCCTCTGAGGCTGGGAGAAGACAGCCACTCAGAAAAAAAAGTAACTGACTGCCCTGAGGCTGGAGGGCGAGGGAAAAGGGAAGAGAGCAGTAAAAGTGACAAGAGATTCAGCTGAAAATTTATGCTGAAATCAAGATTTAAAAAAAAAAGGAACTTTCTCTGTCTGTTTCTCTGCTGCTCTAACGATCCACTCTCCTGAGCAGAAAGGTTAGAAGTGAAAGCTACAGCAGTGTATGAATGCACAGCAGCCAGCAAATCACAAACTGAGACCCAGTTAGACCACTCTCTCGGCCTCAGGCCAGATAAAACTCTCCCTTTGTATCTTAACCCCCAACCATCACAAGTGGCTGAGACTTCAACTAAACAGTGGCAGCAGAAAGAGCTCACAGGCCTCTTAAAAGCTCAGAAATGTGCACCCCTCCTCCCCAACCACTGTCTATGTGGGCTCTCTGATCCATTAAGCTTTGACCTTCTACTTATTGCTTTGTCTTCTTAAGAGCCTCTTGGCATGTACAAGTGATTCAGTCTTTCCACTTAGACATAGCAGCTATTGATGACAGATAAATTTAAAGTGGCACTAGCATGTAAGAACACTAGAAGAGGTGTCAGCTGGATGTATGAACAGCCACAGCTCAGGGAGAAGAATCTGTATCCAGACGATGTAAACGATCAGATGCATTTTTATGGACAATTTCTCAGGTCAGACTCAAACAGACAGTTTATCGGAGTCATCCCAGCGGTGCTTATTTCCAAACCTTTGACAGACAGCGGTAAATTGATGGCTTCTTGACTGTGACTGTCAGGAGGAGTCGCAGGGTGTTGAGACAGAGACAACGCAGTTAGTTATGCCGCTGTTGCAGAACTGGACAGACAGGCTTGAGACGAGCTGAACGGCTCAGCGAGGGGAACAGGGTGCAATACTTGGCATATCCAGTGAATTAGGCAATGTGGAAGTGATGGGGGAAGGGAAAGGTAACGCAGAGCTTCTTTCTCTAATGTTTTAATCATCTGTCCATGTTAAAATGTGTTGTATTATTTGTGCTGCAGACAGATACTGTAAGCCAACAGTCATGTGTAATTCTCGAGCACTCTTGAAGGATGTATTACATTAAATTAATTAATTTATGTTACACTTTATTCTGACTGAGTGCCATCGTATTGTCATTATTGCATGGTATGTGTAATGATTAACTGATAATTAATCAAAATGTCCCGATTTCAGCCTCACAAATGTGATGATTTGCTGTTTTTCTTTCCCATATATGACAAGCAACTAACTATTGTGACATCTAACAGCCAAAGGGAAGCCAAAGCAAGGAAATAATCAGTAGAAAAACCAAAATCATCATTAGTTGCAACCCTAAAAACAGTTGGTTTATAATCTTTAATCAAAAGGAATTCATTCAGAACTATGAAATATTCAGCATGTACTGTAACTGTAGCCAGAGCACAAGGCTCAAATCAACAGAGGCCTGCCAAATATCAGCATGTAGCCTTAATACAGGAGAGCCTCTTCATCAACTGGAGCTGCTGCAACCTGATCATCGTCGCAACAAGGGGTCGAGGGGTTCTGGGGGTGTCAGTGGAGCGGTGGGAGAAATGAACAGGGGTATGTGAACCTCAGCGGGGATACACCGATGACTCACAGAAATGGCTAAGACGAGCGTGACTGAAGTAGCACCGAGCCAATCAGTCAATCGGTTGGTCTGTTCAAATTAACATGATTGATAAAGCAATTCTGTGATTCGTCAAATGAAAATACCAGTCCCTGCTGGTTACAGCTTCACTTCGAGCATGTTTCTTTTCCAGTTTAATATGCAACTTATAATAAAAAATTTTGAGGGTTTTGGCCTGATGGTCCATCGAAGATAAATCTTATGGCTCTGGGTATTTATGGTTGGCATTTTTCAGTATTTTTAACATTTCCTTTGAACATATGGGTAACCACATATTCTCAATCTAATCAACAGATCAACAGTTATAATAATTATTAGTTACAGCCCAAGAATAACAGAATAAAAAAGATTTTCTGACCCACAAATTCCACCACAAACAGACAGAGCAGCATTAAATTTTTAAAGTCAGTATGGATGAAGAGTCCATTAAATATGCAATTCCATGGCAAAATCTATTTTCTGTGCAAGAGCATATTGAATTGTAACAAGGTGCTTCTTGTGTTGTATTCCCTCGGTCTGCACCTTTAATGCTCATAAAGCCACACACACATACCTGGGGCCTTATAGGAACGGGTCCACTGTACTGCTGCATGCATCACTCTGCTCTAATAACATTATCTATGTTCGATTAGACAGATAAAATCACGTCAGTGCATCAGGCAGGATCTGTAGATGTGAGCGCAGGAGTTTTAGAGAAGAAGAAAATTGCTTTCTTCTTCTTGGGCACTGAAATATCCAGGCTGGTAGATTTTGTTTTGCAGTCGCCTCAAGAATCAGAGGGCAGTATGGTGGTTGGTGGAAAATTCTGTTAAAATCCCTTGTTTTACCAAAGCAGTGTTTAGCTTTAGAAATACAGACTCTCTCTATTGACATTAACTCTATTTGTGTGCAACTCCAGTCTGTCAGTTCCCAAAAGAAAACAGTCCTCGAAATAGGACAGAACAAAATACCAAAAACAATGATTGTATACTATAGCTATCTTTTTCTGAATGAAAGTAGTTATGGTATATGTATTGTCTACTATTTGACTGTAGGTATTCACAGTAATCAGATATTCCTCACTGTGCATACTAACTTCCCAGTTCCATCAAATTACAGGATATAAACTGCATCAACACTAACAAATAACTTCGGAGTTTCTTTACCATCTCTCTCTGCTGATGCTCGCACAGGATTGTAGCTGTGATGTTTTGTATTTCAGTGTGACACACACACACACACACACACACACACACACACACACACGCTTACACAAAGTATGAAACCCGGTAATACTAAACTTTGGTATAAGCAGAAAGGTTTGGTCCAACTTTGAACATTTCCGTGCCTCGGTATGTGATGAACTTACCAGCCAGAATCGCTTTTCCTGGGTGAGTTAATTTCGCTTTCCCCGCCGGCGCCGCTGCCGCCAGACTCCGCGGTCTGGGGAAGGGGCTGATAAATGTTCCTCTCTCCTGCATCATTACCGGAAAAACACTCAAATCTACAAGAAGCTTTCTATCAAATGATGTCTGTCTCCTGGCAGGTAGCTTGCAATTTGTTTTGTTTTGGTTTTTTTCCAAAGAGGCTGGTGCGCGCAACACATGGACAGCTGCTGCCTGGTGCGCTTTCCCGGACGCAGGTGATCTCCGACGCGTCCGGAGACTCCAGCGGATCTCCGTGTTGACCGTGGGCGGATCACCGGGACTGCCTAGGAAGTTGGGATCTTCACAATAACCCAGTAGCTGTTATTTGTAACCATGGTAACGCAGTATCGCGACAACAGTACGTAAGAAAAGGAAATCAAACCGGAAGCGAGGAGGGGTGGACAAAGACTTGACTCTGTCCTGCTGTGGAGGTTCACGGAAACAACGGAGCCTACCGTGTGGCAGGGTGTCACGCAGGGTGTCACGCTGGGTGTCACGCTGGGTGTTTACCCGAGAGGACGCGCGGCCACGTTTGTTCAGCAACAGGAAAAGGGCGTGGCTCGGCCTCCTCCTCCTCTGTATCAGCGGATTATCTCAGCCATGAAGAATAAAAACTGATTCCCCCTTTATCTTTAACAAGAACATGAAGTGTTTACCAAAGAGCAGCCACTTACAGGCCCAAACCACGCCCTTTCCAAACAAAGAGGCTGCAGCTCTCACTGAGACAGAAACTATCAATCAGGTCTTGGTAGCTTGGTTATCAAAATGTCAGGTCCAGCAAAGGATGGGAATAATATGCAGCTAGAAAACCCTGGCATAAAACACACTCAAGGCTGTAAAACCCCGACTGGAGTACATTAAAATAAAACAGAGGCCAGGGAGCTTTTAAATTGTTCTTCTTTATGTGAATAAATAGGAAGAAATGCACAAACAACAGTGTGTAAACTTTATTCCTCTTTCTATATGCATGACTTGTGCAGATAAAGGGAGTGCTTCATGTGCAGCTCAGGTTTTTGCTTTTCGGTTTGACAAACCCAAAGTTGACACCACGGTGAGACAAAGCTGGGCTTATCATACAGGGACTGTGGACAGCACAGCAAGTGAACATTCAACCAAACTGCCACCACTTCAAGAAGCCTTGCCTCCAGACTGCCACTCATGAACCTGCTGTTTTTGCATTTTGTCCTTTTCTTAAAAAAATCATTATGCTCCTAACACTAGGCTACAACAACACACTATAGACAATACATACGGTATTTCATAATATTCAACTTCTTTGATTAGGTATTTCAATGTATCTTAAATTATACTCTTAAGTACAATAATGATTATTTGTTTTGAACCAACTGGCACCAGGACATGAGTTAATGTTTGTCTGTTGGACATTCGTCACCATTTTCTCTTTGCTATCTGAGAAAGTTTTGTCAAACACGTCTTCGTTTTTGACACACATTAGTAATACTCGATATACGTGAGTGTAACATGGGATTGTGCTCCTGGTTGCAGCATAATAGTTTGGCAGCACATGCACAGACTATGGCATATAGTATTTTTGTATCATTTCACCTCCTCCCCGTCCTTTTCTTCATCACAAATAATCCTGAATCTCCAGAGGTCTAGTATCAGAGTCCGAAAGGTCAACTGCCAAGATCGACCGCTCTGCTGCAATGGAGAGAAAATTTCAGTGTCTCTTGGTTTTGTGACATATCCCTCAAAGGCTTTAGAGGCTACACACACATTCACACGTACGTACACACACACACACACACACGTACACAGACAGTACCCTAACCTCATAACACATGTTCTTAGTCCATATACAGCAAACACATTGTACCTGTCGTGAAAGGACCAACAAAACTATTGCACAGTAACTGTCTTTTTAATCGGAGCATGAGACAGTTGTGAAATTAAACACAAACAAATGAGCCTGGTACTTGCCACCTCCTCAAAGTATATAAGGCTGTAGCAGTGCTTTAGGAGGGGAGGGGAGACACATGTCCCTCCACTCCTCAGTAACAAAGTCTCTTTCTCATCAGTGCTGAACCTCTAGCAAAAGTGTAAATAAATCAAAGGAAAAGCTGCTCTATGGTTAGTAAAGTCTATGTGGAACAGCAACAGGACGGGGCGGTTTGGTGTCACTGATGTCTTCGGTATGTTAGGTCCTCTAACAGCTGAGAGGTTATTTCATGCGGTGTAGGTCAGTGATGCAAATATAACATGAAGGAAAGGGAGGGCCCAACAGCTTTGATGCAGCACTTCTCAAATGTGTGTGTGTGTGTGTGTGTGTGTGTGTGTGTGTGTGGAGATGAAAGCTTTCTATTGCAGTTTCAGTAAAGTTGGGTGGAGTCTCATTGGGAGAGGAAAGCCCAGTTAAGTTTCAGTGTTCTCCGTGCCGTCAATTGGCCAGTTGAGACCCAGAGCAGCACGGTTCAGTGTGGTTTAGACGTAATGTGTGTGATTGTGTAGGGGAGAGAGTGGTGGAAGATGCAGAGATGGGCCTCTAGATGTTGAAGCCATAAGCAGGCTGAGCAGGGTAACCCGCAGGGGCAGGGGCCTGAGCAGGATAGCCTGCAGCGGCGGCAGGGTAGCCGTAGCCTGGGTACGCTGGCTGGGGAGCCACTGGAGCAGGAGAGGCAGTCAACATCAGCTGCTGACCTGATCACACAGATAACACAGATAAAGACACACACGTAGACGGTCACATGCTACATAAAAATAAACTTTTTACATCTAAGCTTTCATTGATGTGTTTTTGCATGACATAAACCATGACATCAGAATTTATTAAAATGCAGACACAGTAAAACTGTTACCTACCTAAATGTTCTCTATTTGCAGTTTTAAAAAAATACAGTCAGCTGAATCAGCCCGAACTGTGGCCCACAAGACAAGAGCCTTAACTGTCTATACTACAATTAATGTCACATACTGACATATTCCAAATGAGTCCTGAATATAAAAACACACCATAGATAGTAGTAAGATGTAAAACTGAAAATTGTTTCTTCTCAGGCAAACGTCTTTGATACCAAATGTGTTAGTAAGAGTCTATATTGTGTAAGAACATTGTTAAAATGGTGAGAGAGATGAATCATAAGATCACCCAGCACTTCACAAGAATGACTAAAACAAGTGAACAGACTTGTATGTCTAGTTCCAGTAAACTGCCAAACTATTATATTCACCCAATCGGTATAAATCTGGTTAGAGTTGGATTTTAATAGCACCACTGCCTCTTACTGTACTCACAGTAATAGGGCAATTTTTCTCCTATTCAGGAACCATGACTGTCCCTCGGGGCGACATGCTGCCTGTAAACCTACCAAACACCATTGGCTGAGGCTCTGTCACCTCCTCTTCAGTTTTCCTTTGGCTTTCTGCCTCCACCAGTTTGTCCACCTGAGGGCAACAAAGAGGATAGATCAGATACTGATCACACACTCACTGTACAACATCTGATTCCATAGACATTGTAGGTATCCTGGATAAACATTATAACTCAAGTTAGCCATCTTTTCAGCCTGCTTATACTTTAATCCAAGAATATACTCTACTCTATCAATAAAAAATATTCTATATTATCATTGGACACCTACAATGTAGTGGTAACAATAATATACCAGTTGTATTTTAATGACAATTTCTGATTTCATACAACAGACCATAAATTAAATGCTTCACATGTAAGATTACACAAGTTTTTAACTTTCATATTAAACAAACAAATGCTTCTAAATAAGACTAGATAACACAGTGGAGTTATCAAACCCATACCCTACACAGGCTTAATTTTACTGTGCAGCTAATGTTACCTAAGAGAAGAAGTCATGCAGGTTTGGTGAGAATTTCTAATTCAGCTTCCAGTACAAAGGTTAAGTCATCAATTAAAGCGTCTGTTCACCCAAATCACAAAAAGCACAATAATCTCTTAGTGATATTTAAACATGCATCAGTACCATCACCCAGGAGTGGAATGACAATAAGAGGCCATATCTCTTTCTAACTACATTGCTCTTTTTAATTATCAAGGCTTCCCTGTCCACAGCTGTCACTCTTCTCAACATATTCCCAGTGTAACTCCTGACAACAAGGTCTGCGGAATAGCAAATATAACCAGAAACCCATGACATTATATTTAGAAAGGCACTTTGCTTTTGGGCTTCCAAAATGTGATTTGCAAACTGATGGAACAGGGTTTTGGCAGATGCGAAACCCACAACATGGTTAAGCCCCACTGGGGAATTATTTTGTGATTTGTGTGAACTGACTCTTCAAAGGCATAATTACAGTGGGATTTGAGGTTAAAGAAATATTACATTATTAAGTAAAAGAGAAGCTACATGTGCCTATATGCTGATGCTATCCTTCCAGCTATTCACTGTTACATCCTTAGATGACTACATGCACAACTGTAAGCAGGCCACCCTGATGGATTTTCATTGATCTGAATTTCACTCTGCTGGACTAAAATCAAGCTACACGTTAGAAGCTCACAGGTTAAGCTCATCATAGCCAGGCAGTCGTATTTACGCAGTGATTTGGTCGTAGTGCTAATTTCATTGTCGATAAGAACAGAGAAACAATCTGTCGCACTTCAGCTGTGGAGACAGCTGAATGCAAAAGGTTTCTGATGTAACTGGGTGTCAATTAAACAATGGTTCAGCTCAATTAATGTAGAATAAAAGTTGAATTTCTCTTATGATAATGTCAAGAAATGAAGGAAAAAGTTTGCACTAGAGTAAAAAAGGTAAACAGCACCTGTAAAACTCTAAAATATTATATACAGTGTGAATAATAAATTGTGAAGTGCATATCAGCACAACTGAAACTGTCAGGACAAGTAAAATGCCACTTGATACTAAATGTAGCCCCAAGAGAGAGGAGTTAGAAGGTAAGAGGTTAGGCCAGGGCAGGCTAATCCTGGTCCTGAAGAGCAAAACTGTGCACAGACTTTGGCTGCAGCCATCGACACGGTGTTTAACGTTACAGGTTCTCTGTAAACCACATTACACCTTCTGGATATAGTGAAAAAAATGGAAGTTATAGGAGATTATAGAATATACAGTGTTTAATAATTTTAAAAAGCACCAGGTAATGATGGTTAAATGGTTAACGGATAGCAGATACAGTATATTACCGGTACTTTTTATAATTGTTTAATTTGGATTTCATATCCCTAATTAGAACAGGAAGGAAGTGAAAAGAGAAAATATTTCAGATCACATTGTGCCATGTACACATTTAGACCTGTTCATGGTTGCACTGGAAATCAACAGATGAACGTCCCATTTCCTTTTTTTATTTATATTTTTTTTATAAATTTGTGTTTGTTTGATTGCCAAAAATATTTATTTAAAAATCAAAATGATTAATCCATACTAAGAATACAATGTGAATCCAGAGAAGGATAATTTAGAAACTGATTCCAGTAGATCCAATTCTTTTTTTCTTTTTTTAAAAAAAGTGTTGTTACTGAAGTGCTGCACAAAAGTCTGCACACACTACAGTTCTCCAGGACCAGAGCTAGTTAGGCCATACTGAGTCTACAGTTCATGCTAGGTTCCTACATCAGAAACCTAAGAGGCACGTTAACAACAACAAAACAAACAGACAACACACAGGAGAAATAAAAAGAGGGCCAGAGACCGTCACCTTCGCTGCAAACTCATCAACCTGGAAAAGAATCCAAAGACATGACCTCAAGTGACCTCATGTGTCTACAGGTCAACATTTTAGGAAATCATGACGGCCAGAGGAAGCTCAGTTAAATATACATATTTATTAATACCTAAAAAAAGAGATTCCATCTAGGTACTTGTCTCATCATACCTGTGTAAACTAAAACTGTCAGTATACCCTGTTTTCCCAAAAGTGTCAAGGACACTACAGACTATTGTTTGCTTCTTGCATTTCAAAAAAAATAAACCAATATTTGTTTTTTTAAATAGTAATAATGCTAAATTTCAAATTAGTTTTTTAAAATTTTTATACTGTTCTTTTAGTACTAACCTTTGTGAGGTACTCCCTCATGACTTGAATAAAATATGGCATGGCAAAGTCCATGATATTATGCCTCCAGGCCAGCTCCAGCACCACGTCAGGGTGCAGCAGGTCATAGGAGGCGAACAGGCAAGCGGCAAAGCACTCCTTCCTGTCCTCCTCCAGGAACCACTGCAGCAGAGTCTCTGCCAGCTCAGCATCCTTAGACTCCGCAGCGTATAACATGGCATCCTTGGAAAGAAAGAGAAATACCCTTTATTTAGTTAAACTCGTTATCAAAAATAAATGACTGAGAACTTGCTTAACAGTCTGTGAAGAGATTAACTCTGGGGAGATGATAACTGCTCCATGTATCTGTCTCCAAATGCATCTAAAGAATAGACCAACAGTGCCATCTATAGCAACATGAGGGTACTTGACGTGTGTTGGCCTGCTGTCCAAGTGTTTTTCTTGTTCACCACAAACTGCCTGTGAAGGTTATTTTCTTACCTTGTAGAGTTTGTCCTTCTTGCAGAGCTCTACACTCTGTCTCCAGCGGTTGTTGCCTTTGTACAGGTAAGCAGCGATACGTCTGAACTCAATCAGTTCGTGTTTCTCTAACCGCTGAGCCAGGCCGATGGTGTCAAAGTTGTCATAGGCGTCGATGGAGGCTCTCAGGCCCTGTAGATAAAGTGCGCACAGAAATAAGTTACATCTCAGATCCAGAAGAGAAAGCAACATTTATCTCATCTTTGTAGTAACAGGACATTATCAGTGTGTGTTCATTTTGTCTACCTGCTGAAATTAACATCAGTAACAGAATGAATAAGAAACCTGGTAGTCTTCCTCCTCTGTCAGCAGGTTGTTGAGAGCTTCATTGACGGCCTTGTTGTTGTGATTCTGGACAGATCTCAGGTAAGGCTTCACCAACTTCAGCTGGTTCACCTGGTTGAGCAAAAACATGCCATGCCATGTCATGTCCACCATGTTTGGTACCGTGCAGTAAATGTCTAGAGTAAATACAGTAAGTCTGTCTGTTCGCTACCTTGCTAAAAAAGGCGACAGCTCGGCTGTGGTCCAGCCGTGGAGACAGAATGGTCAGCAGGTCGTTCAGTAGGAGGGGTTTGTATTCCAAGTAAAAATAAAGGGACTTATAGTACAACTCCACATTGGCAACCTAAGGACAAAAAAAATACATATAAAGATCACAAAAATAAAGACATTTATAAAAGGAATTAAACGGCTCAGCCACAAATACTACTCTTTACCTTTGCAATAATATCTTTAAACAGCCCTTCTTTCCATGCGTCTGTTGGATGAGACATCATTGTGATGACAGCGTTGTCGTACTCCTCATATTTATCATAAAGGAAAACGAGCTCTGCCCACAAATGAGACTGTTCCGCTGCACGAAGAACCTGGCACACAAATCAGTTCGATGTTAAATTCAGGATCTAAATTCAACAGCTCTTTGTGACTTACAATCTCCTGTTCACTGAAATTTATTTAATTCTCACATTTAAGATTATTTGAACTAACGAGGGATATTTTTCAAGGTCAATTAATTATACAGCCTCTCTATACAAGAAGAAAAAAGACCAAGACGAAGAAGCTATTTTTAAAATTAAATACTTTCAAGGTAACTCATCTGTTTGAAAATCTGTCCACAAGCTTTCCTGGTTTTTAAGAAACACAGCCAATAGTGTTTTTTTTTTTTTGGTCTACTGATTTGTAAGGACAGAAGAGCAGACTATTGCTTAACCTGGTAGAGGACTGCATAATCCATCATTTAAAGGGAAAGTCAACAGAACTGAAGACAACAGTGAATATTTGAATTCAGTGTCAGCCACTCAAGACAAAAACAACTCAACGAAACCTTTATCCTTCCAGGTTGCTGATGAGAAAATAGCAGAGTAATAAATCAAATTCTTGCCTGTGATGTTAGGAGAATAAACTCTGGTGAATCACGCAAACATACTGCACCTTTGGGATGTTGACTCTGGACCAGAACAGCTCCAGGTGCTCCCTCATCTTCTGAGGTTTGAACTTGGAGTAGAGGATGGCAAGTTCGGTGAACATGCCCATGTGGGCTCGCTCCAGGCCCAGAGCAGCTTCCAGCAGAGCAATAAGTTCCTCAAAGTACCCGCGGTCCTGATAGTAGCTGATCAGGTCCTCCAGCTCGTCAGCATGGATCACTATGTGAAGGCCACAGATTTGTGCCAGCCGAAACTCTTCACCGTCCACACATGCAAAACACACCTGATAGACAGCAGGAAAGAGAGGAACAAATATCATGTCAAAGACACAAAACTGCTACATTCACTTAAAAACTACATTTCCCATGAGGATCTAACAGTACTTCAATGGCTAATACTTTGTTCACATACTGTGTGATGCAATGAAGCAATGGAAAAGGTTCCCAGATTCTCAAAGTTTACCACTTGAGAGCATTTGGCCTTATGTCAGAAATCATCAGAAAACTCAGTGATGACCTGATCAGAGGCTAAAATTGTTTGTGTGCTAGTTACCTCTTTCCATGTCCGTGTGCTGTTGGCTTTCCTGGCACTGTCCACAGCTGCCTGGTACTCTCCGAGGTGGACTAGTGTTGAGGCAAGACGAGCAAAGTTAGAAACATTGTTGTACAAGAGCTTGGCTGCTTCATACATGCCCTCTTCATAACATCGATCGCCCACCTGGAGAAGCAGAGAGAGAAATTAGGAGATAAATGCGCAGTTGGACACATACATGGAAAAGAAGACTTACAGCTGTGACTTTCCTACCTGCTGTATGTGAGCATTGTTGGGCCCACTGACAAACTCTTCCAGCTCAGCCAGACGGTTTGTCTTAGCTAAAGCAAAGATCAGCTCTGTTTCCACATACGACTCTCTCGCCTTCTTTCGAGCCATCTGGAGGAATTTGACCAGATCTTCCCAGTTGTCTGCAAAATACGAGTAACACCTAAAACATCAGCTAAGTAAAATAAACTGCTGGTGTGTAGCAGAGGCATGCAGCAAAATCTTACTGTTCCTGCTGGCTGCATTGACCACCTCCATATACGCTGAAGGGTCAACGGCTTTAATATATGAGTCGATGGCTTCCTTCACCAAGTCTCTGTGTAGCTGAGCTCTAGCTAACTGGCTCCACACCGCAGGCTCGTTACAGCGCTCAGCAAACTCGTAGGCACGGTCTAAGTTCCCTATGTGCTCTATTAACACCTGGAGAAGTGAGGAAACAGATGAGGAGATTAAACCTGAGGAAGAAGAAAAGTAAGCTTTAACATTGCTAAATACTTGTTTATTCTCAGAAATAAGTAGGAGTTTTATCATTTCAGTGCACAATGACAAAGGGATGCAACCCACAGGATACAGCGTTCACCATTAGCCACTTCATTTGTCTGTCAGATCAATATTGTTAATGGCTTGAAGTCTGGAAACATTTCAAAATGCAACTCGTGCTATTAGATTTATTTACCTGTATCGCTGAGGTGTTGACATCAAACTTCTTGAAAATTGCAAATGCTTCTTCAAAGAGCTCATTGCTGATGGCGATATTAGCGATGTCTGGAGCGTCATAGTTGTCTAGCCTGTTAATGTACTCCATCACACGAGTGCGATCTGCCTTGATGGCCGTCAAAATAAGCAAGTTCTGAAGGTTTCTAGGAAAATAACCAGTAGAGATGTAAAAATATGACAAGTAATGCAACTAAATTATTATAATTTCTAAAAAAAACAAAAAACAAAACATAAGTCTGTTTTACCTGTGTTCACTGAAGACAGAGTTATCTAGTATAATCTTCTCCAGCAGTTCAATCAGTTCGTTAGGCAGGTCTGCAGTCATGAAGGCCTTGACTGTGACGGACACCTCCTCTGGGTCTTGGGTCTCTGACAGTGCTGTCTGCACCACCTGAGATAGAGAAAACAAAAGTAACTGCTGAAACATGTCACTCATCCACAGTCTGTACAACATCAGGCGTGGAGCTGGAGGAAACCCGACCTGGTCGATGAGTGGTCTTCTAAAAGGGTTGTTCTCTTCTAACACGTTCGCCCAAAGCTCTGGATCTTTCCGTCGTACCAGATATCGAGCCTCACTCTTGAATAATGAGTTCTCATTGCACACCTGAGAAGACGTAGATATATAAGTTATTAAATGAGGTATATTATCCATCCAATTGCTACTAGATCTAAATGCATATATGATCTACACACTTTGATGAGCTCCAGGTCACACTGCCCTCTCTCATAAGCCACACAGGCCAGGTGGGGGTCTCTCTTTTCACAGTAGCGTCCGACCACGGCACTGTCGTAAAATGGGTTCTCCTTCAGGAAGCGCTCGGGTGTGTTGTTGCTGTCAATGTAGATCTTGGCCAGGGCATTGTGTGTAGCTGGCTCCTCGCATCCTTCATGAATACGGGACTCCAGCCATGGCAACAGAAGCTTTAGCCTGAGAAGATAAAGATAAAGTTTGCTTAAATAAGAAGCTATTGTAGGACTATACTGAGTCATATTTTAAGCTGATCTGCACTGTGGTTGTAGTCATAACACTAGCAGTGTAGTGCATTTAGCAGCTTCGTTCGTTGATGCCATTTCCATGGTGTTCAGGCTCAGACCTTTTCAAATTCAAACATCGGACACAGAAAGGAAACAAAGAAGATTTGTGCTAGAAATAGATTCATTAGATGAAAAACAGATTCAACCTAGTTATTACTGAGGTTTCTGCTAAATAAAAGCAGAAGGAAGTTTTTCTAAAAAGCCCAAAGACAAATAAAACAGAAGAACCTTACATGCATAAATGAAAATGTTTATGTCATGTACATGGAACAAAAGAAACATAGGAACCTGCATGTTTCCTCATATTTACTTATATGCATGTCGGTGACTTCAGTTGTGTGCAAACATTTGGTGATTTATAGACATTATAGCCACTGTACGACTCTTTCAATTTCTTCAAGTGCTTTTAACTTTATTTCTGTTGATTATCTCGAGCACGACTGCAAAGAGATTCTTTTTTTGACTTCTGTGACTTAAAGGTTGCTGGATATAATCAGGTGCTGCATCCTTTGCAACGAACGGTAGCAACTATGCAAGATGACAAGAAACAGTAAATGTCATACCTGTTTCTCTTCTCTACCTCCTCCACCAGCTCATCAGTGGAAAACTGCCCTCTGACCACCATGATCAGGTTCTTAATCACATCCTCAGCACAGTCTACATCCAGCAGTCCACCTATCACCACTGGTAAACGACTTGGGTTCACCTTAAAACAACAAACTCAACTAATTCCTAATGTAAATAGCAAAATACGGCTTATATAAAGACATACATGAACAGGCAGAAACAAGTTATTTAAGGGAACCTCAGCTGTGGTCTTGAACTTACCTTCTGTACATAGATTTCAATGTATTTCTGTAGATTGTTGCGGTAGAGGTAAAGCACCAGGTCATGGACGAAGTCAAAGCGATCGCACACAATGATGAGTGGAAGCTGGTCCGTTAGCTTGGCCTCCTATGAAGAATAGAAACATGAGGTTCATCTGTGATTACAGTGAAATGGGTAATACGGTAAATAACAAAACCGTGGCTTTCATTTCACCTTGAGGAAGTTTTTAACCCTTTCTGGATCATAACAGTTGCTCTCTCTGCAGATCCTCTCCACCTCTTTAATCTGGCCAGTCTTACAAGCAGCCTGTATGTACTTAAAGTGAACATCAGGCTCCTGGCTGAAATTCACAATCGACCCAAGGAAGTAAAACAAGCCTTGAATAGAGATAGCAGGGGGAGAAACAGCACAACAGTCAGCTACATCTGTTATCACTAACAACCTACAGAAAAATGTAAATAATCACTCATCTAACGCATCTCACTGTAATCTAACCACGCATGTGTGACACTTACCCTCATAACTTTTGAATGATTCAAAGAGCTCCACTAATGCTTGAGTCCCCAGCTGCTCATGATACTTAGATGCTACCTGAACACAGAGCTGCAGGTTCTGTCTGATGTTAGCTGATAGCATAGCCCTTAAACACTCCAAAGAGTCTTCAACGGACAAGGAGCCAAAATAGTTCACCAGCCACTAATGAAAAACCAGAACACAAAAAAAGAGGACAGAGAGAAAGTGAGAACAGCAGGGAGGGGGAAAAGGGGTTCAGTCCAGGAGGGGTTCAATCTTCACACATCATTAAAAAGATGGCTGCTCCCAGGAGAGTGGTATTCACACACACATGAACACACTTCTACAGGCTTACCTCAGGGTTGAGCAGATGTGTGTGCACCACAGCTCGTTTGATATCATACAGGTCGGTGTAGTGTTCAAGAGCTCTCTGCAGCAGGCCTGCCTTCTCACATAGCTGTGCAACATGAGCACGGTCATAGTGTGTGAACATCTGGTTCCCCAGGATCGCGTCTGCTACCTGAAAAGTTCATACACACAGGAACACACATCTCATGTAAAGTATTATCAAAGGTGACACTGCTTTCTGAAAATAGTTGAATAGGCATTTGAAAATAAGTGGTAGGCTTCACCTGGGGGGCGTGTATGAGGTTCATCTCGAGTAGACGTGTCTGTAAGTGCCCTTCGGCTGGGCGGTTGTTCTTCAAAGCATCCAGTAAGAAGGATGTGCACTGCTGGATCAGGCTGCCCTCCATAAAAACATCGACAATCTACCAATGGGCAAGAGAAGACAGAACAAAGTATGAACGATATCCTACAATCTGTGACGCATGATTTCAGTTAGCATGTACGTATTCCAATGTTTCTATGTTTCATATTTAATGTCATTTGTCAAGGCCAAGCCTGAAAAGGTTAGGGGTCATAACCTAGAGAGGCATCAAGTCAATAGGTTTTCTGTTTGAGACTGAGCAGAGTGATGACCTGGCTTTAAAAGGAGAAGGGCTGGTCACTGACTCGGTGAATTCTTTGCATTGCTGGCACATGTGGGATAACACAGATGGAGGCTCTTGCACTTGGAACTTTGTGCGTTTGCATGTATGAGTAAAGAAACCCATGCAGATGTAAAAAAAAAAAAAAGAGGGCATGTGTAAAAGTAACACTGTAAGTCACGGCGGTGTGTGTTACCTGGTTAATGTTGGCCAGTGGCTCCTCGTCCTGGACCAGCATCTGTGCAAACTGCAATCCCTGGTCTGGGTTAACACGCATCACGTTTCTTAGCAAAAACACCCAGTCTGGGGTGTAGCCCACCTACACAAAACATTTGATAAAAGCTTAATTCTCAATTCAGTGATGTTCAGATAAATTGTTTCCAAATATGTTCCAATAAATTACTCATTACTACCTACTCAATACACAAACTCTCACAAAGCATCATCCCAAATTGTGTTATGTGGTGTTTTCACATGCTGAGCTATGCAGTGATGTTGTGTCCATTTTCCGAGCATCATTAAATAAGGAACAGGGAAGTTCCCTGGTTACCTTTTTAGCATACAGCACTATCTTCTGGAACTGGCCAGTCTCAGCGAAACACTGGATGACTTTGTTGGGCACGTTAGCTCTGAGGTACACACTCAGAGCAAGTGTGGGGTCAGAGGCCTTCACCAGGTCTCCCAGCTCCTCTGAGCACTCCAGCTACAGCACATATATAACCACGAGTCAGGTGGTTACTAACAACACACTTTTTCTTCACTTACAACATTAACAACTGTGAAGTCTCTTGTACTGTACATCTATGGATCAGGCTTTGTTTCTCTAATCCTCTAGTCCTACCTTGTCCTCTTTCAGCCATTTTTCCAGTAGCTGTTTGCGGCCCTGCTGCAGGACAGGCCTGCACAGCTCCAGAGACTCAAATTTGTTTAGCTGACCCTGGTCCAACAGAATACCAAAGTACTGCAGCAGCGGGGAGGCCTGACCTGGCTGCGCTGGCACACTCTGAAACTTACGGATGGTCTCTGCTGTTCTCAGGATACCCTGCAGGGAGGAAAGAAGGTGAAGAATGGAGAAGATACGGGCAAAAAATGAAGAAGCAGAAGAAATGAAACTACAATTCCATTAAATGGTAAAGATTATTCAGCAGTGAATCAATCTGGAACTAACTGGTGTGGTTGTTATAATGTCATGATCCCTGAAATACACTAAAAATAGATTTACATTAAGTACAAATGAAGTGTAAGCACCTTTTCCTACTGTGGCAGTAGATACAGACTTACCTTCGGTGCTGATGCTGCAACCTTTGCAGCCTCTGAATAACTTCCCTGGGCAAACAGAGTGTTGAACTTTCTGGCAAAAAGCTCCTCAGCTCCAGCAAGGTTTGATCTTACAGCCATCCTCAAGGCTAGATCAGGGTTCTGCAGGACGTTGGTGGCATAGTTGACAATGTTCTCCTCTTCAACACATACTGACAAGACCTAGAAAGAAACAAATAAACGTACTGTTCAGCACATGAGTGAGGTACAATGAAACTTTTCAAAATCCTGAGAACACATTTGGATATTTCCATCTGTCAGGCTGTCCCCATACACAGCAGGACAAAAGGATACAATAAAATATATGTTATCATCTGTTTTCACTCAATATTTTGTTTAGTGAAGCCAGAACAACATTTAAATTCATCTTCACCATCCAAAATTACTGATATTAATGATAATGCAACAAAAGCCTGTAAACAGGTTTCTCACCTGTCCCTTTTTATTGACCCCAATAATTCCTGAGGTAACTTCATGAGGTGCAGTTACAAAGATGGTTTCTGCACTGATTCGGTTCATGTAGATACACACTCCAGACTCCAGGTCGTACAGGTGAATGTAACCGTACTTCGTGATCAAATATATCACACCATGCTTACTACCAATCTAAGGAGAGAGATGAGAGGCAGAATTAAACGCTCAGAACTCGCTCACCCTTAGTTTTACACACAACTACTGAGTTACAGAGGTCTCTCTTTACCTGCATAGCTACAGGAAAGTCTGTTTGGGCCTCTGGAGGGAAGAACACATCCACTGCTTTCTTAGCAAATGGCTGGTTTCCTGCAGGTGGCTGACCAACTTCAATAATGTGCAACTGGAAAAAGAGCATATAAAGAAATGAGCACAGTAGGCAAGCAAAGGCTGCAAAGTGTCTGAACAAGGAGAAAAACATCCATGAAAGATAGCAGAGAGTGAACATGCATTAATAATCACTGACTTCTCCTTTAGGAGGTGTTCTGGTGACAAAAAGCATGAAATATAATGCTTGTTTCCCCTATGATCTCAACTATAACACTACCTTTTGTCTAATTCAGAGCTCTTTGTTCAGACACTAGACTAAATACAGTGAGATAGCATCAGATAGCATCATGAGTAAAATAGCTGTGCACAATCTGGCAGCTCTCACCTTTCCCCCCGCCTGTGAGCGCACAGCAAAGCAGAAGAGGGTGGAGGGTTTGGCATTTCCCTCTACTTTGAACTCCCCAAAGGCAGCAGCATGGCCTTCGATGGGCTGGGACACTTTTCTGTCAACAGAATACAACTGCATCGCTCCAACCACACGATTTTGCTGCAGGACAAAGAGAGAAAACAGGAGTGAAGATGTTTTTACTGATGTACTTGAGTAAATAACATGACCATGTTAATTCAATGGTTAGAGATCAAAGAGGATTTGAGGTTCAAGTAGGTTCGTGAATTTAGCTCCAGTTACTCTGCTAATCTGCGCTTCTTTCATCCCTCATGCAGAGTTTGAGCATAAGGCAAACTCACACTTGGTGTTTTAATGTTTTTTCTGTCTCTGTTGTCAAACAATTCAATAAGCACAAAAGGAACAGAAATGCACCTGCACTGTGAGATAATTTCTCTCATTCTTCTGTCATGTGGTCGCCCAATGTACGAGTCACACACGTTCATGTGTGATTTCATACCTGTGCCGAAATCCCTATCAGCAGAAGCCACTTCTGTTGTTCGTCAGTTCTGTAGTTAATGATCTGACATCCCACCAGACTAGCGTGCCGATCGAATACTTTAGTTGGTTGGGAATCCCCCTCCATGCTCCAGTGATAGACGGCCGTGTCCGTCACCAAGGCAACAGTGTTTACCGAGATCCACTTCCAGAACATGATTTCTTCTGTCATGGTGTGAGCCTTCATCTTACTCTTCATCTCAATGTTGAAGATCTGCAGTGTCTTGGCAGCTGAAGGGAGGTGAAAGACAGAGAGAAGTGAGACAAAGAGACGACAAGAGGTCACACACTGAGCCCAAAGGGTAAGACAGACAGAGAAAGCTTTCAATACTAGAGATGGATGATACAACCCTAAATCAAAATAAGTTCACAGGTGTTCCTAAATCAGTGATATCTAATTTAACACTGGGTTAAAAATAATCAGATTTTATGACATTTTTATTCCAAAGCATATTTATAGCATATATACTATATTTATAAATAGCATATATGTAGTTATTCGGCAACTAGCACTACTCTGTTCACAGTAACCTGGCCGACACTTAATGGGTGTAATTAACTTCTGGCTGCAGAAACTTTTAAGAAGGTCATATTGACTAAATCTGGAGATACAATGGCCATGATAATTCACCTGTGCCCTAGAATACTGTTGCAAGCCCTCACCATCCTACATAAGTCCAATAGGACCTGCACTTACCAATGAAAGGTTACAGAGCTAATGTATGATTCAGGTGAATACTGGAGCTGTTGTGCCAATAGCCACCAGCACATCCAGCTATAATGATAAATTAATGGCTTCTCTTTTATGCACCAAGGAACGATCTGAATGTTGATACGGCTGCTGGCACGCAGCAAAGATGCACTCAGTGCCCCAACTCTTTTCAGCGTATACTATAATATCTGATGATGCACACCACACACACACACAGTCTACCAGCATACAACAAGTCATGCTAACACATGTATAGAGTTCTCATAGAGCAGGATACATGTCAGCAGGTTAGGTCAGAGTAGGGGCGTAATACTGAGGCAGTAGTAATCAGTTCTAAATAGTGGCCTGTCTTCTGATTGGTCAGCAGTCAAAATAGCTCTGTGCACTTCAAAAAGGTATGTGTGGCGAGGGGTTATGAGAGAGACATGACTACTGTATCACCACAACAGAGTGCTGGACAGGTAGACAGACAGAAAGCAACTCACCGTCTGAGAAATGACAGAAAGCAAGGAAAAAAAGCAAAAGAAAAAGCAAAGTGTCAATCAGATAAGAGATGGGGAGACAAAGATAGGCCACAGGGAAAGTGCAAACAGGGCATATTATCGTCAGAGGGAGAAGGGACGAAGGAGAGAGAGAAGCATTATAGGCAAATCATCCTGATCAGGTCTTGCGTTTGTGCTCCTAGGGCTAGATTCAGTGGCAGAAAATCAATTTGCACAACCAATTTAGTACATTCAGGCAATAGAACAGAGTGCACTCTATATATTTACAGCATTGACAGGTCACTAGTCATTGCATGACTGTGAAAATCCCACAGCAATAATAGTAGATAGCTATATAAAACTACAGAACAGTGTGAATGCCATTAGGACTTTATTCTGAAAAATTAAAAAGCTATAATAATACTCTCAGCACTTTAAAGCACTAATAATACCAGCAAACTTCTTATTCTATTCTTATAAACACATTTCTCATTTAATACTCCAGGGTGTGGCATGTCTCACCATAAAAATTTTTACCTTTCAAGGCGATGACCTTACTGGTGGGGTTCATGATGGCACTGTCAGCAGAGATTGGTCTCCTGATTGGGTTGGTGGGGTCAGACATGTCCACGATCACCACCTGGTTCTGCTCACCCACCTTCTCTCTGATACAGATGAACTTGTCTGACTCCATGGTCAGATAGCTGAAGCCAATGTTGGCTGGGTTCACACCCAGGTTCTGCAACTAGAAACAGTTTGAATGTAAGAAACAGTAACAATGAGAATATTTATCCTAATTAGCTTAATTTACTAAATGCAAATAAGCATTTAAATTCAGTATAATAGTTCATCACTCTATAGTTAATGTAGGGATATAAAAGTATACTCTAAGAGCTTATATATTATATGAACAGGTCGTGAGTGATTTAGAGTACAGAGTTATAATCACATTTAAAGCAATAATTCTTCATTTAGTGAATCTGTTCAGCCATTAGTCACAGATGCTTCACAGGTGAGGTCAGAGCTGTTGTCAAAAACACAAATAACTTAGGACCAACTACATGACACTGACTACTGATAAAAATATTAATTCTTTACTATTTATTTACAGTTTATAAATTCTAGGTAGGTTAATGCTTCCTGATAACCACTAGCATTCGCCTCATAGTTTATATTGCGTTTGAATGTTATAAATAAAAACAGTGCACAGCAGCACCATTACAGTGACATGACAACAAAAAAATGCAGTAGGAAAATATATGTGACGACAGTAGCTGCCATTTGCCCTGCAGGGGGAAAAAGCAGCAAGTAGTGGAGCAAAACAGTGTTTTGATTAAAATAGCAGCAGGTCTGCTCCAGTTTTCCAGGGATATTCTTAAAGGCAGCTTTCCAGACAGGAGGAGCCAGGGACCGAGCGTGGGCACACAGTGGACAACAGGATGTCAACACACCACAGCTTTGTTTTACATTCTTATTAGCTGCTATGCATCTCCTGAAGTACTGAAACACTGCAAGAGCTATATTTGATTTTTTTTTTTTTTACTTGCAAAGTTACTATTGTAAACATCTAACATAATAACATTTAGTTTCCTAATTAAAAGCCTCAAAACGCAACAAGACACAGACAATCTGATGTTAATTTCTGCTGTGTCAAATCCTACCAGAACTAATAGACACACTCATACGTGGGTTGATGCCTGCTGAACAGAAGAATTATTGTGCACACTGTCAAACAAACTGAACTGAGAGGGAACACCAAAACACGCACTCTCCCTACGATGGCTGCATTATGCAGTCTGAAGCAAGCAGAAAGGAATCCTTATGCTCATCACAAGGACTGTACTATCTCACAGTTCGCCAGTAGACCAGCACAACAAACCATGACTGCTGAGCCTTTTCGTCTTGTAATCCACCAAACTGGAAGGATCTAAGAGTGAGCAGCCAGGGCTTCCAAAGAGTGGAGCTGATTTTTTAGCAAATTCATTTGCATTATGCAAGAAACTGAATTTTTTCATTTTCAAATGACAACAGGCAGGATTGAAAGGTCAATTAAAGCAGCACTAATCAATGCTGAAGTTGAAGTGGAATAAATCTTGACATGTGAGGAGAAAGAAGGAGCAACTTGTAGCCCTGTGCCATTTTAGTGTTTTCTCTGTGATTTTGCATTGCATTAGCCATTCTAGATACATGTGAATATAGTGATATATATATATATTGTGATAATGATTTCAAACATATATCCCTCAGCAATGGCTTCTTTTAGGTTATGGGGAGGCAGAAGATAAGGGCTTCTTGAAAAGGCTACAGAGAAGACCTGAGGGAGGAACAGAGCCATATGCTGCATCTCCTCAAGACTGCCAAAACTATCTCTGGGAGGAGGAGGGAGGGAGAGCACAATAAAGGCAGTGGGTGAGAAGATAAGGAGAAGTTCAAAACACAGACAGACTTCCTGCTAAAAACGAAGGGAGGGTAGTGCTAGGAGAGAACCAGTGTGAGGAAGAGATACCAGAGTGATAAATGTACATTTTACAAGATAAAAAAGAGAGAAGGGGTGAGAGCTAGATCTCTGCAGTTTACTTCCAGCAACACAGGCCTTTGGCAATCTAGAGTTCAGGGTGGGGCAACTGACTCACCGGAAGAAAATCCCCCCCGCTCTCCTTCTGAGTAGAACATTCCAGACTAAAATCACACTTCAACTAGAACCTAGACCAATGACAACAACATCTTCACAAACACAGACTCCTGGAAGCCCTCTTT
This sequence comes from Mastacembelus armatus, assembly GCF_900324485.2. Taxonomy (NCBI): domain Eukaryota; kingdom Metazoa; phylum Chordata; class Actinopteri; order Synbranchiformes; family Mastacembelidae; genus Mastacembelus; species Mastacembelus armatus. The sequence goes on from NC_046641.1 coordinate 21,736,497, forward strand.
CCTCAACCGCCGAGATAAACAATCAGAAAAAAACTGCATAATTATATCACTATAACAAAGGCAGTAGAAGTTCATGATGATACAGCATTGCTGGTATTTGGTGAGTCATAGACTGGGGAGGATGCACTGCTGAGGCACTGACACGTTGCATCAGCAGCTGAGGGTTTTGGGTTCATCAGATTATACAAAACAATTAAAACTGAGAAATGCTGCAAAAGAAAATAGAAGTATTGTTACGTCACACCTTCTTGCACACAGAGGTCATGTATGTTGCCTGTAGATTAAAAGGTATAATAGTATATGTCATTCATATATTAACAATGGATCATAAAAATATATACATGTAAAAGCTCAAAATGACAAAATCACAGGAAATTATTATTCGACTGCAGTTTCCCTCAGCGCTCTTAAGATTGTTTTAGATCATTGTTTTGGTTTTACACCGTGAAACACAAATTTTTTGCTCAGTCTCACAGATCTCATCTGTTTTGTTTACAGCAGCAGGATCCTGTTTTGAATGGAACAACTCCCCACTACACACAACCTGTTCGGCAAAACAAGCACCTGACAAAGTCAACGACTAGGTGATAAATTCAGTGCAGAGTTCAGCAACTAAACCGCCTGATATTTTTATCAGAAGTTCCTGGAGACCAAAGCAGAGCTACAAGAATAAACAACAAGTGTGAGTGTTATATATATTTGTGACTCATTTAACATTATAGACAGACACAATGTAAGTGCTGTATGTGGAATGACCGCTCTTTCAATGCATTGATGATTGAGCTTTGGTGACTGAACACAGACGCTCATGCTTGTCCCGACCAGTCACTGCTGCGGTCACAGATGTGTTCTATTAGACTGTCATCTCGCTTCCTATCCTGATGTGATTTGCTTGATGGGTCCCGTTTAGCTCATCTGCCTACCACATCCGTTGGTGTGACGTGAGGGCATTATTTCATCGGTACAGATACGACAGCACAGGATGCTGTAAACAGCCGCAGAGCAGCAGCTTGGACTCTCCTAACTCGAAAGGACAATGCTCAGGCACTTCAGAGCTGCAGGACATTTCTGCACTTACACAAGCTGCTACAGTACGTAGGCCGCTACACTGACGGCCAGCAGCAGAGCCACATAGGCTGCAAATGACTCTCACTATAGCACTTTTAGAATTCAACAGACCACTGCCTGTCCTCGTCGTCCACACAACTACAGTCTAGAAGCCGCAGCGACGTAGCCGACATCCACTCCACACATCCAACTAGGGCACTGATCCCTTTATTCAATTAAGCCTAGACCTGGGGTCTCATATTATAGAAAAGTAAACAAGCATGGAAGACAAAGATTAATGATGGAGACAGACTTCACCACACGGCTTTGTTTCAGTAACATTTGCTACTGGTGTGGAATAACAGCCCTGAGAACCAGGCTTCACCCTCCACACCTGCACTAAACACCAGATTAGTGTTAAGGAACTGTTTTGAGTGTAATAACCAAGATACTGGAAGCACTTGGTTTGTTTTTTATCTCATACAAACGCCAGTTCAACAGGCTGGTACCTTATCATAAAGCAAGGTCCATGTTACTCTCCTGAACCCCAGTCCAGACTGCACATACTGTAAATACCAGCCCGAGAAAAAAAAAAAAAAAGCCAAACAACTTGGGGCCCAAAGTCCTGGGTTTGCAAATTCCAAGCATTTTTCACTCTGCTGGAGCCACCTAGATTCACATGGGATACAAGTGGGGCACAGCTGGGATTTCATGGCAGAGGTGGAACATAATCCTGTCTGCTGCTTATCACTGTACGATGTTTTGGGGGAAGGTATGCTTTGTTGAGAGCAATCTGAACATAGAAAACCAGACATTGCCAGGTACTGCACTGTTCTCCATCAGCGAGCAACAGTGTACCAGACCTGTCAGTGTGGAGAGAAGCTTGGGGCCTGTGAGCTCTCTCAGCCAACACAGTTTTTTGGTGGATAAAGGATCTTTGGCTAACGAAAGCGGGGCTACTGGCCAGAGGAAGGGAGCAGAGAGAGATGGGGGTGGGGGCTCTGTGCTTTTTACTAGTGAAAGGCCATTTCACTGCCTGCTGTTACCATAACAACAGGCGACAGACGTGGGGAGGTGGAAGGGTGCGTCACAAACTTTCTCTTTTGGCTGCAAGACACCAAGCACCGAGGCTGCTATGGGACACTGGTTATCAAAGTCCACACCAGAGGAAGAAAAGGGAGTGATAGTGGAAATAGTCCTCCCACTGATGACCAAATAAACGGCTGCTTGCTTTCCTGAAAAAGGCCATTTTTTTGTTATGTTTTCCATGAAGAGACTGCCAGTCAAAGTCTGCAGGGCCTCGGGGTTCCTTTCATGGTGATGTTGATCGGTTTGGAGCAGCACAGAGGCTCCTCTGGCATCAAAGCACCAACAAGTAGAGCTGGGAGTCACATTAAGTCAATATCTTATTGATGCTGCAACATAAACCTAGACTTCATAAGGGTTTGGGTTATTGCAGCGTCATGTGTTGTTACAGTAATGTGTCATTCTGTTGTTGCAGGCCTCATTGCATCTAAAGGATGCAGCTGTTGGGACGTATTTAACTGTTGTAAGTGCAAAGTAAATGCGTCTACATCTTCACACAAGCCCACAGTAAAAAGACACCATCTAATTCCTCCCCAGCCCGTAACACCATCAACACATTGTGGTGACTGTGTCGCACAAACCGGACATTTGTTGAGACGCACAGAGCGGCGGTGTTGCTGCTGAAGGTTACAAAGTAGACATGACAACAACATGGTAGCCACAAACCCGGAGTGCCTGTGCCATTCAGGTCTCGGCTACAATGCAACCGCGAACAGCTGAGCTCAGTTGTCTGCAACAAAAAGTGTCACTTCGCATCGGCGCGGATGGAAGATGACAGCGGCGTTTTTCCGCTTGAAGGAGGAAAAACACACGCACCGCTCCGCATTGGAGCTGTGCACCATCTGACTGTTCAATTTTTACAAGTCATCATCTGCCCGGCAGGAGAAAACTAGGCCTGTAGCTATATTGAGCACCACCCTGCAGCCCTATTTCAGATTCCATTTAAATGCGACATGTGCGGTGCGTGTGCGGACAGACACGAGCGAGGAGCTGCGCAAAAACAATGAGCTGAAATTCATTTTAGGGCTTTTCTTCGCCTGCTTACCTGCAGATGTTCCTGAAATCGTATCGGTAGGATCTGAGCCATTTCTTAAGGATTCCTCTGTGTGGAGACGCGGTGAGGAAGGAAAGGGGAAGGGGACAATAGGAGGTATAGAGGTGGTCTTGTTTTGATTGTGCCCTAAACGTCCCCAAAAGTCCAAAACGATGGGCAGTAGTAGGTGGTCTGGATGGCTCGCGTTGGTTTCACACGAATCCAGTGACTGCTCCCATTCAGTAGCCCCCATACACCAGTCCTGAATCAAAAACTCCGCACCTCCGCTAAGAAAACTAGTCCCCTTCAACTACTATTGAGCCCAGCTGTGTGTAAAACACTCCCTCCTCTAGTGTTGTAAGGGTACGGCGCTGCGGTAAATTTCCGTACCGAGTTACGGCAAGTTATGACTTAGCAGCTCCTGTCCTGGATTTCTTTTCCCAGAACTGTCAACGCAAGTGGTCGGATGTGTAATTTGTACCCCTCCGCTGCAGCCCCTTCCCCCTTCCTTCCCACCAACTTCGAAATCAAGGCTTGTGACAAACGCCCCACCTTTGCATTAATCCTGCAAAATCACACACATGCTGATCTTTCCAAAAAGTGTGCTGTTGCATGGATGACGCGTTGCTGAGCGCCCTAGAGGCCTGCTGACGCTTCAAAGTGGTTCTCAAAGGAGCAGAAACAGGATCTTGACTTACACAAGACCTCATCTGGCCCTCTATCCTCATCATTGTCAACATCATCGTTTTCACTCAGCCTGGTGAGCACAAGTGAAAAATCCTGCTCCTCACAGTAAAACAAACATCACATGTGACATGCAATAGTCTGAGTTAATGCCAAGAGAAAGAAAAAACCTTCTGGCCTCTTAATTTAAATATATATGATGAGACTGACTCATTGGATATTTTCATATGGAAATAAAGAAGAACTGCTTTTCCTATTAAGTCTGACTGTGTAATATTTTAGACTGTCAGTTTGTAGTAATACTTCTTTGAATCAACAAAGGTCTGTGCACTGCTGATGTGGTGTCAGTATTACACATAGGATGTGGCCATCACAGACGTCATTCATATATATGATAATGCTGCATTCCCATGTTCTGTGTCACAGACAACAGTCAGTCCCCTTGTTCTCCAGGAGCCTTTCAATAAATGGAAAACCAGCCAAAAACTATCAAATAAAGCATCTAGTTTTAAAAGAAATTGAATCTCAAGTTAAAAAGGTTTAACTGATGGTGTGTTATCCTGATCCTGTAACAGACCTCACACACACACACGTGCCAAATTACATTGGCTCCAGGAAGTTATTTAACACTCATTAACACCATGGGCGTATGCAAATACAGCAGCTACCGTCGCACAAGCCGCTGCTTTTTCAGCCTGTTCTGAAATCCACCATGAAACATGATTATACAATTTAGATATTTGGCATCAGAGTAAAAACACAATAGGTTTGTTCTAAAAAGCGAATGTTAAAATACTATGGTCGTTTTTATTGTAACTTCATGGCTTAAAAACATGTTTCAGATCATCATTTGACCTTTTGACTTATTTTAAAGGCTGGATTTAGTCCATGAAACCTAGAAAATTACTGTGGAAACTATTAAAAGTTGAACATTTTTATTCCTATATAAGTTGATATCCCTGTGAATGAAAGCGGTCAGTGTAATTTCTTAAGTGATTTAAGTGGATGATGTTTGTTCTTTGTTTCTGAATGTGCGTTATCCTGCCATGTAGGATTCTGTCAGGCCCAAGAATTATGGTTTGCCACAGAGGAGGCGGTTTCACCCTGACAGGAAACAGGTGTAACCACCAGCATCTGGACAGACGCCACTGGACAGACGCCACTGACAGACACACACACAGACTCACAAATACACACACACACACAAACACACACACAGTATCCTGGTGTCTCAGACAAGGCCACAAACCCTTAGCTCACTACAATGACCCTACTTGACAAGGATCCATCACAGTTGTGAATTTTACAACATGCACTTAGTTTGTCAAAGGACGTCATAGAGTATCAACCATTCATAATGTACTTCCTCTACACAAAACCACACACACACACCACAGAAACCCCAACTAAAGAGCCGGAGACAGTTCTAGGATCTAGGTTAACTGATTTGGTAAATCTGAGGAAACTATGACTATGTGATAAAACCACATTAAAATCAAAACAAAGTAAAGCAGGTGCATTTTGACTTTGGATCTGTATTGTACAATATCTAGGAATATCACACCAAAACAACACCTGCAACATACAATATATTTGTCAAAACATATGAAACTAAGAAAAAGCTACGCACAAAATCTGTTGTACTTGTGACTGAAATAAAAATGACTTGGATGGTGTTTTTATGGATGGGACATATATCCCATCTCTTCACACATGATCATGATTGTGTAGGTGAGCAGGAGGCACAAAGTGATGGAGATCAAAGCTGCAAACTGGGGAAGCTCTTATCATGCTGTTTGTTGTGAACATCAGTAATAAAGCCTACTGGCTGTAGGTTGAAATATCAGTGATCTGAAGGAAAGAGCATCATTTCTCCAGAAACACACAAATGAAGAGAGAGCTAGTGGTAGTGTAGGTTTAAGGGCGTGCAGGGTGACTTAAATACACAGTGTGCTTGGCCTGGCTCTTGCTGTCGATCAAAAGCAGCTGGTTTTTCTTGTGGTGAGAAATGATTTCATCAAGGCTGGAGAAAATCTGGCAGAAGCAGAGAATCATAAATGGAGAGAGGTGTGTAAATGCCTTAAACTTAAAGCTTTAAACTTTTATTAAGATGCAGCTCTTTCACAATCCTGCTCTTTGCCTTCTTCCCCTCTTTCCCCTTACACTCCCTTCTATTAAACCATAAACCATCTTATTTGCCCTCACCTCTTCATTCTTTTTGCCCTCTTTTCCAAGGGCATAGCCTTGTGTTTCCTCCAGGAAGCGGATGGGGATATTGTACACCTTCTGCTGGTAGAGCACAGCTAGCGTGTACGGCTGGTGTTTGTTCTGGGCTGAGCTGTGTCGGATGAGAAATGCACCGTCCTAAAACACAGAAATATGGATGTCAAACTGGAAAATATGTGCAAAACAGAAAATTGGAAAACAAAAATGACTGGAGAAGATATGTTTTGGAAGCTTTGATAAGAGAATGGCCAAAAAAGTAGAGGAGGGGATAAAATAAAAGTGAGGAATGGACTAAAAGAATTGAGGGAATGTAAAAAGACCATATTGTGAGAGTACGTGGTGTAAATTGGAAAACAACATTATGGAAACCCATTTCACCTTGAGTGTTGTAGATAAACGCACACCACCTGTCCAACCCTCTTGCCTAAAACCCTGGAAAAACTAATTGTGGTTCAAATAACCTCCTCCATCATTAGCTGTTTATTTTAACATGGACTCACACGTAAAACTTAGGATTTACCTTGTTGACCCTCAGTAAGAGTTCCTCAGCTGTCTTTCTGTTACAGTCTTCAGCAAACCACTCTTTGTCCTGGTGTGTGACATAAACATGTATATATGAATAAAAGTTCTTGAAGCCAGTGCTCACTAACTGATATTAGATTCTCTGAGTGGAGGAGTACCTCATTCCCAGATTGTCTGGCTGCCCTCATACCACCTGAGGAGGCTTAAAGCAGGCAGAAAACATGTTATGTTTCAAGTACAAAGTTGGGAAATCTGAATTTGCCAACAGTCAGGCAGTTAAAAACAAGTAGGCTATAATTCATGCAATGTTTGGTTTATATTAAAGGAAAAGATTCAACAGACCCCCAACTATTCACAGTCATTCCTCAAGAAAAAAAAAATCTCTTTTTGAAAAATGTGAGCTTACCCACAGGCTTAGTGTCCACCATAGGAGGATTTGGAGGGCTGGAATAAAGATAGGAATGTTATACAGTGAATTTATTTCTGATATATGTACGCACTTTCAGATGGGCTCAACTGCAAACTCAAGCAGGGGATGAATTGTTGCAGTTTAATCACTTTTAATAAATATTTTATCTGCCATAAAAATCTGTCTGTGTCCTTCACCTCTTACCCAGACTTAGTGTCTTTCAGGTTTGCAGGAAGAGGAGGCTTAGCAGTAGGAGTTGGTGGAGGGAGTTTGGTAGGAAATGTGGCACGTCTTGCTTCAACTGGAGGAGCTACAGGGGGCAAGATAGATGCTTTTTTATCATCATTTCTTTTGGATGTGGTTTGTACTAATATTTTATCTGGTTTTAAAGTGTACCTGTACCTGTTTTTGTTTCATTCAGGGAAGGCAAGAGTGAATTCTGAAAGGAAGAAAATTAATGTTACTGCTGTGTCACACTGCCAAGTTGAGCTTAATTTCCTATGTGGGAAATAGATAATTCAGAACAAGAATGATTTGTAATTTAGATTCAATCACTTGACAGAGTTTAGCATAAGGAAATAACAAAAGCACCAAGATGAATAGACACACTCACAGACTTGGCTCTGGGAACAGGCGGCTTTATCCTGCAGATAGAGAGAATTTTAATTTAATTGCATTTTAAGTACCATGAATTTACTGTATAATACAACCAATATATCTACCACAACTTGGCTGCAACAACAAAATGGCTTCATTGTTTGATGGGACACAGAGCATGAAGCTATGCAGATTTTATCACAGGTTATTTCAGGTTACTGCATGTACAATAACCGTGTTGGTTAGGAAGTAGGATGAAAGCTGTTTTGGTTCTGGTTTAAGGTGAACTTACGCAGGTTTGGGAGAAGGAAGAACTGCCATCTTAGGAGATGGAAGCATCCTCATTGGTGAACACAAGGGAGGAGAACAAGCTGAGGAGCACGGAAAAAGGAAATCATACATTTTATTACCCTTTTATCTGGAAATGGAATCTGTTTGTCTTTAACTTGAAGTTGTTCAAGTAAATGTTGTGGATGTTCATGCAACTTATTTCTCTTTAATATTCCAGAGTGTGTTTGAGTGAAGGGTGATGCAACCTACCTTCTGCTGGTTCTAAATACAGGTCATCATTATCTTCCTGAAAAGCAAAATCATGATAATATGTACATTAGAGCACATTTATCAAGTCTAGAGTTGACTGAGCAGGTACCATCCAGTCATAAAGAGGTTTTCATTTCAATGGGCCTTACCTGCTAAAATAAAATAAAACGATTCTATTTTGTCCGAATCTTTGTTCAAAAGGTTGAGAATGAGAAAAACTACATTGGTATCTACATGACAGGTGATCGTATTGTTATGGCTGATTAGTGTATTTTGCATCCTGGGCACAGGTATGATATCAGTGTCCCTTCCTCAGTCCTAAGGATGCAAGAGCCTCAGACTGAAAGAGATGCTGTGTGCAGTCATTTCATGCCTTTTGGGGTATTTTCTACACTTAGCTGAAATTACAGTGGAGATGGAGAGAGACTGTCAGGGTCATTCAAATATCAGAAAACCTGAGTTGCTGAATCTAACATTTTAAAAGCCTAGGTTAATTGGAATCAGTACAAACTGAGCTCTCTGATGTTCAAAAATACTTCAAACAGATACTGTGACACTTTGGGCCTCTGAACCTGTGCATGGTAGTCCTGTTCAGTAATCCAGGATTGGCCCAGCAGGTTTATCTGAATACCACTGGCTGCCAAGTTGTCCAGCCACTGTCCCTGCTTATCCAGCTCACTAGTTTTACAAATAGCAACTGCTCTGGTATCTGGTGGAAACTTGCACACATGAAGATCCATGTCCCTTGACCCATCACACAAAGAAAAACGAATAAAGTCAGCAAGTTAAACTCACCTGTTCTTCATTTGGATCCAGATACACATCTGAAATACAGAGAGAGAATACAAGCAGTGATCTCTGCTGTTGTGTGCAAAGGCTCCTGAATGTGTTTGTGACTACACTATTAAATAAAGTAGACAGTACCGGTAATTTTACTGTCTATCCACTTCTCCAGTATTATGGTTAGTTAGATTATCTTTAAATGTTTGAGGTGTTAAATCATTTTAATACAGAGATGTGATCACAGTGAGAGCTCAGCTGCACAGCTCATGACTTTTGCCCTGAAGATAAGCCACAGGGTGTGAAAATATGTGTCTAGTGAGGTGAGACAGTGTGACACTGAGGCAGCATCTATGGTGCAGAGTGGTGATTACACTGTCTGAGTGTCTCAGGCACTCAAGGTTGTAGCTCAGTGGCTCTACAGAAGATGGCACTTGTGCTTCACTCAACAGTAGCTACCCAGTTCAGCTTGCAAATGCAAAATCTTTAATGGCATGGGTTTATCAAATGAATGTAGTTTTGTAAATAACACATGATATATAAATCAAATATTTGCCTTTTTGTTAATAATCATTTACAAGCTGGTGAATTACTTCTAAAAAAAAAAAAAAGGTTTATTTGTGTGGGCAGAAGTGATTACTGCACCTTCCTCAGTGCTAGATGCAGCGACTGGAGCAGGAGAAGACCGGACAGGTGGAGGAGGCATCACCTTTTTCCTCCCAGGCTTCTCATTTCTGTCTACCTCAGGTGCTGGGAGGGAGAAGGTGTAGTTGAATGACATTAAATGGTTAAAGAGGTGAAGAAAGGTAGATTGTACGCTAAATAAGCAACATCACTGTTTACTGTGTAGCTGCAAATAAACACTCACGTTTTCTGGTGTTGGATTCACAGCAGAAATCAGGTTTCTGGAGGAGAGGTTCTTTAATTAGGATAAATACAAATTCCTAAAACATTTTAAAGTGTCTTGACACACACACAAGTTACCAGGAGGTTTCCCAGCCTTGGTGGTGGAACAGTCTGCCTCTGTGGAAGCTGGGATGTCCTCTCTGCAAAAAGTGACATCAATTGACATAATTTTAGGGCCAAACGTTAGTTTTGTTTATACACTATCCGAGGTAATGAGTCAGTGCAGCAGTGTTACCCAGATAAACATTCTCCTCCACTTGTCTTTGTGGGACTGTCACAGCCGAACGATAACAGGGCGGAGGTTCATACGTGTCCGCTTCCTCATCATCCTGCCAGAAGAATATATTATAACCACACTGCTTAGATGTGCGTGCTTGTCTTTTTTTTTTTAGGAAAACAGTTATTACCACATTCATTCTGAGATGTTGGAGTAGAAGAATAGAAGCTTTCAAATATCACGTGTAGCACCTTTACCAATATGTGGATAAAAAAATACTTTTTGAATTTCTACTCACAAACTCATCCTGTGGCCACTCAAACTCTTCATTGTTCTCTGAAACAGATTAGAAAAAAAGACAGACAGATAATCCGGTGGCATACATGCACGAAGACACGTGTTTCTCAAAGACATGTTTCTCCTCATTTCAGGTTAAATTTTACCCGTTCTCCTGGGCGGAGCTGGAGGTCCACTGTGTCTGTTGGCAAAATGAGAAATGAGAAACTGCAGTACCATTCACTGCGTTTCATGCATAATACATTAACAACAAAACCAATGAGGACTCAGTGCTTTGATTATACTTACAGGTTCTTCAGTTTTCCAAAGAAGCTCTGAAACACAACAACCTCACATAAATACCCAGAGATATTCTTAACTGCATTCCTGGCTGATAATCATTTACTGGCTGTTTATCTGGGCAGGTCACAAACACAACAGAGCTCTATTTGGTGCATGAGGTGATTCACCACTGTGAAAAACACCTCCGGTATTAGGTAATGTTTTATTTTAATGCATTATGCTGTAAAAGTATTTTAAGCAGCAATAAACATGGTTTCTCCCACATCTAACTAACCACATTATAGTAGATGTAAGCAGATATAGAGGATATATTACTGTTTCTTAAGATTATCCATATGTTGTGAGGCTTCCCAACACTATATGAAGTAGGAGCTTGTACAGTATTTAACTGGCTGTATGTATGTATGTATGAGAAAAGTTTTTAAAACGTGTATAGCAACAATGCAATATACATCCTGCTTAGATATATATTTTCACATTAAAATAACAGTAACATTTTGCTTACATGTCTTTTTTTTTTACATTTTTACAATTTCTATTTGTTCCATTTGTTCTAATTCCACACTGCTATCACTACTTTTCATTTCATTTTCACACAGTTTGATTCTTCTCACTGTACCTGGTTTCATCCTTGTGAATCTTATTTCTATGATGGTATTTTGATGACTTCTGGTTACTGTGGTGGTTCATCTTAAATTCATTTTGTTTTGAAGCAGATGTTTATTCAATTTTACCAGTGAAATCACAGAAATGTTCATCTGCAGGGACGTGCCTGAGGTTGTAATGAGGAGGTGGAGATAAAATCAGGAAGTGGAGCGAGAGTAGCTCAGTGTCAAGCAACCATAGAGGAAGTGTTGATGTAAAGTGAATGGTTATATATCAACAGAGAGGGAGACTATATAGTTTCTATCTCTCACACATATTGTCACACAGAATGTCAGAAAACCATTGATTGCCCTAATTTTCTACTGATAAATGGGAAGCAGGTGAAAGATAATGAGAAGTACCTTCCTGTAGTGTTATTTCGGAATTTACCTCACACGGTAACATCTGCAGTTTAAGTGACAACACTCCCCTTTGTGTCAACCATAAGCTGAAATGCTACCTGCTATAATTTGTCTCTGATGCAAAACTTTCAAACCACCTGTAAAGTCTCAGTGAGACATATTGTCAGTGGCCCAGACAGCAAACAGGAGGGAAAAAGGAAAAAGAAATCTGATGCAAACAAGGACATGACGGTATCACGCAACTGCTCCACTGCTCACACAACAAAAATAACCTATCTGTTCTATAACAAGCAGATATGAATCAAAATAAACAATATAGATATTTTTATACTCAACAAAGATATATTGTTGGCTCATTCAGTTGTTGGTTAGGACCAAAACTGACTTAAAGATTATGTCCACACTGCTCTGCAGGTTCCACATAGTGTTGGTGCCTCTAGATGAAGAGAAATTGAAATTGAACCAGACCAGACACCAAGAGTGTCACCAGACACTTTTTGTGTTACCATAACCCCACCCAGAAATACTTGTGTAGTTAGATAACACTTCTACTGTACATGATGGTATCCATGTATGTTGCATGTTATCCAGCATGAAAATTGAACTTAACATGTCCAACTATATTCTCACGGTTACATGAAATCCAATTTTTTCTGATTCACACAAACCTCTGAGATATTTGTGAGCGTAAAAAAACATACAGAGAATTAAAATTATAATTAAACTTTCCTTGAAACCTGAAAGGTTGCAGACTGAACTCCAGCACCATCTTTGAGTGAACAACAGCACAAACTACCACATGGTCATGTTTACTGAAAGTGAGAGTAGCACTGGTATGAAAAGCAGGCTACCTCATTTCAAACAATGTAGTTCAAATCCCACATTTAGAAGCTAAATATGAAGTTTGACAGGCTACAGACAAACACTGTATAAAGGTGTAGTTGCTTTCATGTTCTCTCCAAACATTGTTAAGGTACTTTCTCACGCATTAAAAACTTTAACAGTGTATTTGCCATCATATAAGTCACACATTTAGAAAAGAAAGAAAAAACACTGATATAAAGATAACGTGAAACTTGAGTACTTGGTAGCTACAGCATTAAAACTGTATCACCGACACCTGTTCACTTCCTTCTCACTCCACCCACATGTATAAGACTGTAAACCCAAATATTACGAAAATAAAACTGTACTTTACCATGGTCTTGGTTTGGGGTTGAGACTCACAGCTCAAGTCATGAGGAAGTGTTGTTTCGGTTCTTGGATGCAAATGGCTTTAAAGACTAACAGTGAGCGATACAGAGAGAATGTGAAGAGCAGCTCTAACTGCACTTATTTGCATTTCCTACCTGTGCCAGACAGACTACCTCACCGACCGCTCTGCCTTTAAATGAGCTGCACTCACTGTACACATCAAACACGGCTCCACATTTCCCTATTGCTGTTGGGCTCATAACCAGCTCAGTGGTTTGCTACAGCTGCTAAATAACATCTCTTTTATATTTATAGGAATAAGCTGTCATTAAGAAGGAAGAGAGCATTAAAAAGAAAGAGTCCTCTATTGTACACCTTTAAAATTGTAAACATCCATTAAACTCCTCCCATTAAAGTCTCATCATTCATGATGCATGAATGAGATAAAACTTAATTTCGTTCAGAGGCTCAGCTTTTTTGAAACCCTGTTAATCCTGACACTGTCATGGTGTAACACATCTATCACAAATTTACAGGTGAGAGTGAACAAGGTGAAAAAGGATGAAGCATAGATATTTATTCCAAAAATCTTTATTGTGGTTATAATGACAGTGACAATTACATTATTAATCTAAGTTTTTATAAAGGCATATAAAATACACATAAATATTAAATTAGTACAAAAGATCTAAAAATCAGTTTCCCTTGAAAATCTGTCACAGAACAAAGTAAGCTTAATAAGCTTTGCAGTCATTAAATCACCAGTCAGACAATATAAATGTTATTTACATGCTGGGCTCAACCCAGGTGCCTGGTGGAGAAGTGCTGTGGAAATTACATACAAAAGTATCGTGAGAACATGTGTGATGTTGATCTTCCTCGACCCTGAAGCTTAACAAACAAGACTTGGTTTGTTGAACAGGTCTGGGTTTCCTTCTTCCACCTGTCCAAATCTATTCCAAGGCTGCAGGGAACAAACAAACGTGAAACTGCAAAGGTGACCAGATTCTGAACCAGCAGATACATTTTGTGGTTTAATTGAAGACCTGGAACCCTCAAGCCCCAAAGTAAAGATATGAACAAAATGTTAAAATAATTAAGGCAATGTCTCCTCATTTCGAGAAGATAGTCTGTAACAGTCTTTGTACAAAATGTGCTGAGAAAATACACTTTGGGGTGACAAAAACATTTCCGTGACTTCCTGGTCTGTGCAAATAAAACACCTGTGCTAAGTGGCTATCCTCTGGGACTGAACATGCTACTGACCAGCAGTCTGCCACGGTGAGGTCTTCATATAAACCAGCACAACACCAGCCAGGGACAACAATATACCACTATTTTTCCATATACATTTCACTGCCTGAACCTCCAGTTTCATGTCAAGACTGAGCAACCACATGAAAACCTTATATACAGTACATGGCAAGGCAAAAATATTATCCAGAGCAAGATGGCCCAGAAGGAGGAAAGAGTTTGTTCTTTGTTTCAGTCCATTTATACTGTCGCATTTAGCTCAGTAAGGAACTGAAAACTTTGAACACGACAACTCAACTTCACTTTGGATCTCTATCAACAAAGAAACAAGCTCTGAACAGAGTCCTGTGAATTTAACGTACAGTGTGGGCATGGTCATCAACAACTTGACCTTGCAGTCTCTTTTACTTTAGACTGGGTTGGCCTTAATTTTGCCATTGATCCAGTTGATGTAATTGGTGACACGGGTGTAAACCCCAGGCTTGTCCTTTTGCCCACACCCATCACCCCAGCTGATCACACCCATCAGCGTCATCTTGCCTTTGTTCTGACAGACGAGTGGGCCACCAGAATCTCCCTGTAGCGTTCAAGCAGAAAAGAAGAGAGAGACAAAAGAGATTAAAGAAAAATGAGATTAAATACTGTCATTGGCATTGATTTAAGGAGGGAGTTAAGTGCATAAGTCCAGGCGTTCTCACCTTGCAGGCATCGTCCAGGTTTCGAGTGTCACCTGCACACAGCATGTTAGAGGTCACTGGGCGTCCAGACAGCACATCTGGGACACAGCGCTCATCAGGCCAAAGGCGAACATAACCTCTCTTAACGCGTTCTGAGTACTCTGGAGAAACTGTGCAGAGTGTTCACATTAGCACCTCTTATCCAAAGGTATAGCGATGAAAGGTTTGTGGAAACATTTGCTAACGCTTCCCTCTGCTGGCCAGTGAAGTAACTCGCTTATCACGTACATTTGCCACAACAGTAGCCATGCAAAACTAGACACCACCATGAGTCAGGCGTGATTTCTACTTACATTCTTCATCTTTTCCATAGCCTGAGATCTCACACTCAGTCAAGCTGGGCAGCACCAGGCCAGGATCAGGCAGACACGCTGGAAGAACCTCAGGAGAGTCTATAGCGCAGATGCCAACATCTGTCTTCAGCTTCAAGAGAGCTGCAAGTGGATAGTGATCAGAGGGAATATACTGTGAAAGACTGAAGAGTAATTTGCTGTAAAATGCTGTATTATAGTTTAGAAAAATCAGACCTCTGGATGATATATGTGAATTATATGAAATATATTATATGAAAAGTAAATAAAAACTAAATGACCATTGTCTCTTCAAATGTTCACTTACCGATGTCATTGTCATATATTTCATTGTCATATTTCTCATGGATCCAATACTTCTCGACGTTGAAAATCTGCTCACTGCTTGAATTCTCTTTCCGAAACGTTCTTCCCATAATCACTTGCAATTTTTCTGCTTTATCGCTGAAAAAGATAAGGAATGTGTTGGTATTTTGCATATTAAATTGCACATTTTGTGTGTGCAAACATAAAGTATGTGAGTCATTCCTACCTGCTGTCGAAGCAGTGGGCAGCAGTCAGGACCCAGCAGGAGTCAATGAGGACTCCTCCACATCGGTAAAAGTGTTGTCTGTAACGGGCCTGGTAAACATTAATAACCGCCTGCCATGGCTGCTCCGTGATGTCGCTCTTTCTGCCCCCAAGGATGCGATAAGTCGGGCGATTCAGAGAGTTATCTACACGCAGGCCACATTTTCCTACAGAGAGGAGAGGATGATGGGTAAATAACAGTATAACTACAACACAACCAACACATCAGAGGAACTGGACTGTGTGTGATTTTCATTGGCTGTCAGGATGTACTACCTCTGTTATTGTTGTTAGTGGTTGGGGCCCGAGGGCCGAGAGTGGTAATGGTAGATGGACGTCTCGCTAAAAAAGAGTCACAGAAAATGTTACTTCCTATACTTCCAACTTCAGTGAATATGATCTTACTTCAACATTTCTGCAAAACAAACCATGGAAAAATGGAGAACTCACAGCATTTAGGTACGTCACACAGTTCCCATGTCAGCTGCATGTTCCTGTAGGTGTGACACCATGGGCCTGCATCACCGTCTGGATTCCTGTAGGACGAAGGAAGAAGAAATGCAGTGAAAGTTATTGTGTTCGATCATGTTCTGACATATTTGTATTATGTTTATGTTGTGCATCTGTGTTATGTATTAGGTTCCTATGTATTTAGTTTGACCATGTTTTGAGTGCTGGGGTCTCTACCTGCAAAAGCTGTGGCTGCCCAGTCCCAGCTCCAAGGCATCAGATCTCCACGCATTGTTGTGTTTGCGCTTGACAACAGGCGAGTCCCATGGGAGACAGCGAGAGCCACTTTTAGTGACAGATGCTGTGCCTCTGTATGACTGACCAGAGCCCAGAACACATTCTTGGTACTTATCTGCTCCAAAACACACAGGGAAACCAAATATTTTAAGCAATTTGCTTAATTCTTAGTATTTCTAGCTTGCTATGCATCAGGTTTTTGTAAAGCTGTACCTTCTTTACATTTGGGCAAGGAACAAAACTCCCAGATAATCTGAGTGCCTTTGAAGGTGTAACACCAGGGAGTGCTGTCGTTGTCAGGGTTCCTGATGGGAAAATGAAGAACAATGAGTAAATATATTAATGTGTCTGTTTATTTACATACCAAGTCACTAGTTCCAGATCCTAAACCTATTTTGTCTCTTATAAGACTACCACCCACTATATTCTTTGTCAGCTCATAATCCCTGGTGTTTGAGCTTTTCCCTGTTTTCTACCTGCTCTCTAGACTTTGACCTGCTGGTATATTCAGAGGACTTGGTGACTTGTTTCAGTTTTGTAGTAAATGGGTTCTGGACAGTCAGAACCACCGTGTGATTAAATTGTAAGAGCATTATGATGTTTGCAGTCAAGACCTACAGCTGCTTCACAGCAAAACACTGGTCATACACTGTACCTGCAGAAGTTGTGATTGCCCAATCCAAGACTGCTGGCGTCCACTTTTCGAGCTGTGAACTTGCGTCCTCTCAGAGCCAGAGAGTTCCAGTTGATGCACTCTGCTCCTGAATGGCTGATGCTCCATGTGCCACGGTACGCTTCACCCTTCCCCACGACACACTTCTCATTGGTGTCTGTCGGACGAGACAGTATGTATGAGTAGTATGAGACAGATATCACTCTAATAATTAAACTATTTCATTTACTGTGACACAATAAAGGATTTTTATTGACTCTGAAAAAATTCAAATTATGAATAAATTGTTATTTCTTATATAAGACATTCTGGGTCCTAATGGCATTTATATAGTAGTTTTCCAATTAGTGGTTTAAACAAAGACCAAATATGAACTAAGATGATTGTAAATGCAATTAGATTCATTGAGTCTGACCACTGTAACTCATTACTGTTTTGCTGGAATCATTTGGGATTTGTATAATTGTCCCACTGAGAGGGCGCGGTGTCTCTAAAGCCTCAAAAAGTCGCCCCCAGAAACAAAAACATCCATACCCCAGAATGTCTTTCCATCATTTAGGATTTCTCTCCTCCTCTCTCGAACACAGGCCCATGACACCTCAATATGAGTCACACAGACTGTGACCTTATCAAGAGCTATTAACAAGGTGGTAGATCATTTGTGTCATTGGCCAGCCTGTTATGGACACGGCTGGGTAGTTGCTTTAAACCAAAAATACACAAATACTAGACATAGTTGTTGCAACTTCTCTTTTAAATCTGGGTTATGGACAAAAACATGACACATATGTTTTCTGTAATTTTATAGAAACATCAGGTTAAATAATGAAAATAAGATGAGTTTACATTAAAGTTTGTGGTCTACTTACTGATCTCACACTGGTTCCCAGTGAATCCTGAAGGACACTGACAAATGTAGTCTGAAGAGTACACAGCCTCCTTACAGGTTCCTCCATTATAACACTGGGACATGTAGCAGTCTGACAGAGACAGAGAGCCAGTTAGTCAGTCATTCAGTCATATGTCATCCAGTTCTACTGCACACAAACAGTTTGACTAATCATTTAACCTATTTCTTTCTACTTAGATTTATTTCTTATTGTGTATATATTGTGACTCCCAGCAACCACACTGAGAGCCACTGCACCAGAGTCAAATTCTTGTGTCCTACATACTTGGCAATAAAGTTTACAAAGGTTTGTCTGGCTCTAACATCTTTACAGCTCTACGTTTAAAAAAGTGACACCTTGCCAAGTATTTCTTTGTAGAGAAGAACTGGTCTTATGCCATTTTAAGCCACTCTGGTTTGTCATTTATTATTTCAACATTTCCTAAAGGTTAGTGTTTGCAACAACACCCCACACAGCCCCAGTGGTATGAGCTCACAGATGGTACAGTTTGGCAGACTAAAAATGTGGTTAGAATTTGTCTAAGGGAGGGGAAATCATGCTCCACAGAGTTCGTCAATGGGGGTGAAAGTGCGCATGAGGGTTAGTCTGGCAAATGTAATTCAGACTAAACTACACCCACTAAAAAATATAGAAACCCAATAGCTCTTCATTTGTATGCAATGAAGTCGCAGGGAGCTGGACATATGAGTGAAGATAGCCAAGAAAAAATAATCATGTGAAGCTGTGACAGAAAGTTAGAGGTAAAGTGAAGTCATAATAAAAGACAGGTCAGTAAGGGCAGGCAAGCAATTGGTAAATTATCAAACACAAGCTTATATATAAGGCAGTCAGCTATGTGTTTGGATGTCCATGCATCCATGTCACACTCACTGGTGACGGGCACAACATGACAATACTGCTGTCCTCCTGCACAACGGCAATACTCCACACGCTTTCCCCTCCATCGCAGCCAAGTGTCCCCAGAACCGCGCACTGCTGATGTCTCACTATCCACACAATGCGCTGAGAAAGCACGCACACACACACACACACACACATCAAAAAATATTAAGCATATAGCCAATCAAACAGTAAGGCACACAGAAAACTTAATCACTGTAAACATGTACGAGCAAACACAAAGGCTAAAAAAAAGAGGGGAACACTTAGATAATGAAAGTTAAAAGGATGTTAAGATGACGAGGACAAGGATGGTAGTGACTTCTGGAAATGAACGATAAAAAGCGTCCGTCTAGCTGGCTGCCTGTCAGGCTCACCTCTGTAAAAACGTGTCCCTCTCTTAGTGCGGAACAGCTCCACCTGCAATAGAAAAGCTATGTTAAACACAGAGTAGCAGTGCATGGGGACTGGTTGCGTGGTGTTGGTTTCCAAAACAGGCAGCCAGTGATTTTATTTCAATTCTTCAGGATACAGTGAAAATAAACTTGCAGAGCCTTAATACATGCTTCACATGCAGTAGGTAATCCATCCCATTCAGCATTTAGCTATCATTACTGTTGCTACATTCAGTAACACCACAGAGACTTGCGAGTTGGCTGCAGGACAATAACTTTATGAGCTATACTTTTCAAAATAGGATTAAAACAAATAAATAATAATAATAATAATAATACTATTATAGTTTTTGTATTTCAGATGTTGTTCAGCAGCTTGAGGCACAACCAACAAGTTATTTCAGAAAAATGAATCATCATTCAAATGAATTACAAACCACAATAACTAAAATAGTTTATAATTAGACTGAAGCAGGCAAGACCAACTTTCGGGACAAGGATGTATTTCTTACCTTGTCTGCTAGGAGGCAGCAGAGAGCAGAGAAGAGCATTAAAGTTCCAAGTAATTGGGTCATGATAACTCAAGTCTCAAGTCTTGGTCTTCAATTTGCTGGAAGTAGAATATAAATATATATTAGACACAGCTCACTTTACAAATAAGCTCAGTTTGGATGCATCAATAATAACATACTTTTATCAAGCCGTTTACCAATATGACAACATAATATAACATAAAACTCATAAATGATCAATTATTACTGACATAAACACATATAAACAGTTTGTGACTTGGAAAAATTCAAGTTATTTCATTGTTTTATGTCTGTGTAAATCTTCTATCATCAATCTTTCATTAATTCTGAGCCATGAATGGCAGAGAAACAATCAACAATGGTCCTCTTCTCCCAGCTGTACAATTTCTCTGTTCAGTTTCCTTCCTTTATCCCTTCCCTGCCTCTGTAAACCTCCAACCCTTCGGGGTGAAGGGAGGAAATGGGACCTGTGGGTAATTGGAGGTCAATTCTAGTTTCTTAAAGCTGCATTGATTCAACTTGAACCAGAGAGGGTGTTTTAACAGTGTTTACAGATCAGTCTGATAGAAGACCAACTGAGAGAAAAGTCTGTGCTCCATTTATAATATCACCACTGTCCTAAATCCCTCATTTGCTTTGTTTGTCACATTCCTCCTACAAACCTACGTCTTCACTTTATTTACACATACATACCATACAAACAATCCATTATCATAATTCATCTGTTTATTTCCCGCTGTGGATAAACAGGAAGCAGATGCCAAACATTAGACACTAACCACCACATCAGACACGCCTGGAGCGATACACAGCAGCGATACACAGCAGCGATACACAGCAGAGAGTTTGTGCACCATACTGACAGCAGTCCCACTCTAACTGAGCAGAAAAAGTAACTGTTCCCTTTTTATATTCCCACAATATGTCTGATACCAGACGTCTTCCTCTTCTGTGTTGTAAAAAAGTGATGATAAGCAGAAAAGCAGTATATAGAGAGCAGCTGCTGCTACTCAGCCAAATGTGAGTAAATGTGAGTCACAAAAGAAACGGGATGGGCAGCAAGAGAATGGAGCAAAATGGAAAAGAAAAGAAAAGAAAAGAAAAAGAAAGTTGCACTGAACAATTGTTATAAAATTACCTTAATTTAAAGATCTCCAAAGTTGCATAAAAAATAAAATAAAACAAAAAATAACATGCCTACATGTCTGCACTGTCTGAGTTTTTTTAGCCTCCTCTGTGTTGACTGGTCCTCCACTGACTCACCTTGTGAGGTTGACTGAACTAAGAAAACGATGCTGTGTTGTGACAGATCAGTGAGGTAGAACAGCTTTATTGCCAATCACACACACACACACACACACACAGACTTGCTCTCTCACATACTCATACACAAAGCGCTCAGTAATGTGGAGCTAATCTTCGATGCTACACACAAAGATTTACTGTTCATTCTGTTCATAGCTCAGGGCAACAAAGACCCCCTTTCAGATTCCATTTCACATGCAGACACTTACCATTAAGAGGAAAGGTCCTTTGAAAGTTGCCCTTGCCTCGAACGAATAAAAACCTGGTTGTCCTGTGCTTCAACCCCCCAACTGAGCCTCCCAGTCAGGGTGACAACAACACAGTGGTTTCCTTTTTGTTTCCTTTGTGCAGCTGTGCAGCTCTGTTCACCCACCCCTCTTCCCAGCCCTGTCAGCTAAAAACATGTGTTTCCTGCTAAAATACTGCCAATATGGGTCCGGTGCATTTCGGACACATATATGCATATCAACACATGCACGCACAAAAACACACACCAAGATACACACATCAGACACGAACATATGTGTATCCCACCCTTTTTAAGTCTGTGGTGTCTGACATGCAGAGGCCCAGTTTGGGTACCCACAACACTCCCACAATACAACTAGCCTGAGTTTTTGTGGCCTGTCTTACAACACTTAATGCATATACACAGATAAAATCTCACAACATATGTATAGATCTATATTACCAGGCTTCAAACAAAAAAATGTGCACAAAAGATGCATTTAATTTAGGTTTTTGTCGGGATTGGTTACAGCCATTTATGATGTTGACTGACATGGAGCAAAATACAGCAATTGGTCCCACTGGCACTTACAGGGTTAAGGTATTTGTTACACCCAATCTGTTGTTGGTTGGAACATGTACAACCAAGTATGCAGCCTCAAAGTGTGAGTTCATCCTAGTTAGTAGGTCAAATATGGATGGAATAAATGAAAACATCTTTGGAGTAAGAGCAGTCAGACTGTGAGTCAGCAGCAGTTTCACACAGTAACAGCAGTTTTAAGAAGCAGCTCTTTAGTGGAGAAAACTCAAGCAATGCACACACACACACACTCACACACACACACTCGCACACACATGCACACACACACAGACACACACACACACACACACAGACACACACACACACACACACACACACACACACACACACACACACACACGCACACAATTTTTGTCCAATGCTGAAATTACATGGTTTTCCACCACCACATTGTTCATTTCCTCTTAGTGTCCAGCTTCAGTTTATTTAAAAGAATTTATCATTGGACCTTGAGAGAGGATGTGTAATGACTGCGGTACACTGAGGTTGTAAGGGTCAGAGGTGAGAGATTCTTCTCTAAAATGGTGAAAATGCTTAGACTGCATGTAGCGAACATAGTTGCATCTGCCTGTGAAGTTCAAATTATGGTTCTGAGGTTACTTTTCCTTTCTTTCCACCAGAATCACATAGCATGGGTGGATGCCCACACTGGGAACCAGTGGAGGAACTGGCAGAGGAAACACCTTTAGAGTGAGCACTGTGCCACTTTTCTGAGGTTGATTCCTCTGCTATATTTCTTAGACAGCTCGACATTTGTGGGATTGGGTTGTAAACACTATTCCCATTCTCACATCAGAGCTGACAGGCAGTGTCAGTGACCTGCTACCATCCTTAAACCTCTAGTCAACCTTTACAGTAGTTTCTGTCTAGTCATTGTTCTGTCATTTAAAGGGGTTTGGTTGTGCACGATGCTGATTATATGTTGTGACGTGTTGTCATATTAGTAAGTAAGCTCCCTAGAAAGGCATTATTCATTCTTTACTAGGGTGGATTACAGCCCTGCTTTAGAAAACCAGTTGTGATGTAGCTCTGTAAAGTCCCGCAGAACAAGGAGCTGTATTGTTGTCTTGCAGCTCCCAACTGTCCTGCACAATTAGAAGCCTTGAACTTCCTCGTCTTCCTTATCAGAAAGAAACTTAAGCTGATAAGGTCAAATGAAACTGGCACAACAGGCAGGTGTTGACATTAAAAATGGATGTACTGTAAACTCAGGAGGTAATTTAGCATAAGACGTGAAAAGGATGGTTAAAGCAAAGAAAGCAGAGAGAAAGAGGAGAAGGGCAAAAAAGTGGAGGGAGAAGAACTCAAATCCCACAGGTCAGCAGAAAGACTGTGAGTAGTCCTGAGTCACCACAGATGGAGACTTTAATAGGATTTAGAACCAAAATTGAGGCCATTAGATGAAGATACAACCCTCACATTTAATCAGAAAGATATGAAAAGGGGCTTCTAGTGATTCTAGTGAAACTGGTTGAGGTGCAGCCCATAATTAATTATTCACTCCCCATATATTCATCTTGCTTAACCAGCCATTGTTCTCGAAGTCTGATCCTGAAATAACCTAAAGCTTTAAGATCAAACGGCTGATCCCATGAGTCACAGACATAAGCGTGAGGCACAAACCCAGATGACCACACTGCCGGGAATGCAGATACTGATACAAACTCTTCGTTTGCTCAACATGTAGCACTGAAGAGTGTCAGCACGCTGCACAATCTGAGTGCTGAGCAGTGTCAGGGAGGAGCGTTCCAGTGCCAGGTTAGACGCAACTCCAGCTCATTAGCCTGATAAGAGCCTGTGCACTGATGCTGTGCAGGTCTGCACACACTATACACACATACTGAAAGACATACACACACATATGCGTAGTATCATACCAAGTCCAGCAGCAGAAAACCTAATCACAATGTTGCTGTAACTTTTGGAAAAGCAGCCACAGAACGCTGTGATCTTGAGTCTCAGGGAGAAAGGATGTGACCTTAGTAACAGAACATGCTTATCCTTAGAGGATGGAAAGTGAGCGTTTGCTGTACTGTGGGGAGTTTGAACAGCATATCCCCAGGATTAACAGGTGGATGTGGACAAAAGAAGTAAATATAGAACTGGTGAAGTCAGAGTGAGCAAATGTTGGGTTGTGAAATAAATGAGCAGGCACAAGATAGTTCAAAATCACAGTTTCACTTCATCACAGCTTACTCTATGTGTCATCCCAGTTTAAGGACGATGCTACTGCTTTAACCCTACAATTACAAATGACTCAATACAAGCATCCACTGTCTGCTGTAGTCACGTGTGTCAAGATGAATGAGTTATTGGTTACAGGTTGACACACAGCATCAAATGTTTATTCCCTATTTTATTCCTATATATTTCTCATGCTATTGTTTTTGCTGACTAGCAATAAAATGAACGGGATGTGATTACTCACTTTTGTTGTCTAATAAGAGCCAATATCAGTCTATGTATATGCAGTGATCATGACATACTGCCATAGTAATAATAGTGTAATCAACCTGCTGCAGAATATTCGATTCAGCAGACTCCAAAATCCCAAATGGTCTGTGCTAAATATTGATATAACATACATCATTTTCTAAGCGTGTCCTGCTCTACAACCTCAGATAATCACAGATCAGAGTGAAAAGCAAGAGGAGCAGTTACAGCAGCAGACCACAGCCTGCTGCAGAATCCGGATGGAGCTGAAGCGCGACTGCCAACAACAAAGGAAAATGCTCTTACCCTGATATGAAATCCTCTCGGTGTCTTTGCAGTGGAGCTGTCTGAGCTCTTTGGGATGTGTCTCTCGGACTGAGGTGGTTGGACCTGTACTTCCAGCTTTTATCTCAGCGCTCCGGTGTCTTGCCGGTGCGTGATGGGGGGAGGGCTGCTGTGACCTCAGCGGGGAAGCTGGGCAGACCGGGCCGGATGGTGATGATGCAGCCTGCTGGGCGGTGCCAATACAGGACAGTCCCAAGTAAGAAAGAAATGTTCGGGGAAATCCTTGGATACAGTTGCAAAAAAAGTGTAACGGCTCACCCATTAAACATACAAAGTGATGCATGTGGAGCCAGTAACTGCACATCGACAATCTACAGCTCCAGGACCAGGAATACATGCAGAGGGAAAGAAAGAGGACACAGAGAAGTCACAAAGTCAGTGACATTCAATGGTCGCACATAAATGTATGGCCAGAGTAAAGTGGAGAGAGGAGAGGAGCTAGGTGCATGATGGGAAGTCCCCTGGCAGTCATAGCATCCTAACTAAGGGATAGTTCAGGGACCCTTGACAGAGTCCTGACTAAAAGCTTTGTCTGCCTTTTGAACCCAGACTGGGTTTTTGGAAAGTCTAGAAACCACAAGTAGACCTGCACTCTGAGAGAAAAGTGCTCTACTGGGATATATGGTACTATGAGGTCTTTAAGGTATGAAGGAGCTTGATCATGAAGGGATTTGTATGTGAGAAGAAGGATTTTAAATTCTACTCTGGATTTTACATGGAGCCAATGAAGAGAAACTAATATAGGAGAAATATGATCTCTCCTGCTAGTTCCTGTCAGGACTCAGGCGGCACCATTCTGGATTTAGGCAATATTCCATTTCTAGGAATTTGTTTTATGTCAGTTAAACACTGTTTGTATGTGTTTGCTACAAACACGTAACGATGCTCACTGGAATAGCGTAGGAACCTGCCTCATATTTTGTTTGTGTAAACAGGAAAGTATCTGCAACCCAATAGCGTGGGTCTTATATACACACCAATTGCATCAGGAAACGTCAGACATGTTCGATGGCTTAATGAGCGTGAGTTGACTGTTTTCACCTTGTCCAAGAAAAACAGATGATGAAATAAAGAACATCTGGAAGTTATGTGAACCCTCTCCAAGAGCTACATCTGATAAACTGGAAGTACTAGATGAATAAGATTCAGCCAGGAAGGATCCTAAAAAGGAAGATACAATAAAAGCTTTCTCATGTTGTTTAAACCAACAAGGTGATGTGAAGTAACGCTTGAGATGAGCTGTCAGGCCCAGCAGACAGGGGATGTCTCTGCTGTCCTGGAAACTTGATCCAACCATTGGTCACAAAATCTTAAACAAACATATATTATGTCCATTCCCAAAATCATGTGTCATTTGGAGACACAGTAAATACATTTATTGTGCTTCTGTAAGCTTTTACTATTTTATGGACTCTCGGGCTATGTGCTATAATTTATACTTTAAATTTAAGAAATTACTTTGTGTCAAAGATCTTGCGTTTTTCTTTTCTTTTCAGAAAATAAAAGAGATTTAAACTCATCCTTACTTTGCCATCAGACCCAGTGAAGCAAAACAAACAACACATTTCTAAATGTCATCTTGAAAGTTAAAGAACAGTTTATTGCAGATTGTTATGTGGACAATTCAAACTGTGACAGGATACGATGGTGTGTAAGAATATTTTCTTATCAACAAGGGATCAATTCTACTATAACGTCACATTCAGCCATTAAAAATTAAACACACACCTTTCTAAATTATTCTTTTATTTTTATATAGCTAAGCAGCAATAAGCTGTAGGTTGAGACTAAATATAGACAGAAGAAGCGAAGAAACAGAGAAAATCCCAATGAAACCATCGTCCACCTTCCTGTAAACCAGCAGCTGGATGACAGCAGAGGACTGCGCCTCCGTGGGGGCGTGTTTCTGCAGGTTGACAGGAAATCAGAGTATCAGGAAGTTCAACGTCTTTGAGAGTCGTTGTGTCGCTGTAGTGTTTTAGGTTTAAGTCGTCGGATACAGTTTGGAAAGAAACCTCAGGTGTGAACGCTGCCTGCGAAGTCTAAGGTAGGATTTAGTCCAGGAAACATTTTAGTTGGCGCGTTTGTCTGCGTGAAAATGAAAAACAACCGAAAACAAACACGTTGTTGTGCATTGCAACAACTTCAGAAAGCAGGAAGCACAACCAGAAACAAAGTCATCTTTAGGGTTAAAGTGTGTTTGTGCCGAGATAAATGTTTACAGTGGAGCAGGACATCAGAAGTGGTGCATGTTAAACAGGCCTGATACATGTTGTATAAAACTGTAACTACATTCCCCTCATCTGCTGTGAAAAGCAGCATTAACTCTGTGTTTATACACCAACACTTATTTTCAAAAGTTAATATGTGACAACTTTGGCTTTCCTTCATATAATTAACTAAACATGACATGGATGGTCCCCTGCTATAAAAGTGTAAAATATATGTTAATATGTTGGAAACAAGTTCACTAAAAAAGTGAAACTAAAAACCTCGGGCTTTATGAGCAGTCAAAACAGAATGGGTCACAAAAGGTGTGTCGTATTGTCTTCAGGTTTACTACACACCTTTTGTCCACCTGGGTCAAAGAGACCCATTCTGTTCTGACTGCTTATGAAGCATGAGGTAAGCATAAATGTTCAATATTTCCTGGATCATTTAAATGGTTGGTCATAGTTAATCACCAGATTAATCGATGCATTAGCTGGACTTTGACATGTAGCTTTGAAGGCTTAGTTTCAGCATCCTGATGTTATCGCACTAATATGCTCAATTGAGCCTTGGGATGAAAAACTGATTAACTGTGGGTTTAGATGACAACAAAGCATTTTCTTTAATGCTGTACTTAGGACAAGCTTGAAGTGTTTTTAGATCCTTTCACTAGTCCTCTATTTTTTTCTGGTGTTAGCGCCACAGTGTCATTCATGTGACTGTAGGCTGTAGAGTTTATTCTTGTTATTTGTCGTACTGGGTGCAGGACCAGCTGACGAGGCCATGAATCGAGTCCCCCTGCAGCAGCCGCAGACCTGTGGGTCCTGGGAGCTGAAGGAGCGGCTGGGCACCGGTGGATTTGGGAATGTCACAAAATGGCAAAATAAGGTGCACAAACCACAAACTTTTACATCTGTACAAGACCCTGTTTTATTTGTGGCTATGATAGGATCGGTTATACCGTAAGCCTGAATGACTGTGAGTGTGTTTAAATAACAGGCTGTTACACCACCTGCAAAATGTTTGAGCATTTTTAAGTGCTCAGATTTTCGTCATGTCATGCTGACATTTCCCACCAGACATCAGCAATCTCATCATCACATATCTAATCACATATCTAAATGAAAACTAAAAAAAATTCAGGACCTTCTTTTTACAAACATATCTTGGAATTTAAAAATTGTAGCAAACTCTCATTTCAGTCCAGGTGTGCTCAAAAAAGGGGTTTGGACCTGACCCATTTTTGATAATAGCATGACATCAGTGCAGGAAGCTGTCGTCTTTATGCACTAAGCCCAGTGGGAATAGTATCTATTGTAATGATATCACTCTAAGTCACAGGATGAGAGCACTGAAGAGATGCATCATTAATAAGAGGGCACTATGGGAACACAAACACACCCACTTAGTGGACTTTCCTCTTCCTGACTTTAAAAGTGTCGGTTGTGTTACTCACACCTACTTTCAAGGTAAAGTGAGAGCTTTGTTTAAGCCAGGCAGCATCAAGTGGATAAAGAAGTGACGGGGCATCAGAAACCTGAGTAAAGCAAGTTGATCTTTTGAGAAGTATTTGTCATGCAGTTTAGCATATAATAGATTTTACATGAACACTTCTCATTTCTTTAAAACAGTCCTCCCTCCTGCTACTGCTGTTTACAATAATCAAGGAAGTAGCGTTCAAGAGCAACTGATTTTTTTCTTAAACAGTGTTATCACAGTATTAATTGCCAGGCAATGGGAAACTTAGGAGGAAAATGACGAATGTGAATTTCCTCTATTCCTGTATTAATGACAATGCTGTGGCCTATTATTAGTTCATAGATCACACTAAGGGAAGCCGAGTAGCTGCCTTTTCCTTTGAAAAGCAGTTCTTGTGATGGACTTGTGCTGCTCAACATTTTTGTCAAGTGCTGTCTGGCTGGCAGTCTGGCTGGCTGTCTGGCTGGCTGGCTGGCTGGCATCCGAGATATGTGTTGTAATACATGCATCTGAAGTTGCAACAGCACATGTGATGTTACTGATATGTGGTAAAAAATAGTCAAATTAAATTAAATACTGCATAGCTTTGTACGTTGGTCTGACGTCAAAGATGAAACCTTGAGCTTCCAGTTTTCTGATGTTTTATAGACAAACAGATGAATTTAGAAAATAGTTAGCTAACGAATTTATTATAAATACAATTGTTGGATGCAGCCTGAAATGTAAATAACCTTTCCCAACTATGAGGTTCACTTTAAAATGTTTAAAACTATTGTTAATATTTTGTCACTTCAAGTTCTAAATCATGATTTACAGTCCATTTTACTTATTTTTACGACCTAAAGATTTGTGGTGCTACTTAACTACTGGATGTTAACATTAATTTCCCTTCTTTATGGAATACCCACTGATAATATCTAATAATAACATTGTGTGTGTGTTTGTCTGTGCACTTTCAGGACACAGAGGAGCAGATCGCTATAAAGCAGTGCCGGCAGGAGCTGAGCGACAGAAACAAAGAGAGGTGGTGCCTGGAGATCCAGATCATGAAGAGGTCAGTTTTACTGTGTTAGCCCCACCACCCTTCCTCTTTACAGTACAGGGCGCGCGGCACATGTGGCACCTTTTGTCTAGATGTCAACCAGTAAAGGTGCAGCAGTGGTTCCTGTTGTATGTGTCATGTCACATGCTTGCTCATACAGTATCGGATGGTGTTATGTGTCTGCTGCAGGACAGAACAGATTTGAGCTTTATTCTGTAATATCCACAGAGAGAAAAAGGTCCGATTTCTTAACAGTTTTCTTGTTTGTTATTTGAACACAGCATCGTGCCCTACCTCATGTCTTTGTTTACATAAGATGAAGTGATGCATCTTGGCATATGACACATTTTTAACTTGGCTGAAGAAATTTGTGACTTCCCCATTTCTTTTTACCATCCAAAATCTTTCATGCTTCATGCTGTTTTTGGTATGAGAGACAAGTTTTGGTTTGACGTGTTGTGACTCAATGTGGTATATTCCATGGCTATATCCATGCTTATGAGTTAGACTTTGACTTTTATGTACCCATCTGTTTCCCAAATTTTCCTAAAATATAACTTTAAATTTATTTCCTGAAATAGTAAAAAAGAACATTAAATAATTAGAACACAATCCATGTTCAGGTTATTTTGGTCTGGTCGTGGTTATTTCTGAACTGGCAATGTGCCGCCTCCTCATTTTGCCCTGCTTTGGTTTGTGTCCATTTGCACACATCTGTGTTGTCTATTAACTGTGTCAGTTTAGGTGACACCATTTGAGCTGGTGGAACTTTTACTTGTTTTGATCGTTTGTGAGAAGAAGTGTGTGTGTGTGTGTGTGTGTGTGTGTGTGTGTGTGTCTGTGTCTGTGTCTACTTGTATTGCGATCTTTGTTAGTACCATTTTAAGCATATTTATATCAAAGTGAGGAATGCATTATATCTATGAGTTAGTCACAACTATAGAAATACAAATGTATGTGTGTGTATGTGTTTTGTAATTTAATGGTACAAACATGAATATAAAACCATTTCTTTCCTTGTCCCAGTTTAACAAGTGTGTTGTTTTCAGGCAGACATGGTCATAGCCACAATCCTCCCGTGCACCCACGCTCAATTCGTGGAAAAACCACAGGGCAGGGGACTCATGCATGGCAGCCTACCATTATATTATTACAGCTACTTAAGACAGATGTACACTTGCACATATACTTTCCTGCATCAGAGAATCCTGTTGTAACACAATATGACTATACTAGTTCTAATCATGTTGCTTTGATTATTCACTAATTTGACCAAATGTTGCAGCCCTGAAGGAAAAACAGGCTGTTAATGATCAATAACTGATCATAATAGTAGCTCATTGCTCTAGGGATGAATGTTATCTCTCTGCTGCTATTATAGCTGTAATAACACATGTCACAATGTTATGGTTACCATGTACAAAAGTTTCCTGGTGTATCTGGTATCAGTTTGAGTTTGTTATCTTTATATTTCTCCTTTGCTTTTTTAAAAAGGGCCTAACCCTGTGATAACCAAAAACACTTTGTTTCAGTCACAGCTCAGATTCTGTGAACACGTTATCCTTTGTTTTTATAAGATGCATTTGTTCAACAGAGTGATGGAGAAAAAACTGCAGGTATATGCTGTGAAATTGATGCAATATATTGTGTTGCTTCATAGAAGTAGTTAGATTACTGGTTCCCAACCTCTGCACCCAGACCCACAGAGGGGTCACAAGAAAAATGTGAGGGGCCATGAGAAGAGTAACAGAATAGAAAAACAGAAACACATTTTTGCTTCAAAAATCCCACCGACTAATATCTGCTGGTGTTTCCTCACTCAGGTTGGATCATGTTAACGTGGTTGCAGCTAGAGAGGTTCCTGAGGGAATGCAGAAACTCATGGCCATCAATGACCTGCCACTGCTGGCAATGGAGTATTGTCAGGGAGGGGATCTGAGAAAGGTAAAAAGCCTGTTGCATGTTTGCAAGTCTGCACACATGTGGCTTAGGGCAATTAATCCCGTGTCCTAAGACACATCTGAGTGTTGAATTCCAATGAATTATCATTAAGTGGTAATAATCTGTGTTGATTACATCTGTGTTTTTTCTCCTCGCTCACACATGAATGTGACAGTCTCCTTTGTTTGGCCGATCCCAGATGATTGTTTCTTAAATGCAGTTTTTTTCTGGGGTTAAAATGTTCTGCGTTTTTTATTTTAAAACCAAAAGAGTGTGCTGCCTCAGGTGAAAGACAGTGTTGGCACCAGACAGCCACCAGAGGAAGAAATTGCTAACCATCACAATCCCCAGTGTCATAAAATTTTTAAAGCATCCCAGATTGTCAAAAATGAGGCCGTTGAGCTGGGGGCGAATGGAGTGGTTAGTAGGAACGGCGAGCGGAAAACAGCACCAACCTGTTTTGTCAGGCCTCCCACAAGTTTCCAGAAGTGGAACACTTTAAATATAGTGTTTAGGGAAGTGAAAAAAATCAAAGTCTTTATAACACAAGTGTTGATTTGCCAACTTGCAAAACTTCTTTGGCTTCTAAAAATCAGATCACCAGTGCAAAAAATGCCTTGTGAAAAAGTTCTGTTTATGTATGAGAGAGTAAATACGTGGGTTTTTTCTGAGCCTGTTTGTGACCTGTCTGTAAGAATTACATGTCTGAACCTTAAGAAATGCAATGCACTCACCGGATGGAAAATATCTGTTTTATAGAAGAGCAGGACAGCAGAAAGTAAAAGATAACAGATTAATGAAGCTTTTAACAGATGGTCTTCTTCTATGGTTTTCTTTCCAAGTGTCAGGTTTTTGTGTTTATGTTCTCTGCAGTATCTGAACCTCTTGGAGAACTGCTGTGGAATGAGGGAGGGCTCCGTTTTGATTCTGTTACGTGACATTTGTGAGTATCCTATTCAATCCCCAGCTTCAGTGTGACTGTTACGAAATCTTTAATCATGTGTATGTGAGAGTGAACGATTGATTGAGTGATTGAGTGAGCTGGCAGTGTGATTAGTTTCCTGTAGTGTGGAGGAAATGACCATAGTGACCTGTACCGTGATGTCATCAATTACCAAAATCCACCAACCTCTAAGTCACCAAGGCAAAACAGCTCAGAGTCAGACAGATGCTTACGTCAACAATCGGACACCCGCGCTGGTTTTCACAAGCAGTTTATGAACGCTAACATCCACAACACGTGGTGTACGAAGAGGTTTGGGACAGGGCACACTGTATGGATCACACATGTCCAGAGTGGAGATTACACTAAAACACACACACTCAACACAGAAACTCCTTTTCCTGTCCGTTGGTGGATGTTTCCTGATAATGAATGATCCCCGTTAAAATGGTTCATGAGCAAGGGAAAACACATCCCCACCCTCAAACACACACACACACACACACACACGCACGCACACACACATACATTGAGATGCTAAATGCTTATGAGTTTTTCTTCGCTATACTCTGCCAACACACACAGTAGTCACCCTTTGATGCACGAGTGAGCTGACATTATAGTTTCATTTAAAACAGAGACAAAACCCATTACACTTTAACTTTAGTTACAACACATTAACTGGTAAAGAATGTGCTGTATATACAAGATATATGCACCACTGTCGTCATCGCTGTGCCTTCAGTGAAACTGTTAATTAAAAATGTCATATCTGGTGGCAAATAACACTGATGAAAACAGTGTAATGTTGACATTAGCGCCTCACTGATACCTGGATTTTTGAGGCTGAGGCTAATGCTAATTTTTCACTTCTTAATTATTCATTTAAAACTATTTCCTTAAATAACTGCTGCAAATATATGTCCTGAGCAGAGTGGACAGAACTGTGAGGTGCTCTCTGCTTGACCAACTAACAAGCTGATATCAGCTCATACGTCTTATCTCTAGCACAACATCTAACACGACATTAAACTCCTTCATTTGAGAGTAAGCCATTAATCTCAGCTGGGGTTAATAATATAGGTAAATTCTGAATGTTGCTCACGATCCTCTGCATGTTTGTATACCCTAACTCACCAAATCATTTATAATGCTAACAACCGGAGCTCTTCATCCTTCTTTTCTTCTGACTCTTCTTGCCTCTTCCTTGTTCCCCACAGCTTCGGCCTTGACCTACCTCCACAACAAGAGGATCATCCACAGAGATTTGAAACCAGAAAACATTGTGTTGCAGCAAGGAGAGAAGAGAGTGAGTTAAAGACCTCATGAACTGTCTCGTGATGACAAATACACCCAAACCACAACAAAGAGCCTCATATAAAAGGTTCTTGCCTCTATGTGGGTTATGTGGAATAAGTGGAGGAGACTCGTCTCGCTCGTGTCAACATGTTTGGACTCAACAGTTTTCTGCACTGAAAATTTAATGTGGAAAACTTATCCTTGCAATTATGATGAGTTCCCTCGCTCATGGGCCTCCTTTTCATTTCTTCGTTATGCAACGTTTTATAAAAATGTCATCGTCCAGCTACAACAGGATACAGGAGAATGAAGAATGTGAAGTGAGGCCAGACATATTATTATGAACACTTGTTCATGTTTACGGTGGTTGGAAAAGTTATGCACAGTTGAATAGAAAACTGATATTTGTAGTAGCCAGTAAGCAAAGAAGCACAATTCCCAAAAATTGCTCCTTCAAACTAGCCATTTTTTACATGATAACATTTTGCTAATGACATATTTTCTTTTGCTGTCTCCCATAATCCTAGTTGATCCACAAGATCATAGACCTTGGCTATGCTAAAGAGCTTGACCAGAGCAGCCTTTGCATTTCGTTTGTGGGGACACTGCAGTACTTAGTAAGTGATGAAACACAAGTGAATGTGTTTTACAGTCTTTGCATTGTTTTCTAGACAGAAACAACTGCACCTCATGTTTTTACTCCATCTTTCAGGCTCCAGAGCTCATTGAGCGGCAGAAATACACAGTCACGGTGGACTACTGGAGCTTTGGGACTTTGGTGTTTGAATGTATTACAGGATTTCGTCCTTTCTTACCAACATGGCAGCCCGTTCCCTGGTAAAAGAAGTCATGGTTTTTAAAACTAGTTTAAGGGTGTCAAGATTTTCACCTTTTTTCTGAGTCTATTGTAACTTTTGGAAAATAAGATGAATAATAATGTTTTTGAATGTTAGGCAATGATAGGATTAGTTCCAAATTAATATTATTGTTACATGGCTGCATTCGAGAAACAGTGAATATATAAATAAACCAGAGTTATCCAAGTAAAGAATTGCAGGATATGTGGGTTGTGCCAATGTTAATACCCCTCGTGCCTTGCTAATATGATAAATGAAAGAAATATCACTCCCAGTGGGCCTGTGTTACTTGGAGACAAATATTTTCTCATTATCGCAATACTTTAGGTTCAGTGCCTGGCACGTACACAGGTCACAATTTGCCATCATCAAACTGAGGGTAGAATTGTAGAAAAAGAAACACTCAAAAATTGAAAGATATGACACTCCAAACCTAAATTTGTGGGGCTATTCTCTCATATACATATAAATCTGTATCCTTTACTAGGCACAATAAATTGAGGCTGAAGCAGGATGATGACATTGTCGTTTATGAGGATCTCTCAGGGGAAGTCCGCTTTTCTAAACATCTGCCACAGCCCAACAACCTAAACAGGTGATTTTATTTGTGACAGACACACACGTACACAAACTGATTGAAGACGTCTGTTATCTCGGTCTAACGTCTTAACTGTTGACAGCCTGTTATTAGAGAAGCTGGAGAGGTGGCTGAAGCTGATGTTGAAGTGGTCTCCTCAGGAGAGAGGCAAAGACTGTAGTGTTACACCCAGTGACTGCTTCTCCCAGCTGCAGCTCATCCTGCAGCTCAAGGTTAATTTGGCAATTCATTTATTTATTCTTTCACTACATCGCATTTGCTCCATGTGGTCATGTTGTCTTTTTTGTTCTTTTGTTGGACATTTCTCAGAAATCACTAGTATGATGATTGACAAAACCTAAAATAAAAGTAAAGGTTACAAGTTTGAATCTGTGGCATTAAACAAATTAGCTTATAGACATAGATGGTAATTATTAAAGGTGCCTCTTCTGATTTTTAGGGTTTGGTGGAATTTGAAGGGATTGAGCATCTTTTTCTAATTACCTAGGTCGACACATTTACTTGTTCTTTCTTCATGTGCTTGGTTCCTGTTTTCAGCTCGTCCATGTCCTGAACATGATGTCTGCAAAGATCCTGACATATTCGGTCTCAGATGGTGAGACTGTAGCTGACCTTCAGCTGAGAATAGAAAAAGACACCAACATCCCTGCAGCCAATCAAGAGCTGCTGCTAGAGGCAGGATTAGCCTTGGAGCCTAATGGACTGGCCACACAGTGCGCCATAGATTACACAGTAATATCTAACATAACATAATCTATGCACAATACTTTCACAGAATATTCAGCAGCACAGTGTGATAATCCACTGGGTCATAGTGTTATTGTGACCTTCATTTGTAGGAGATAGATGGGCGACGGACGGATTTGCCTCTGGTCTTCCTTTTTGATCGCTCCTCCTGCAGTTATGAGCCCCAGTTTGCTCCTCGCGTTCTACCTGAAAACATCCGTTTCGTCCGTGAGTACAAAGATATATATATATATATATATATATATAAAAGTATGCAATATATATTTTGTGTTTTGTCATGATTTATTTATTGTTTTTCTTATGTCAGTTAATTCAGTTGAATGTGCTTTAATTGCTGTGAACTCTGAAACCTTTAAAACCCAGTGAGAAGCTAATGTTCTCCTTGAGTTAATACATTTAAAATAACTAGCATCCTTTGCTTTTATCCGATTCTGTCTCTTTGTCTGTCCCTTTATTTCTCATAGAAAATGACCCTAAGCACCTCCTGCCTTACAGTCCTCTGAGGAGGACTTGTGGCCAAGCGTGGCACACCATCCGCTCCCTGAAGGAAGACTGGCAAAGACTTCAGCAGGGGCAGAAAGCTGCTATGTAGGACATACACAAACACACAACATACTGCACACACATGTATTAACAGTTTGATTAAACACACATTTCTTCTTCTGTCAGCATGAGCCTGCTGAGACACAACTCCTCACTGTCCAAACAGAAGAATGAAATGGTGTCCATGCACCAGAGACTCGTGGCCAAGCTGGACTTCTTCACAACCAGCCTTCACATAGACATGGACAAATATCAGGAGCAGACGTCCACTGGGATCGGTACTATGTTAGAAATGTTATAAAACATCATGTTGGTAGATAGTGAATACTGCCAAAACCTCATTTACCCTGTTTTTTAACCGTGCCGTCTTAAATTGGTGTCTTCTGTATTTTCCCCCCACACAAGAAGTGAACTTGAATGTCTGAATGTCTGGTTTGACTCTCACTAATGTTAAGCTTGTCACTTTTTCTAGCATCAGAGAAACTGCTGGGTGTGTGGAGGGAGATGGAGCAAACTGCTGTTAGCTGTGGTCAGGTAGATTTGAGTGTGTTTCTCTGTGTGTGTGTGTGTGTGGAAAGAATATTGACGTGTGCTTCAGAAAAGACTAAACCCATGTGTGGGTGTTTAGGCGAAGGTGAGTGAACTGGAGGAAGAGATGATGCAGCTGCAGCAGGATATAGTGGATGTGCAGAGGCAGCCGTGGAGGAGTGGAGAGGCCCTGGACACACTGTAAGTCTGAGCCAAGCTAAACTGTAAAAACAACATAAACAGTGTGATCTTAGACTCTGCTCTTTTCTCCTCTTTGATCCTTAGTGAAGGAAAAGCCATGGAGCTGTTCCGCAAACTCAGAGAGAAACCCAGAGGTTTGGATTTTTCATGCATCTGTTCACTTTTTACTTAACAATCGTTATGGTGTCTTCATGTGAAAATAAACCTGCTTTTTATCTTCTGCTGGCTTTCTTTTTCCCCTGCCCAGACCAAAGATGTTCAGGGGACAGTCAGGAGGTGGTGCGTCTCGTGGTTCAGGCTGTGCAGTTCTATGAGAGGAAGCTCCGGGACTTTTATACACATCTCAGGTACTTGCACAGAAATTAGTCAATGCAGAACGTCACTATGTTTGGGAAAATGTGGTTTGGAGCACTGAGTGAATTTGGGGAAGCTGTGTCATTGACCTGTATAAATCCCATTTGGAAGTTGCCATCTTTATATAAACATAAATGTATGCCAGAAATACTAAAACTTAAGGTCCAGTAAATGGTTTGAAGAGCAAAGTTAGGGCCAGTTTTCATGCAGACCTACTGTATCAGAACTTAACAGATTGGATACTAATTACTTTCGTAATGACAAATGCCTGATTTAATATTTGTATATGAGTATTAAATATACCTATATTTAATTAAAGGACACATTTGGTTGAACAGTTTGTTCAGCTTTCTATTAATCCCAAAAACTGATACCCAACCCTATCTGACTGCCAATCTGCACCAAGACCCAGTAATGAAAGGTTCTGCAGAGCCACATGCTCTAGGGGTTTTGAGATAAACAGAAAGTCACAAAAAAAGAACTATGAGGGTGAAACAGGCCACTTTCACAACAGAAAAAGAAGCACAGGTGCAAATAATAGTCAAAGTGGCTGCATTATTGTTACTGTTCTGTACTGGTATTACAAAGACCCTTAACTGAGGTGGAACAAGGTTATTAGCTCTGAGAGTGCTTTTTGTCTAATGACAACTCAAATATCTGCCTGTTCTAAAAGAGAAACAGGAGAGTGATGCTTTTGTCTGGTATGTAGACACCCACACTGCCCTGAGGGGCCTGATCAACCAGTGTTGGAGGCAGTGAAAACAAATGTGCTGGTGACCTATTAACATTTACAGCTAAAATCTGATGGATACGTGTAATGTGACAAATATGCACCATTTAATCAAGTGCATGGAGACATTTTTAACTGCTGATGGCTCATTATAAAGAGTTAAAAAGTCATTTTATTAATGAAAGTTTTTCATTTGGTATTATATATTATATCACATAACACCTTGTTAATGAATGACTTGGGGTTTAAATAATCCATTCCAAAAGACACTCCCTTTCATAACATGGCAGCTTATTAGTTATCTGCAACAATTAATCGCTGATTCATTAAACCTAACATCCTACCAGTCCTACACTTTCTTACATATAAGTAGAGAATATCCAGTGGCAGCACAATGTGTTGTTAAGATTTCTCCCTTTGTTGCACCACACTTTATTGTGTGTAGTAAGACAGCAGTGTGTCGTCAGCGTGTGATGGAGCTGCTGCCGAAGGTGGAGGGCGTGGTCCAGAGGATGGCTGAGAGCGAACAAGTCCTGATGAGTCTGCAGGAGAAACGACAGAGGGAGCTGTGGAACCTGCTCAAAGTCGCTTGTGTGAGGACGTGAACTACTCACAAACACAAAATGCTTTCCCACCATCTAGGGAAGCCTGTTAATTGGACATAATTGTACATTATAATATGAAAGGACGCAGGTTATATTTATGTTTTAGCACCTGTGTATGTTTCATTTTAAATATCAGCTCTACTGTTGAATAGTCTTGATGCCAAAATGCAAAATCCTAAAACTCAATAAAAATAGAAACATAAGAATTAGTTTTATATCTTCTACACTAAGCCGATGCTCTATATGTATGCTCTATAGATCTATATATATTGTATGAGCTAACACAGAATACTCATCATTTTGTCTTCTGCAGAGTAAAGTTCGCAGCCCCGTAAGTGGGAGTCCCGATGGAATACGAACCCCCTCGTCAGTGCCGCCTCTTCTCACCCCCAGACACAGCTTACAGCAGTTGTGAGTGCACTCACGCAGACACACAAACTGGAGTTTTCTATTCAGCATCTGAGATTTATGTTGTGTACTGTTATTAAGGACTACATAAGACAAAACTAAACTTGAGACTTTGCTCACCTACACAGATATTGACAAGTTTCCCGCAAGGAAGCATCTTAATTTTTTTTTTCATTACATCTTTTGATTTTCACACATATGCTGACTACGTAGGTCAAATGTGTGGAACTTTTCTTTGTATTCCAGTCATGCACAAACTCACCACTTTATATTCAATTCATAAACTTCTCACGAATTCCCCATTTTCAGTATTACTGAAGTTTTTTTTTTTTAAGGTCACAAATAGTTTTCATGGTAAACTTTCTGAAGCCCTGAGTAACATGCATGAATCATGTTGGGTGTGTCTGCAGTGATGAGTCTCTTGTGGAGGAGAACAAGACATTTGAGAGTCGGCTCCAGAGTTTGCTGCATGACACCATCCAGGAGTCGGAGAGTAGTATGGAGGTACGGTACATACATGCTCACACTCCCTCACACCAAGCAACATATTTCCCCCTTCATCAGCTCTCACACTCCTCTTGTTCTGATGCCGAACAGCTGCCTGTCATGGTTTATGACCAATTCATTGTTGCTGTCGTAATTATCTGTGATGACAGTTTGAAAAAAAAAAAAACGTTTGTTTTTGTCTTAGATGTTGAGTGAGTGGACTTGGCTACGTGGAGACCAGAATTTCTCCAGCGACCTCTCTTAAACCTGGTTTCATTTTTACATATGGTACTCTACTGCCACCGTGTGGACAGGATGTCGAAGTCCATGGGAGTGTGGTACCAACTGTTCTGACAACGTGAATAGGAGTAAGCTGCTGCCACATATTTTGCTTAATGAGTTTATGGAGTAGATAAACCTACTCACTGCCAATATTTTGAAAACTATATCCAATTCTAACTCTGTTTTGATCAGAGTTTAAAATATTTAGGTAAGCATTTTTATTTATTTACCTATTTGGAAGTTTAAAAGAACCTGGCGTAAAGCTGCGCTATGCAAAGGTCAAGCATTATACACAAAAATTGTTTATAAACTTAAACTGTTTATAAAATCCCAGTCAGAACATTCCTACAGTTGTACAGTATCTGGAGACACTTGCAGACAGCACAGCATTTCAAATTGGCACCTGACAAATTTTATCCTCAAATTAAATAGGAGAGAATTCATGAATGTAAATAATGTGTTACAAGTCTGTAACCATAAATATTTAAAACCCAAGTTTTAAAAGTATATATAGTACATATGTTTCACTATGTTTGGACTTCTATCAAGAAATATTAATTGTATTTTAAATCTTATGTATTACACAAATATTATATATTATTACACATAAGTAAAAAGTTTTTGTTATGTCCTCAGATATCGCAGCCTTGAGCTGTGTTAAATACTTAAATGTAAATGTGTATCCATTTTTATATATTTTTCCTAGTGCACAATTGTTTTATAGTAAATGTAAGACAATCGGTGACTGGCATTGAAATCTAGAATAACTGTATCCAGAATGACTGTATGAATGCAATGTTTTAGTAAGAGGAACATCTCTACCATTTGGTCAACAGAACCAACAGTCCAGAATCGCTGCAGTAACTTCACCTGTTGCTGAGCTTCAGATTGCCAAGAGTGTTACAGAGGTTGCATATACAAGTTACCTTTTCTGTTTCATGTCAAGCAAAATAAAAAACACCATCTAATTTCTAGTGGTTTACATTCTTTATTCCATTAATTCAGGAAAATCCATTTAAGGTCCTAACTGTTGACTTATTTTCCTATACAAAGCACAGCACAGATGAAATAAAGTGAAATGTAGTGATGAAGGCTTAACAAGGTACAGGACATAAATGAGACGGGACAAAGAAGTGACACACAGCTCCAAACAGCCACCAGCCCTAAACCTAAAAAACAGACATTTAGGCAACTCTGGTTCACAGTTTATAGCTGTGTTACTGAGGTCAGCAGGTGGAATCAGTTACTCCACTCGCTCTGAGAAGGATCATCCACTCTTTGTCTTTTCTGCTTAATGTACCTTAGTTATTATTGCATCTGTTTACAGTCACTGTACCTGTCAATGAAAAGTCAAAAACTTCCCTCTACCCATGAAACCATGCAGCAAAACCACAATATACAGAAACAAGCATCTTCTTATATACTTAAAGCCCAGAGTGCAAACACAGGTGTTGCCCAGGATGACCAGGATGACCAGGTGGTCAACTGAGAAGGTGTTTTCAATCATGTTTCATGCTCTATTAAAAGTGCACTCTGTCTGTTCAGACTGGTTTATAAGTGACACTCACATTGGAAACAGGTGTTTTGCATTAATTGCCTGCTGACAAATCAGGTTTTTTTTCTGGGATTGAAGATAATGTAAAGAATGTAAAATTTAATAACCACTAAATTCTTCTTGATTTCTTTTAAATACCGGAGGATTTGAAAACTGCTTGGTCTATCAGGGTTAAGGCCAAAGAATGCTTTTATCTGTGCATATGTGTGTAGGACTTAAGAGGGAAGATGTGGTTATGTGTCACTGAGTGGATATTTTCAGTGCTGTCACCTCAGGGCTCTTTCTTAATCTCCTGCATTGCTTTCCTCTCAGTCTTATTGTCTGTCCTCCCTCTGAATCGTTACGCTTCCAGCTCGAAACCCATGCCGACTTTGTGTCCACCGCCATTTACATTCTTCCCATCAACCAGAGCTGACAAGGTGAGCTTCACTCCTGCATGGAAGAACACACATCACATAACCCTGCATATGCTCTACAGAAATAGGTTTAAAAAAACAAAACAAAGCAGTGACTAACCTGTCCTGAGGGTTTGTGTGTATCCAACTCCAACAAGGCAGGCGTTGTTTACCTTGGCCTGTGAGGAAAAAACAAATGATGGATGAGACCATGAATGCAGCATTAGGAGAGCTGATGTACAAAAACTGGGATGCACTGACATATCATACAGTATCTATGCTGAGCAGTGTGTCTGTATGGAGTCTTTCATTAGCAACAGTAGCAGTGTGGTTCTAGGATCATATCTTAGCATCTATTGATCAGCTGGCCATAATATTTTGTACAGACGATAGTGGAATGAATGCTGCTTAATGCTTATCCTCAGACTTTTCATTTAGCACCACCAGTAAGTTGACATTTTTTGTGGTTAACACATTCATGCCACTCTCAGAATGGATTGTATTAACTTGGCTAAACACTGCTAAATACCAGTATGTTAACAGTCACTATGCAACAACTAAGCAACATCTCAAGGATCATTCCTTACAGGGTGAGCTTCACAGTGATGTTTTTTAATGTATTATTTTAAATGTGGATATTCTGATGTCAGTTCTTACAGACAGGGAGACATCCTTATCCAGCTGATATTTGGCCCCAATTCCAAAGCGTGTGTTGTTGCTTCCAGCTGTCCAGGCCAGGTGGACCGCTGTCTCCAAGTTGCTGTTCACCTTTTGGTAAATAGAGCCACCAAACTCTGTTCCATCATTACTGAAACACAAGAGCAGAACACAGATACAAAAGGTGGAAATCAGCAGCAGCATCTAGCTGTTTGAAATTAGTTTCATCCTGGGGAAATGCTTCCTGTCTCATTGCTGTGCTCATTCAGTGTATCACATCCATTTCCTGCCTCTCCTCACGGTGCTGCAGTGACTCACACATTGGTATGAAGCTGGAAGTCACCGGCCTTGTATCCAAGGGCAAAGTTGTTCTGGATCAGTTTAGATTTGGCAGTGTCAAAAGCCAACTGGTAGCCAGCAAGCCAGCCCTCGAAGCCCAGCACAGCAGCTGCATGGATGGTGGGACCAGCCATGTCAAAGTCCAGGTCACAGCCCACATTGACATAGTCACGTTTGTAACCAGTCTTCAATTTGGCACTCTTCTTGCTACAGGAAGAAACCAAGAAGAAAATCATTTAGACAGCAATACTGCATTATTAATGTTAATGAATGTATTGACTGACTAATCTATTCATATTGGTGTCAATTTACTGAAGACACTGAAAACTACTTAGCATGAATTGGATTGCTCTTACCCAGTGTTGGGCACAAACGATGTGTCCAGACCAAGCTTCAGGCCCTTGGCCAGCTACAGGAGACACAGACTATGAGCTAATGTTTTATCTGAAAGTGAGTACATCGATGTTTTGATCATTTTTGAATAAGCTAGTAAAATCCTTTCATATTCTCTTGAAATACTTATAATGACTAATATTCTGTTCCACCTGGTCCTCCACTGTGATTTCTGTGGTGAGAGTGTTGTCTGTGTTCCATTTCTGGTTGAAGCTGAGGCCCAGCTCACTCATTTTGTACTTGGTCTCCAGGTGGCCTCCTGACTTCCCCGTGTCTGTGTTGTTGGAGCCAGAGGTGGCAAACTCCTGCAGGACGAAGAGGGATGGAATAGTGAAGAGGAGGATGGAGATGGAGAAATGTGAGGGCCACAGTATAGCCCATCTAATAAACTAAGGGCAGAGAGGGTGGGAACACATTCAGCAAAGAAGAGACACAAAGATGGAGAAAGTGAGTGTATGCAGAAATGAGTTGGGAAGGAAAACTGAGAAGATAGGCAGAACTGTGAGGGAGAGTTTGTTTGTGAGTGTATTCGAGGATCAGTGATGTTACAGCTGCAGCTGTTGGGGTAATGGTGTCATTTAGATAGACTACTGCTGCAAAGAATCACTTGGCAGAAAGCCTCCACACATCATCTGTACACAAACACACAACTGGTATGACTGGCTTACCCTGCAGTGCACCTGTGTTTAATCATTACATATGCACACACACTCTTACCATCTGACAGCAATGTCCAAAGAAGAGGCAGTAAAGAGAGAGAAGAGAGAAAGTTAGGGAGAACAACACAGAATTTACATGCAGCTGTTTATCCTGTCACTGGGAAAATGAAAGGCAGCACTAGAGAAAGTGGAAACGTGTGTGTGTTTGGACACACAAGTAAATATGTTTACACTGCTTTTTTTTCAATGCCATTTCAGTTTTGTGCCATGTAGGAAATTATTATTTTACCATGGCAGCAGGTTTATAACAACATGTCTGGAGTTAACTAAACACTGATATAGACTCAGCACTTCTGTCCCATGTTGATACACGTATGAAAGGCAAGAGCAAGGAGCACACGGGGCTGACATGGTGGATTCTGCTGACTCTGTATGTTAGACTGATTACACATCAGGCGGCAAACACACTTTGAGATGAGGTCTGTGAGTCAGCCGTTTGATTTACACCACTGAGTATTGAAATTTAAACACATCTGGCTTACAGAAACAACAGTGGTACTTACAACACCACTCTGGGACTTGGTCTTAATGTCCAGTTTGAGAGCTCCATAGCCTGGAGAAAAAGAACATGACGGAAATTTAAAAGAAAGAAAGGAAAGGGGGATGATTTACATCCTTTTTCTGCACAGCATGGCTCTAAAGCAGCTGCAACAAAAATAAACAGCCTTGATACAGAGTAAACAAAATGCTTCCTAATAAAAGTCCTGCTTCACCAGGGTTTCATCCAAAACAGTTAAAATATACCATACTGCATGAACGTGTTAAGAGTTTGTGGAGTTACCAAAGCCCTTGTTGAAGATGTCTTTGGCAGCTTTCCCCAAGTCAGAGTATGCAGGAGGGACAGCCATTGTGCCTAAGAAAACAGACACACACTGTAAAGTTTTTACAGTTTTTTACAATGTAACA
Organism: Mastacembelus armatus; assembly: GCF_900324485.2. Lineage (NCBI taxonomy): Eukaryota > Metazoa > Chordata > Actinopteri > Synbranchiformes > Mastacembelidae > Mastacembelus > Mastacembelus armatus. Next base: position 21,781,464 of record NC_046641.1, read on the forward strand.
CACATACAAATACGCCTCCCACTGCCTTAACCTCACTGGATAGTTGAAGGGACACTCCAGCAATTTATGAATACATTAAGACAAAGCACTCATACATTTTTTGAATAAAACCCATAATAAACTCATAAATAAAAACTGTGGTTAAATTCTATGTCACAGAGGCCGAAACATCATGATTTTAAATCCCTAGTATGCGTTAAAGTCCAAAGACACCATACCATACACTTCCCATGATGCAATTTGATGCCATCTTATATTAGACCCTTCCTGACACCTCTTACATAATTTTCTGGTGCGTTACACATATTTTCTGTTAAAACAATAGTAACTGAGACCCCACAGGAGGGATTATTATAGATATTATACAAGCATTATTGCAGAAGCATTAGCGCTTTCCATGAGGATGAAACTGATCAGGTGGAGTGTCCCTGTAAATCTACATGCTAGAACATATGCTGCAAATAAATGCAAGCTGATTTCTTCTTGTAAATGTAGTGAACGCTGCACCTTTGTGGAAGCTGAGCAACACAACGCAATGCAAAAATGTAAAGTGTTGTATTACTAAGCACTGCAAATAGTGTTTTCAATCAAATATCAAAAAACATCAGTATACCTTTTTGCCTCAGTTAAAAAAACCCTCGCCATCTACAGGGCCCTATTTGGGGACTGGTGATAATCCAGCTTCTCTCCTCCCCCCTTCATCTTCCATGTGAATCCTATTGATTGCCTGGCTGCAGTCCATTAGCACGCAGCAGAGGTTGTTAAATTAACGGGGCTGTTTTTCTAGGAATCAGGGACTAGAAAAGTGCAATAGCAAATATTTTTGAAGATGAAAGAGCCATCCAACTGAGATATTTTGCTGCAAGAGAATACTGTACTTCAACATTAAGAGCATCCATATTGTGCTGTGCTTGTGAAGAGAAAGCATTGTATTATATATCATTTATAGTGTAGAACCAGCACTGCGCCTAGTAGACTCCCAGCTGACCTCAACACCTATAGGCTGTAAAAATATACAATATTGTGCAATATTGTCAGATTTTTCCATTTAAATATATTTTTATTGTTTTTAATTTTTCTATTCTGCTCCTACTTTTTATCTTGTGTCTTACTTGCTGCTGTGATTGTGTTAATTTACCTGCTGTGGGACAAAGGGTCTTCTTATCTTCTTCTTATAGAAATGCTATACAAGCCAATACAATAGAGCTAACCTAAGCAGTAGCAGGTTAGTCAGCAGCTACAGTACAAGTCCTGCACATTACTGCATTGCACCCCAGTGCTTCAGACAGTCATCAGGGTCCTCTGGGTCAGTGTGTGCGTGAAGACACTCTTGATAAGGTGACTGCATTCACTTGCAATCTAAACTTGTTTAATGTTTTACTACTGGGTTGCTTCCTTTCCTGTGCTTTTGTTCTGCAGCTTCCTGCTCTTGCTAATCTCACATCTTTTCTGCAGGAGATGGAAACAAGACTTAGCTTAGGGATATGCAACTTTTTATCATGCAATACATAAATTCCTGATCCTGTTTAATATTTTTATGGAATGCAGAATCGAAATAGACAAAAGGTAAAGATGAAATCTGCTCAAACCCCGAACACACAGTCACAGCCAGCGTGCACTCCAGGGACCCTGATGAGTCATCATCTGTCTATCTACCCACATAGACACACTCACCATGTCCCTTGGGTGCGTGGTGCTGACATGTCATACAGTGGTCTTTGTTCTCTGCCTGCTTGCATTTTCCTGTCTTGTCCTGCTGCACCACATTCCCCAGTCCTTTCTCTGCCATGTCTCTTCAGATGAGAGAAGTACACAGAGGAACAACAGAAAAGACGTCCCGCACTGTTTTGTATTACTGCATATGAGGAATGGGAGTGGCTGTCAAAACTTGCCACTGTCTGTAGCATGCAGTCAGAGGTTTCCTTTTTATGCAGAGAACTAACTATTGCATTACATTTTACAGTATGTGCATTGGCCAGCTGATGATGGATGTATTTACAGCATCTAAACACGACAAGGCCTGTGTTCTTCCCTTGCATGGCATTGGCAGATGGCATTTTTGTCAGACAATGAATACTGATTAGCTGCATGAAGGGCACAAAAAAATGATTAGATGAACTATAGACGCTTCTGTTCCCCCGATATAAAAACACAGAACACAGCAGATCATGCAGATAAGTGTCGGTCAACACGTACTACATCAGCAGCATGTTACAGTGACTGATGCAACTTGATGTCACAGCATTATTCACCTGCAGCATGACACTTACACAGGGAACATCAACTAACTCCTGTATTTAGAGCAGTCAGTTCAAATCATAACTAGTTCTAAGTTTTAAAAATTATTACTAAATAACAAACAGAGTTGAACTAAGGAGCCTCACGTGTGCATTTATATGTTGCTAAACTCAGATGTGACATCACTTGTTCCCAACTAAGACAATTCAAACAAAGTGAAAAAAACAAAACAGGAAATGAAAAGACTAAATGTTATCCAACTATGGAGAAAAATCTAATGTTCTTGTAGAATCCCATCTCTTTTACTAAGAAGTTTATCAAGGAAATAGGTTTTGATGATCTTTAATTCTCCATGTTCCACACAGAAACACCTGCCTGTAAGTGACAATGTGGGGAACTGCAGTGCTGCTCTGCATGTCTCAAACACTAAGCAACTGTGTGCCAGCTGAGCTGCATTTTACCTGCACTGCCTTTGTCATTTCACCCAGAAGACACTCCTTGTTGACTCTGTCTCCTTCTCATGTCCTTCACCAGAAGGTCCATTTTGACCCTGTCCCTCCTAGCCTTCATCCCTCAGTCTCAGCACTTGGTTTTATATTTAGCTCAGGTGAACCTGACACTAGAACACATGTGACTGGGTTTCAACATGTGTCCATGTCCAGGGTTAGGCTATTGAGACTCCAGTGAAATGTATTTGTCTGTACTGTGGCTCTACAGAAAGATACTTCTGTCAGTCATTATAACACTTTCATTGGCTGCAGTCAGAAGACAGCACTGACTGAGCTCAAAGGTCATAATGACGCCCATAAACAGGAGAACCAAAAGGAAAACAACAACCAAAAAACAACAAAATGGTGTCTGTCAGCTGTCTATACTTATTATTACTGAGTCTATTGAAAATGATCAAAGAAACCTGATGTACCAATAGTTGTATCAAACTTAAAGAAGTTTTCAGATTCCATTTATGTAAACTGGAGAAAATCAGCCACTTGAAGTCAAAGTGTTTCAGCATTTATTTTGACATTAATCCCATAATTACAAACAGGAATAATTTAGCAACTAAATGTGAAATTACTAATAATTGAGCACTTGCTAATGAAATGATACAAAACAAACGAACAAAAAAATGTGTATAATTGTATGAACAGGCAGTTAGACAATACAGACCAAACCTTCAGATAACAGGATACCATGAAGTGTGTGTGTGTGTGTGTGTGTGATAAGGTCAAGTGCAGTAAGGTTACACCAAGTCAATTTATATCTTGAATGTAAATTGATGCATTTGCTTCATAGTATGTCCCAGCTACACTACTGTTACTCTACGCACGTTAGCCATATAATAATCCTGTATAATACAATAATCCTGTATTGTTCTCAACGTGTTTTACTGAAATTAGATCAACAAACCTGATTTCAGAACTTTGGATCGCAACGTTTTGTAGTTTCCTACAAATATCGATGTTTAATTTGTCTAATGAATACTCACTGTGGATAAGTACCACTCTGTTAGATATCACTGGCCATATTGTGTAATTATAGGCGAGCGCGAGTAAAGGTTGTGTTGCCAGACGATAACGATGTTGTTATGTAGCTGTTCATGGGCCCTGTGCTTCTGGGCAAACAGACAGTTAATACGTTCTGACAAGATTTATGGCATCACGTCGCCATGACCCAGACCAGATGCGCCCACCTCTGGTTTCCATTGTCCGCGCGTTAAGACGCGCCTGTAGACTATGTGGAAGACAACGGTGCTTGGATACCATCTGTCTTTTTAGATGATTAAAATAAAATCTCTATTTTAAGTAATGTAGATGTTGCATCAGATTGGTAAAACAAGACTTTACAGTTATACAGCCATGACTTATCAAAAATACATTTTGCCCAGTCAAATTGTATTGATAAAGATTCAGTTTATAGCTGACAATTTGAGTCAGGATATGCAGGCCCGAACTGATCCCGAAACCCTGGCATACCGACCTGGTGCACGCCTATAGTCTGTGACTCATTCTCACTCAAAGTGAAAATCACAGCAGTTAAATCGTCATGCACACAAACCGATTTAAGACTGGGACTTTTGGAAATAAAGGGCCAGTCCAAAGTCCGTGATTTCTTACCTTTAGTAATGGGACGGAGTGTGCAGAGCTTGTCAGCGCTGTTCGCTGCAGCGGCCACAGTGAAGGAGAAAGCAGAGACGAGCAGACTGAGCAGGCGCGACCAGAACCTCAGCCGAGGGCGGGGCCGTTGTGCAAAGAAACCTTTAAATCTTATACGAATGTTTTGCAGGACTACATTGTATTCATGTTGTCTGGTAAAAGTATAATCCCATAATGCACCTATTATATTCATGAAAAAAGGTTTATGGTTAATTCCAGCACTATTATATTTAAAAAAAAATCATGGGATTACTTTTATTTCACCTTCATCTACTTAGGTCATTAAAATACAGCTTGAAAATTTGCAGTTTAAATTCAGTTCAATCACTGCACTGGCACAGGAATATACCTACAGTGCAATCACTGCAATGCCTGGATTTAATTATACATTTTTATTGTTTTACTGACATTGTGAAACAACAGTGGGTTTATTTTGGTGTAAAGAGACTCTTTCACCGCTTGAGGGCAATGACCTCCTGCTAAAGGGCATTTTGCACCCTATTATCTATTAGGTACATTGATCCTAGGTTGTATATATATATCGATACATCTTAATCTAAATTAGGATTATCAGCATATTTGAAACCTGAGTGTTGCAGTCGTTATGAATTAAAAATAATTAAGACAGCGCTCCGGGATTAAAAAAAAAATCAAAACATGGAAACACACCTGCTAGAATTAAAAACCGTCCTCTCCTATCTATTAGCTCTATTTCTATGTGCGGCTGCGCCGTTGCCATGGTGAAGAGTATTACAACAAGTAATTGGTAGTTCGGCGTCATCAGCGTGCGTGAGCGTAATCCTCAACAGATAAACAACACGATATTAAAGGTAAAGGAATTGATCATTGATTGATTTATGTAGCCTAATCTGTTCCGGTTGTTTGGTCGATGTACGGTAGCACATATTTTATTATATTTGTGTTTTTTAACCAGGAACTCATCGACACAGCCTGTGGATTAGCTCACTGTTAGCTAACTTTACATGCTACGCTAATTACTGAAAGCTATTGATGGACACAGAAAACTAATGTTAGCGAGCATTAGGGGTTTTATCGCCGTATTCATACTGACCACTGTATGTATTTAAACCTCAATGACTGTACTATACTACTACTACTACTATGAATGAATTATAGCTTGTTAGAAAGCTGTTTTATATAGAGAGTTATTGCCAAAGGAACCTGGATGCCTGCTATCTTGCTTGTCATTAAGTAACATCACCCAACAGTCAGCTTTTTAGTGTAGGAAAATGTGTATTTGTCTTTGAATCTGACTGTAGTTCTTAGCTCTTACTGCCATGTTTTGTTTGTACATTTTACAGCTTCAGATGTGTGAGGGGCCTTCATCAATATCTGGGCCGATCCCCCCCGACCCTTCCCTCTTCCCTCAGTACTACAAAAGACCAGCTTCAGGTTAGGCCTGTCACTGATTAAAATCAAAATTAAACAAAATTTATGTGCATGGGTGGTTATGTAGGGCAATATCTACCTCCCTATCAATATCTATCTATGTATGAGATAGTTGCTTCCATTAGTTGGATATCACAGCAACAAGACTTGAATTTTGGAAAAACAAGTTGGTGAATAAATGAGGTCCTTGATCCACCATAACAGAAACTGCTGGTAACATCTTATCCCTTGACCACATAGAAAGTATTGTTCATTAAATAGTGGCCTTGAGTTATACTGTTTAGTTTTTTTTTCTGCTCCAGCCCGTGGTCGTTTGGAGGGAAACCATGATGCGACTTTGACCCTGCTCTCAGGGCCACTTGCTCCAGATCCTGTGTTGTACCCTGGCTGCTACAGTGCCCGTACACCAGCACACCCTCCTCGTATTGGCTTTAATGCCACACATATTCTGGAACGAGGGCAGAGAGGGGTAGTTGGGGAGCTACTTAAACTAGATGGTGTTTCTATCACCCCTATTCCCAAACAGAGTAAGTGACGCTGATTTTTTTTCTGTAAGACATGTTTCTTCTTATTTCTTTATTTCTGAGTTGTTATAGCAGGGTGGGGATGTTAAATGAGCACAGTAACCACATAGAAAACTAGAAGGTAATTAAGACACATTGGCTTTTTTAGAGCAGCGAGTGCACGACTTTGGTAAAGAGAATGTGCGTCGGCTCCGGGAGATCCAGAGACGCTGCAAAGAGAAAGAGGCTGAGAAAGCACAGTCTCGTCCGGTTCCAGTCAGAGCCCTTTGGACCTCCTCTAAATACCAGAATGTCTCATCCAGGGTGATGGGCCAGCTACAGGTAAGAAGTATGTCAGCAAAAGATGAAAGTTCTAGAGTTAATGTTTATTTTGGATCACTTTCAATTCATTCTCTGTCATACAGGTTTCAAGTCCAGCTGTTAAGCCACAGTGTCAAAACTTTCTTAAGGCCCACTCAAAAGCTGGAACCCCTGCTCCAACAAGACCACAATCTAAAACATCTATGACTATGCAACCCCTGAACTCCTGCAACTCTACACATGAGCAGGACTTGAAAGTGAGAGAATTGCCAATAACTGATTCTTTATTTATTGGTTACATGATCAGACATGTCTCCAAAATGATTTATTAAACAACATGAACATACATGTTTCTGCCTTGGATACGTATCTGCCATATTTACTTTTTTTTCCATACTGTATTGTATTTGGATACAGTTACAGGTGCAGGGAGAAACCATAGACTTCATAAAACATAATGCCCAGGCTGCAAGAAAAACTGTGCTTCGTCGGTCCCAGTCACTGACAAACCTAAGAGATAAGCCTGTCCCCAGTGCAGTAAAAGGACAGGTTCCTCAGTAGTGAGTATTCATTATTCTATGGGTTATTTATTAATTCCTCATCAACTTGGCAAAGGTAGCAAATTTAGTAAACATACACATCTCTGCACCACTTTCACAGCTGTTGCATTTTTCTTTTTTCACTCTCTTTTTACTAACCAATCAGTATTGAGGCAAGGAAGGAACAGTGGCGCAAAGAGGAGGCGGAGCGGAGGAGAAATGCACCCGATCCTACAGTCCCACCAGGTCACACCCTGATGCCTGACAGTGAGAGACTGGAGACACTGAAGTCCCTCAAAGAGAGTAAGCTCCTGTTGCTTTATGTCTCTGCATGAAAAATAAATTTATTTAAAGTAATAAATGTACCGTGAATATTTGCTTGTCTAATTCTGTTGTTGCAATATTTTCTCCAGCCCACCGATCCCTGGTGACTGAGCTGCTATCACTCCCTCTCAAAGCTGACAATCTCAGTATTCGCTCACATCGGGCTCACCTTGATTGCAGGCTTTCTGAAACTGAGGAAGCTATTAAAGTATTCTCCAGGGACAAAGTGTATGTAAAAATAGATTCCTAATATACAAGAAGGAAGTGAGGAAGGAAGGAGGAAGAAGAGGAGATGGTCCTGTAAATCTGCTGCTTTACTAAGATTAATTTTAATGTGGTCATTGCATTATGTAAAATAACACCAAACCTCAGGTCAGCCACTGAGGTTCGTAAATATCAGCTATATAAACAAAGTTTTCTCTTTTGTCTTGAAGATGAACTGTGAACTGTAAAAATTAGCTTTTTGAGCATTGAGTATTTAATGTGATGTGATTTGTTTTATGTTTGTGCAAAATTAGCTGTTTTATGTCTATTATTGAGTGAAGTTATTGTGTATGTATGTTTTTACATTTTTGGCTATTACAGCATGGAATGTATGAAGTTGAGTCAGGAAGGGCATCAGGCCCTGGAAACTCACCAAGAAATGACTTAGCGCTGCGTACTATGTAAATACACTTTGCCAGTTGCACTAATTTTGGAAATGGATCACCTACTTATTTTTAACATGTAGTCAGTCCTGTTCCAGTCTTCTAATGACAGATACAGGGAACTGTGTTAGTGTTACAACTGAGAACTGAGCCGTCACATGTTACCGTGTCCTTTCTCCTCTTTTAAGTCATTATCTACTTCACTTCAACGTTTAATAATAAATTCAGCAATGAATTCAACACGTTCTCAACAGTAACATGTTGTGAGGTAACGTCTTATTGACGCGATGTTAATTCCTGTTGCTTGTTTTTGGCATTTCTTCGACTGCACGTGTCTGTTAAACGTGGTCACAACATGGTCTAACCTTGGACGGCAGGAGAGTGGACGGCTGTGCGTGTGCGTATGACGTGTCACGTTAGCTATCTATGACGCGGTACGTACACCCCTTCGACGTCCTTTGGTCATTGTTCAGAGTGCTAAAGGCTAACAAGGAACATAAACACATCTGAAGTTTTCATCCTTATATTTAAGACCCTGTGGATTCCGACAGACACTTGAGAGCCCGCGAAATCCACAATGAGCAAGAGGAAAGCACCGCAGGAATCTTTAAATGAGGGAATAACTGACTTTCTTGTCGGTACGTGCAGACAAATCCAGCGGCTGAGCTTAGCATTAGCTAGCATTAGCTAGCATGAGTGCTGTATGATATTTGAATAAACATACCTGGTAAACTATACAGTAACTCCGCACAAGTAACATCAATTGGTTAAGATGTCGTCAATAACGCCGTTTTTTTTTCTCGTATTTGAAAATCCTAGTTGAGATAACGTCAAAACCTGCTGATGGTCACTGTCTTGTCATTTAAATGTTTTCTGCTTTGACCTGAGTTGGCATTTCTCAAAACTAACGGGAATACTCTGCGGCACTGTGAGGCCAATATAAAGTCATGCTGTCTTACTTCTGTTTGCAGAACTGGCCAATTACGAGAAAAATGTCAACAGGGCAATACACAAATACAATGCGTACAGGTAAACTCTGAAGCCTCAGCAGTGACTTGTTTAACAATGAGTGTTATACTGTTCGTGCAAAAAAATTCAATTGAAACGTTTTAATGCCTTATTGTTTCGCTTTTTCCCAATCATGTCTCTTGTGCTGTGTGGTTAGGAAAGCAGCATCTACCATCGCCAAGTATCCTCATAAGATCAGAAGTGGTGAAGAGGCCAAGAAGCTGGTACTTGCACTAAATATACTAAAACATTACTGAATGTTGGACACTCAGTACATATGTGTAGATCTGATGATAATGGTGCAGATGTAAGATGCAAATGGTACAGGTGCACATTACAGACTTCAGGCAAAGCAATGCATTGCCCAGGACTGCTATCCTGCCTTCCTGGAGGTTATGATGCTCAATGTTTTTAGTTGAAGACACTGCTGTGGATAGATTGGTCAGTATCATTCTGTGTGCTTTTCAACAAATTTTTATGTTTATGTGTCTTATGAACTTGCACCATGACCTTGCAGACATGGATATATACATTCCTGTGCTGAACCTGACCAGAATAGATGACTTGATGTTTACTCCTTATAGACAGTTTATTTCAATGTGATGATGCCTGGAAACCTGAAATGAATGCATCATTATTGTCTTTACCTGTGATACCCTCTACTTTTGACTTCAAATGTTTGTCAACAGCTTCTCTCCACATCTTACATCACCACTTCAAATCACACTACATGGGATCCTCATGTTTGCTTTCACATTTCAACAGGATGGTGTTGGAGCTAAAATAGCAGAAAAGATTGACGAGTTCCTGCAAACTGGGAAGCTAAGAAAACTGGAAAAGGTGATTCTTATGGTTGTTTCCACAATGTTTGAGTATTTAATTATAGCTTCGTTTTAACACATTACTGATGTACTATTCTTACCTGTCCCTCTAGATTCGAAATGATGACACTAGTTCTTCCATAAATCTACTCACCAGAGTTACCGGAATTGGGTATGTCTAATGTTTTACTAATCCAAATTGGGTTTTACCATATCTTTTAACGTTTTAAATGCGTTATCAGCGAAGTCCTTTGTGAGTAATAAAAATGCATTGTGTCACCAATCCATTTGCCATTTCTAAGTAATGCGGAAATGTTTTGAGATGTATTTGTTCATGTAGATTTACTGTATGTGCTTCATGTAACAAACTGTAGCTTTTGCATCTCAAATTTAGTCCTGCTGCTGCCAGGAAGTTTTTTGAAGAAGGGGTGAAGACGTTAGAAGGTTTGTTTAGCTCTTACATTACAGTGGTTCTCAAATTTAGTTTAGGCTAATCTTGGTATTGTTTTGCATGACATCACAGTGTATTTGATATCATGCATATTGCATGCGCCGTAACATTTAGCACAAGGTAGCTTTTTAGTACTTAAAAAGAGCAATATTCTCAGTTATTTCCTGCTGTATTTTTAGATTTGAAAAAGATCGAACACAAGCTAAATCATCATCAACAGATTGGACTCAAGTAAGTCTGTCTGAATGCTTTTTCTAAATGTGTAATTCAGCACCATCACAATAAACTCTTGAAAAATTAATAATTATAATATATTTAAAGGCTTTCACCACTAATACATGGTTTATTTTGCTGCCTTAAGATACTTTGAGGAATTTGAAAAAAGGATTCCACGTACTGAAATGGAAAAGATGGAGGTGAGCATGTATATTTTTCTGGTATCTCCAAATTTGTTTTATTTTAAGTTTTCTCATTGTGTACTGATGCTTTTGTTTAGGTGCTGATTATTGGAGAGTTGAAGGAAGTTGACACAGAATATATTGGAACAATTTGTGGAAGCTACAGGAGAGGTAAACTTTACCTTTAACATAATTATCAAGAATCTTTAGTTTGTGAAAGAAATTCAGTCTCTGTTAATTATATTGATTGACACAATAATTTGTAGGTGCTGCATCGAGTGGTGATATTGATATTTTACTTACCCACCCACACTACACCTCTCAGACTGAGAAGCAGGTAAATCTTTCTTTTGTATTTACTGGTGTTCTCATTAACTGAAAATAATTTCATCATTTTACAGTTCTGTTTAATTGCCACTATTTTCTGTTCTAGCCCAAGCTCCTCCATGCTGTGGTGGACCATTTGGAATCCATTGGGTTTGTTACCGACACTCTGTCCAAAGGAGACACCAAGTTCATGGTGAGACCTGCACTTTGTCTTGAGTGCGCAGCTGTATGAATTTAATGCTGTAATCGATAATGCAGTTAGTACAGTCACTAAACCCAACCCATAAAACACATGACTATGGTCACATTGTTCTGGATCTTGTTTTCTAGGGAGTCTGTCAGCTGCAGCAGAGTGATGAAGATGAAGAAGAATATCTTCACAGGCGTATTGATATTAGGTAACCAGCTTTACATTGCTCTCAAGACAATTAGGCACACACTTAAGCTAAACATTATGGATTGAGTGGACAGATTGTGTTACCACAACTTTCTTAGCCAGGTTATACGAGTGTTGTTTTTGTTCACTGAGGGGTCAAATCTGATCTGCCTACTAAAGGTCCAGTGCATATATTTGGATAAATCTTAAAATAAGTAAAGAAGCCACCTTGTGTTTTTTTACAGTATTCCTCTAAAAAAAAAAATCTTGTCTCTGACAGCTCATTCCTCATTTCTTCCAGGTTAATTCCCAAAGATCAGTACTACTGTGGAGTTCTCTATTTCACTGGAAGTGATATCTTCAACAAGAATATGAGAACTCATGCTCTGGAGAAGGGCTTCACTCTTAATGAATACACCATACGACCACTTGGGGTTACTGGTGAGTTTCATTCAAGTATGACATACAAACCATCTGCACATTCAGCCCTGTGTAACGTCTTTCATTAGTCAGTAACCAGACAAATTTTCATCGACGGTATTTTTCTGTGTGGCTCTGGTGTAGGTGTGGCAGGGGAGCCTCTGTTGGTGGACAGTGAGAGAGACATCTTTGATTACATCCAGTACAAATACAGAGAACCGAAGGATCGCAGCGAGTGAAGTTACAGTTACATGTGTATTTGACACTGCAGTTTTCCTGCAAACAAGATCAGAAGCATGTTTACAAGCGAGTGTGTGTCCGTATTTTATATACCATTCAACTATGTTATTAATTTAAAAACACTGTGAAGGTCATTTTAATTTTTATTTTAGCTTTTTTTTCTGTCTGAAGTTTCAATCATCTCCATCACTGAAATTTTTATTTAAACACACATGCTCTGTGCAACAGATTGTTACAGTTTTTTTTACCTTAGGTTTAATTCTCTATGATCATGTATATTTGTGAAGGCTTTGCTCTCCATTTTAGGGACTTTTTCAAATTAAGCTCGACAGTAATTTATTTTTACTTTATATTCATATGCCAAAAAAGGATTATATCGCAATCTAAAATGAACAATCATTTGTTACAGTTGTTATTAACAATGGACAGTGAGGTCACTGTGATAGTGGTCCCCATTACAGGCATGCAGACAACAGCCTTGCTGCTACATTTTGTTTTTATATCTTATTCACCATGGAAATGTAAAATTGTCATTTAATCCTGTAGTATTTCCCCTCCCTTCCAGTTTCTGAAAAAAAAAAATAGAAAGGAGAAATGTATTGATGCAAAAAATAGTCTTTGTTAATTTGTTCTTGGTCTGCTTGTGGACACTAATTTGGAGCAAGTGATGCATTGTGTGAATATGACTGCTGTATTGGCAAACTAGCATCTGTTGTATGTGTGGAAATTTGAGGGAAGTGAATTATTGTACTGTATCTTTAGTACTTTTCAGGTTGGGTTTTGGAAAGCAGTAGATATGTAACCGAAATACTGCTGCATTGTACTGTGGTAATATAGATTTTAATCTGTAACCTACAATCTAAATGTTAGGATTAGTTTTGGAGGTGGGTTGCAAATATTTCAAAAAAATATTTATGATGAAAAATAGTTGGCTGTTAACATTTGTTGTTAACATTGTTTGTAAGAGTGAAATAAATGGGGAAAACAAAATCCAAATACCCATTTTCACTTAGTGTTTATATTCACTGTGGTCTTAATATACAAACATTCCCATCCCAAGAAAATGTTGCAGCAGGATGGAAAATGTTTTTCAGAAATTTTCAAATTCAAATTTTAAGTGGCACGTTTTCCCACCATAACGTACTTTCTCTTTTAACTGCATAGAACATTATGGTCATGGAGCGCTGGACCAGCTCTATACCCTCTCCAGGGTGCTCAAGGGTTCATGGGAGTTTGCCTAACCAGTTCATGTGCTTTGTGGACTTGGAGGAGGCATTTGACCGTGTCCCTCGTGGCATCCTGTGGGAGGTGCTCTGGGAGTATGAGGTCCAGGGCCTTCTGCTACGGACTGTCCGGTCTCTGTATGAACAAAGTGGGAGCTTAGTTCGCATTGCCGGCAGTAAGGCAGACCTGTTCCTAGTGCATGTTGGACTGGGTTCTGTTCATTATTTTTATGGACAGAATTTTTAGGCGCAGCCAGGGGCCAGTGTGGGACTGCGCTTTGCAGATAACGATGTCCTGTAGGCTTCAGCCAGGACCTTCAGTGTGCAATGGGGCAGTTTGCAGCCCAGCAAAGCTGCTGGAATGAGAATCAGCACCTCCATGTACGAGGCCATGGTTCTCAACTGGAAAACAGTGGTTTGCACTCTGCAGGTTGGAGGAAAGATCCTGCCTCAAGTGGAGGAGTTTAAGTATCTGTGGGTCTTGTTCACCAGTGACGGAGGAATGGAACGGGAGATTGACAGACAGATCGGTGCATTGGCAGCAGCAATGCGGTTGATGTACTGGTCTTTCGTGGGGAAGAAGGAGATGAGTTGAAAGGCAAAACTCTCGATTTACCGGTTACTCTACATTCCTACTCTCACCTATGGTCATGACTGAAAGGACAAGATCATCGGTACAAGTGGCCAATATGAGCTTCCTTCGCATGGTGTCCGGGCGCTCCCTTAGAGACAGGGTGAGGAGCTCGGTCACCCAGGAGGAGCTGCTCCTCCACGTCGAGAAGAGCCAGCTGAGGTCACTCAGGCATCTCTACCGGATGCCCCCTGGGTATGTCCCACCAGGAGGAGGCCAGAAAACCCAGGACATGTTGGAGGGACTCCGTCTCTAGGCTGGCCTGGGAATGGCTCTGTATTCCCCCGGAACAGCTGGAGGAAGTGTCTAGGGAGAAGGGAAACCGGGCATCTCTACTTATACCACTGCCCCCGTGACCCGGCCCCAGATGAACGAAAGAAGATGGATGGATGGATGGAGGGATGGAGAACATTATTTGGTGAGGTATGTAGTGCTAGGCACGTAGGGTGCAAACCATATTGTAAAAATATATTGTGTGTATTGGTGTTTTAAGCAGTATCACATTTGGCAAAAACTTTTAACTGCTAATGTTTGATTCAGGAGTATACCAGTGTCCAAGTATATTAAATTAATTATAAATTATATTAAATTTCCACCCACAACTATTAAAAAAAAAAAAAAGTTCAAATTATGGCTTTCTTACTTTACAGCGTCTAAAAATAATTTTCATTGCTCAAGCCTATAGACTACAATATCAGGCTTTTTATACAGGAGTTTTAAAATATCTTATGAGTGAAGTTATATATTATTATTTAGTGCATATTGTTAATTATTAATATTATTTCTTTATACCATATATTTTTGTAACAAATTTGCTTTGTGTTAATTTTACAATTTTATTTATAGAAAGTTATTGAAAGGACAGATTTACAATGGTTGCCCCGGCAACGAGTTTGTCGCAAGGCATGATGGTTTGAAATAAAATGCAGGCACAAGCACCAAAAAGATAGCCCTCAATCATCCAATGACAGTAGGTCTTGTATTCATATCAGCCAATGGGAACACGCTAAGGTAGCAGTCTCTCACTGCTACACACCCACACTACTTTTTGTGTCAGCTACTCCGCGGGAGTTGTCACTACAGGAGCTGTCGTCTCTTTAAACTAGACAAACAGTTTACGGGAGATCTGAAGGTAAATTGAAGAATTTCACATGCAGAAAATGATAGAATATTTAATTTATGCTCTTTTAAGTATTATCAAAACCTACCAACATCTGTGCCTGCTAATAGACGGTGTTTTGTTCATTTTGTGGGATGAATGACCAG
Source organism: Mastacembelus armatus (assembly GCF_900324485.2). Lineage (NCBI taxonomy): Eukaryota > Metazoa > Chordata > Actinopteri > Synbranchiformes > Mastacembelidae > Mastacembelus > Mastacembelus armatus. The sequence goes on from NC_046641.1 coordinate 21,796,760, forward strand.
CTAGTTATCGTGCTTCAGCGTTAGCCAACTAGCTAGCGACTCATTGTCGCCGAAAATCCATGTGGCGTGGAGCTGCTAGCAAACCCTTCCTCCTTTGACATCTTATTTGAGATAATATAAAGTCCTGTTTGTGACAGATGCTAGCTGTATTGTTGAGTGATGTGTTTATTTTGGTGCCCTGCATGTTGAGGCAAATGAAGCATGCTTTATTTTTTTTGCTGCTATTTCCTGTTAACTTAAGCAGTTGCAACAGAGTGCTTTTCGTTTTGTAGCCGCACATTTCCATCGTTTTTGCGAAACCTCGGTCAAATTTGAAACGATAATGCTAAATGTCTTGCGTATCCATAGAAACTACGCAGGGCGCGCATCCAGTGAGCTTGCCGCTGATGGAAGTTGTTATGCAACACTTGTAGAAATGTCTAGTTTAAATATCATGTGTCAGTTATTATGTAATGATAGCTTCGCACTAACTAGCTGTTTTGTTTTTTTTATTCTTTACTGCTTGACTAAAGCTGTGCATACACTTCAATTTAAACCAGTCGACGGTGCGAGTTTTAGTGTGTGTGTGTGTGTGTGCGTGTGCGCCAATGAGCCAGTGAAATGATGAATTTTCCGCTATGTTTTGGTTTCCCAGGAAACCATGTCTGACAGAAAGGCAGTGATCAAAAATGCCGACATGTCGGAGGACATGCAGCAGGACGCCGTGGAGTGTGCCACACAGGCCCTGGAGAAGTACAACATCGAGAAAGACATCGCTGCATACATCAAAAAGGTAAAAGCATAAGTAAAAAAGAAAAACAGCTAGTGCATCAGGCGTCTTTCCTCAGTTTACTTCACGAAATAGGTTGTCACAGCGTGAGACTTTAACTTAATGACTTGTGCGCAAAAATGTGGTGTGCGTTATATTGACCGCTTATGTGACTAAGCATCCTGTGCATCCAGTCACTCATTGTTACAAACCCAGCCTGGTATTTGCTCCACTTTTCCTGAGGAAACCCGTTCCTCTTGATCTGAGCTTCTTAAGCCACATTCTCACGTTTGGATGTTCAGGGTGCCGCCCTCCATAGCGGTGCTCCTGCTTGGTGTGTGGAGGGACGCACCTCCCTACACCAAGGGTATTTTTGTAATCAGTTGATGGTGACAAAATTGGCTACGTTTATGTTGTGCATATTTGCAAATCCAGCCAAGAGATACACCCAGAAAATTGATGATTTTCACTCTTTTACTACTACTAACATCTATATTTTGTTAAGCTTTGTATTTGTTCAGCGACATAATTATTTTATTCTCATCTCTAAACACAGTTGTCCTCAAATGCCTGACTAACACCATGTGTCATTGCCCCACACAGGAGTTTGACAAGAAGTATAACCCAACCTGGCACTGCATTGTTGGGAGGAACTTCGGCAGCTACGTGACTCATGAGACCAAGCATTTTATTTACTTCTACTTGGGTCAGGTGGCCATTCTGCTGTTCAAGTCCGGTTGAGGGAATGCATTTTCTCCAAGCTAGCTGATCACACATACAGTACTGACTGACTCGACTAAGGCACGTATCATTCCTTGGCAAGGGGCCGTTGCCTTTTTCTGCGCTGCTTTCTACTTTATGTTTTTGAAGATCTAAAACCGTGGCCATGTTAAGAAGATGAAACACTTGTATTTATTTTTGTCTTGTCACATTAGACATGTCATTTTTTTAATTAAAGCATAGCTGTTAAGCTGTCTGGGTCCAATACCTGGTGTGGTCATTTCATTGCTTTATTACATTATTGTAATCCCATGTAACTAGATACTTGTCAGATACTGAGGCATTGTGAGATTGACTGTTACATAAACATGAAAACTATGAAGGTGTGAGTTACCATGGTAGTTAATGTCTATATTCCTCATGAGCATGACATTTTATAGCCCTCAGATTTAAATTTAATAATGGGGCCTATCAAGGAACAACCTTGAGCTCAATAAGTTCACGTGACTTGAGTGGAAACACTAAATATTATGTGACATTGCAGCAGCTTAAGCTTATGTGTACTAAAAAAAATCAGTTCAGAAACATCCAAGCTATCTCTATACAGCAATTAAGTACAAATTAGGCAAGAGATGGCATTAAGATGATGGTACTCTTTATTACAACACATTTAGAAAACCAGCTTGTGTGGGTAGACACCATTGGACAGGCAGAAGGAAGAGCGCAGGTACCCTTTCAACTGAGGTACCTTCTTGATGAGGGGCAGCAGCTGAGAGTCAACAGCCTTCTGATCCTCTTTCCTCTGCTCTGTCAGCTGGTACTTCTGTAAAACACAAGAAAAAAAGTCAGATACCAAATCTATGAGACTAAATCCCATATAAACTGCTTACATGTTTACAGTTGTATGTTCTGGGACAATATCTTAAGTTAGGTCACCTCTTTCTCTGTATCAAAGATCTCTCCCTCCTGGTGACGGGGCCTCCTCAGCTTCTTCTTCTTGAAGTAAGCATCATTCAGGGTTTTGGGGATCTTCATGCCAGAAATATCAATTTTGGTGTTGGTGGCAATGACAAACTTCTGGTGAGCCCTGCGCAGTGGAATTCTGTTCAAAGCAAGAGGGCCTAAAATATGCAAATGGAAATGCTTAATTATAGAAAAGCAGTAAAAACATTTATCAATTCACAGTGTTACTACTATAAATTCTGGATGTCACAAGAATGATAATACATGTCAAGTAGTTTTAACCAGCCACCAAAATAGTACATACCAGTGACGAGCAGGAGACCACTTGAGAGCTGCTTCAGGAAGACCACACGCTGGG